>NC_091059.1:194163406-194475191 GCF_000393655.2 Nicotiana sylvestris | reverse complement strand
ACACAATCGTAGCCAAAAATCCAACATTTAAACAGTATCGATACATGGTTTGAATTACACTGACTAAGCAGAAATGCACTCGAGGAGTTAACTAGTCAGTCCAAACTCGAAACACAACCAATACACATGCCTTATCAGAATAGGAGGGGGGATTTAGACAAACACAGAGGTTTAAGTAAAGTGGACAAACAAAAGTTGATAAAATCAAAACAAATATGAACAGACTTTTAAAACAATCACACGGACTAAAACAAATAAAGGAAAGAAAGCAGACTTACCTTAAAACTTGAAAAGTTAAAAGTTTGAACTCGGATTTGGACAAACTTTTCTTAAGGCTGAATGGACTTTAATCGAAGTGTTTCTCAGATGAGAAACACTTTAATTAAAGTCCATTAGACCTTAATCTCTTTGGTTGAACCGGTATGAACCAGTGACGAAGAACTACACAATTTTTCAAAACTCAGATCCGGGATTCATGTTTCCCTGGTCAGATTCGGACCAAACCAAGTATGGTTTGGTCACGAGGAGGGTCCGGGGAGTGTCTGGTGTGAAGCTGGGGTTGGTTGGTGTAGATCGAGTTTTGACTCGAATCTTCAAATGAAGATTCGAGGACCTGGGGGGTGATTCGAACCAAACGGTTAACAGGTCTATGTTCAGGGTGGTGAGGGGGTTCTATGGTGTTCAGGGCGAGGTCACCGGCGTTCATGCCGCCGGTTTTCATGGTGAAGAGTACAGGGGCGGCTCTAGGGTTTGTGGGTTTGGGTGAAGACGACGAGGCTGGGGTATTGGATAGGGGGGGCAGGGTAAGGATCTAGGCTTATATAGTTAGTGGGTGGGTTGATCTCAACCGTTAGATCAATCTAGATCTACGGTTTGGATCTGATGGTCTTAAGTGAAACAATGTCGTTTCAAGTGTTGAGGGTTGGGGTCAGTCCGGGTGAGACGGGTCGGGTTTATTGATGGGTTATGGGAAATTGATCTTGGCCGTTGATCACTCTGAGATCAACGACCCAGATCAGGCACGACTCGAACGACGTCGTTTGGACACCCTGGGTATCAGGTGGTCTGGACCGGGCAGGCCTGGGTCTTGGGCTGTTTGTTTGGGCCAATTTTAATAAATTGGCCCAAGTCCGGAAAGGCAGGGTCCTTTTCTTTATTTTTTCTTTCCTTTTTCTTATTTATTTTAAAACAAAACTAAGCCAAAAAATCAAATTAAAATTAAATACACACTCAATACAATTATTTGCACACACACTAAAATATTTCAAAACAGGTAAAGTCAAACAAAATAAAATCACGGACGAAGATGCCTATTCATGATTTTCTATTTAATGACTGGATTATGGTTCGAATTATGCAGGACACATATTTTTTGAATTTTTGTTTTAATCAAGTAAATAAATAAAAACGGGCCGAAGTCACAAATAAATCAACAAGGTGCCGCACAGAAATCCAAAAATTGTACAGCAGGGCCAATTATTATTTTTTTATTTCTTTTTGGAGCGATTGTCGTGCGAAACAAAAATCACGTGCTCACAGCTGCCCCTCTTTGTTCGGAAACACGAAGAGTTTTCGTGCAAAGATAAAGTGAGCGTGTATGAGCGATTTTTGCCTATGGACTACTCCGTATGAAGCATGTTTTTGAAAGATTTGACCGAATCTTGCTTCAAAGATTTCCTACATATCCTGGGCTAAACAGGAATCAGGTCAATATAGTTCGGGAAGTTTTGGTAGCTGGGACTACCATGGGATTGCAATGCTTGCTGCTACTACTGCTGATGTTGTCACTGCTACGTCACTGGCCGCCTTATTACAACCAAACAAAAATTAGAAACTGAACTAACTACTTATATGTATGTCAACTGCTAGTTACAAGATTCCTATCTATGATTCTTTTACGACTTGATCTTGGGTCTTAGCTGATTCTGCTTGTAGACTCCGATCTGAATCTTGATGCTTGCGAGTTGCGGCGACTTGTTTAACCTCTGGGATACTGAGTGAGACGCAATTGGCAGGGTTTAGGACCTTAGTCAAATGTTGAAGTCGATCTGCTCTCCATTCACTCTGATATCTCGGGATGTCTTCTTTTGTCTTTTTTCTTCTTTGATTCTGCGTCGAGACTTAGCTCGTGGGTCATTTCGATCCGTGTGGGTCGAGGTTAGACATGCGGGAAAAAACAAACAAACAAACGAAATTTTCTGCCCCAGTTTCACTAGGGAAATTTCGTTAATTATTCACCATGAAGTTCATAAAATTGATGAAAGAGGATATGCATGCTCAGTTCAGGGTTGGAGCCCTAATACCGACTAGCTGGGGAAAGGTTCAGTTCAGGGTTTAAAACACTAATGCTGACTAAAAGGAAAATTCAGTTTAGGGTTAAAAACCCTAATGCTGATTGCATGAAAAAACTCAGTTTAGAGTTTAAAACTCTAATGCTAGCTGAAAGGAAAGGGTTCAGTTTAGGGCTTAAAACCCTAACGCCGAACAAAGGAAAATTTCAGTTTAGGGTTTAAAATCCTAATGCTGATTACATGGAAAAGCTCAGTTTAGAGTTTAAAACTCTAATGCTGGCTGAAAGGGAAAAGTTCAATTTAGGGTTTAAAACCCTAATGCTGACTAAAAGGAAAATTCAGTTTAGGGTTTAAAACCCTAATGCTGATTGCATGGAAAAAGCTCAGTTTAGAGTTTAAAACTCTAATGCTGGCTGGAAGGGAAAAGTTCAGTTTAGGGTTTAAAACCCTAATGCTGACTAAAAGGAAAATTCAGTTTAGGGTTTAAAACCCTAATGCTGATTGCATGAAAAAGCTCAGTTTAGAGTTTAAAACTCTAATGCTGGCTGAAAGGAAAAGTTCAGTTTAGGGTTTAAAACCCTAATGCTGACTAAAAGGAAAATTCAGTTTAGAGTTTAAAACCCTAATGCTGACTAAAAGGAAAATTCAGTTTAGGGTTTAAAACCCTAATGCTGATTGCATGGAAAAAGCTCAGTTTAGAGTTTAAAACTCTAATGCTGGCTGAAAGGGAAAAGTTCAGTTTAGGGTTTAAAACCCTAATGCTGACTAAAAGGAAAATTCAGTTTAGGGTTTAAAACCCTAATGCTGATTAAAAGGAAAATTCAGTTTAGGGTTTAAAACCCTAATGCTGATAAAAGGGAAAAGTTCAGTTTAGGGTTTAAAACCCTAATGCTGACTAAAAGGAAAATTCAGTTTAGGGTTTAAAACCCTAATGCTGATTGCATGAAAAAGCTCAGTTTAGAGTTTAAAACTCTAATGCTGGCTGAAAGGGAAAAGTTCAGTTTAGGGTTTAAAACCCTAATGCTGACTAAAAGGAAAATTCAGTTTAGGGTTTAAAACCCTAATGCTGATTGCATGGAAAAAGCTCAGTTTAGAGTTTAAAACTCTAATGCTGGCTGAAAGGGAAAAGTTCAGTTTAGGGTTTAAAACCCTAATGCTGACTAAAAGGAAAATTCAGTTTAGGGTTTAAAACCCTAATGCTGATTGCATGGAAAAAGCTCAGTTTAGAGTTTAAAACTCTAATGCTGGCTGAAAGGGAAAAGTTCAGTTTAGGGTTTAAAACTCTAATGCTGGCTGAAAGGAAAAAGTTCAGTTTAGGGTTTAAAACCCTAATGCTGACTAAAAGGAAAATTCAGTTTAGGGTTTAAAACCCTAATGCTGATTGCATGGGAAAGCTCAGTTTAGAGTTTAAAACTCTAATGCTGGCTGAAAGGAAAAAGTTCAGTTTAGGGTTTAAAACCCTAATGCTGACTAAAAGGAGAATTCAGTTTAGGGTTTAAAACCCTAATGCTGATTGCATGAAAAAGCTCAGTTTAGAGTTTAAAACTCTAATGCTGGCTGAAAGGAAAAAGTTCAGTTTAGGGTTTAAAACCCTAATGCTGACTAAAAGGAAAATTCAGTTTAGGGTTTAAAACCCTAATGCTGATTGCATGAAAAAGCTCAGTTTAGAGTTTAAAACTCTAATGCTGGCTAAAAAGGAAAAGGTTCAGTTTAGGGTTTAAAACCCTAATGCTGATTGCATGAAAAAAAGCTCAGTTTAGAGTTTAAAACTCTAATGCTGGCTGAAAGGAAAATTCAGTTTAGGGTTTAAAACCCTAATGCTGATGCATGAAAAAGCTCAGTTTAGAGTTTAAAACTCTAATGCTGGCTGAAAGGAAGAGTTCAGTTTAGGGTTTAAAACCCTAATGCTGACTAAAAAGGAAAATTCACTTTAGGGTTTAAAACCCTAATGCTGATGGCATGGAAAAGCTCAGTTTAGAGTTTAAAACTCTAATGCTGGCTAAAAGGAAAAGGTTCAGTTTAGGGTTTAAAACCCTAATGCTGATTGCATGAAAAAGCTCAGTTTAAGAGTTTAAAACTCTAATGCTGGCTGAAAGGAAAATTCAGTTTAGGGTTTAAAACCCTAATGCTGATGCATGAAAAAGCTCAGTTTAGAGTTTAAAACTCTAATGCTGGCTGAAAGGAAGAGTTCAGTTTAGGGTTTAAAACCCTAATACTGATTGCATGGAAAAGCTCAGTTTAGAGTTTAAAACTCTAATGCTGGCTGAAAGGAAAATTCAGTTTAGGGTTTAAAACCCTAATGCTGATTGCATGGAAAAGCTCAGTTTAGAGTTTAAAACTCTAATGATGGCTTAAAGGAAAAAGGTTCAGTTTAGGGTTTAAAACCCTAATGCTGATTGCATGAAAAAGCTCAGTTTAAGAGTTTAAAACTCTAATGCTGGCTGAAAGGAAAATTCAGTTTAGGGTTTAAAACCCTAATGCTGATGCATGAAAAAGCTCAGTTTAGAGTTTAAAACTCTAATGCTGGCTGAAAGGAAGAGTTCAGTTTAGGGTTTAAAACCCTAATGCTGATTGCATGGAAAAGCTCAGTTTAGAGTTTAAAACTCTAATGCTGGCTGAAAGGAAAATTCAGTTTAGGGTTTAAAACCCTAATGCTGATGCATGAAAAAGCTCAGTTTAGAGTTTAAAACTCTAATGCTGGCTGAAAGGAAGAGTTCAGTTTAGGGTTTAAAACCCTAATGCTGATGCATGAAAAAGCTCAGTTTAGAGTTTAAAACTCTAATGCTGGCTGAAAGGAAGAGTTCAGTTTAGGGTTTAAAACCCTAATGCTGATTGCATGGAAAAGCTCAGTTTAGAGTTTAAAACTCTAATGCTGGCTGAAAGGAAAATTCAGTTTAGGGTTTAAAACCCTAATGCTGATGCATGAAAAAGCTCAGTTTAGAGTTTAAAACTCTAATGCTGGCTGAAAGGAAGAGTTCAGTTTAGGGTTTAAAATCCTAATGCTGACTAAAAGGAAAATTCAGTTTAGGGTTTAAAACCCTAATGCTGATGGCATGGAAAAGCTCAGTTTAGAGTTTAAAACTCTAATGCTGGCTAAAAGGAAAAAGTTCAGTTTAGGGTTTAAAACCCTAATGCTGATTAAAAGGAAAATTCAGTTTAGGGTTTAAAACCCTAATGCTGATGGCATGGAAAAGCTCGAGAATACTACACGATCTATTTTTGAGTTTTCTTGTTTTAATAGAAGATAAAAGGGAGTTTTGCGGGAACTTACCTTTTGAGTGAATTCCTTATTGCCAAAATGTTTCTTGTACCCGTGTACCTTCTTCTTTGGGCGACACCTGCTTCTTGCACGGTTGTCTTGGATTAACACCTGTTTCAACTTCTCAGACAAAGAACAATTGTTAGTTCGGAAATGACTGTTGGTTCGGTGACCTTGATCGTTCCCAATTGCTTCGTTGCGTCTTTACTTCTGTTGCGAAGTCCCGCCATTGATTTGATTCGAATGGCGAAACCTTTAGACTGCACAGGCTTGTATTTTCGGATTCTGTGATGACTTGCTTCGTAAGGCCCTTTTTTTTGTGTCCCGTTTTGCTTGGAGGTTCTTAACGGGGATTTTATTGGAAGTATTTTGTGGGAATTTGTACAACAAAGGAAGCTCTGTGGGGAATATTTACAAAGTGGATTCTTTGTGTGGATTTTTGTACAATGGGGCTGGGGATTTATCTCAAAATGAGTTTCCTAGGGTTTGTTGGGGTAAGCTTGTTGGGGAATATTTACAAAAGGACTCGCTGGGGATGCGCCGATGAAATTCCAACGGGGAGACTTTGTGGGAGATTGTACAAAAGAGAAACTCTGTGGGGTTTTGTACAGGGGGAAACTCTGTGGGGATTTGTCCGAAGGTGGACTTGCTGGGGAAGATTTCAAGATTTCTCTCTTTTTTCTTTACTCTGGAACACCATCAAACGTCATGATTCATCATGCTTGGGTAATCATATCAACGAGATGAGGTGCTTTCCTTCGTGAGACGGGATTCCGTGCCAACAAACCTGCCACCTGTCCTTTTCGGTGTGTCCTGAACTCGGGGTTAAAATGCAAAAGGGATTCAAAAAGAAACAAAGAAAGGGGAGGTAAATCAGAAAAGGAACACCCTTCTCGGGACGAGGAAAACTTATCTGAGGAAGATAACGCCGTCTTTAAATGACATGACATGCTCTTTGGACTGGACGTCTGACCTTCTAAGAGCTTGCGTTTTCCTGAACCAGAACGGATCTGTGATTCCAAAACCGGTGGAACTTTGCCGAGACCTTCTTGGGGTGGCGTCATTCCTTTTCGGCCAACAACGCCCTTCGCGGGTTTTCGCTGGCTGACCTCTCTCATTTCTCTTCCTGTCATCGCTTGATAGCACTCTTTGCGAGTTTTTACTAAACAAGCTCTCTCATTTTGGTTTCTCTACTCCCGTCGCCTCGTGGTGCCCGAAGGTTTTCACCGCCGAGACTCTCTCATTTTATCTCTCTCAATTCAGAGTGTGCTGGTCTCCATTTGTGACGCTTATTGGTTCCCCACCATATTCGGTAATTGATTTGAAGGCTTGTGCTTGGTAAAGAGAGGTAGATGATACTAACTTCTAAACTGCTCGACGTGCCCTGGTTTCAATTTCAAGGTGAATGGGATTTTATTGTTGGTGTGACTGAACCTCAGGGAGAGGCTGCCTACGTATCCTTTCGGGATCAAGTCAAACGTAGTTCAGGCCTCAATCAAATTTGTTTTGTTTTGTTTTTTTTTCTTTTTTTTTTCTTTTTTTTTCTTTTTTTTTTGTTTCTCTTTTTTTTTCTCTTTTTGTAGAGAGGATTGGGTAGTGTTTGGGGAGTAGTGGGGAATAAACACCTTCGCCCTTTTCAACGTGTCAGGACCACTTGGAGTATGATCTAGACGTAGTACCTCTTGACTGCATCTGCATTCACCGCTGTGTCAGGGTCATTTCCTTCGATATCACCTAAATACAATGCTCCTCTTGGCAATATTTTCCTTACGATGTATGGGCCTTTCCAATTTGGGGCAAACTTTCCTTTTGCTTCTTCATGATGCGGCAGAATACGCCTCAGTACCAGCTGACCTACTTCGAAATTCCGGGGTCGGACTTTCTTGTTGTAAGCACGGGCCATCCTTCGTTGGTATAACTGTCCGTGACAAACTGCAGCCATCCGCTTTTCATCAATCAACGTCAATTGCTCTAACCGAGTCTTAACCCACTCGCTGTCCTCGATTTCTGCTTCGACAATGATTCGAAGCGAAGGAATTTCTACCTCTGCCGGTATTACAGCCTCGGTCCCATAAACCAAAAGATAAGGAGTCGCTCCCACCGATGTGCGTACCGTAGTGCGGTACCCCAATAATGCAAAAGGTAACTGCTCATGCCACTGTCGGGAACTTTGTATTGTTTTCCTCAAAATATTCTTGATGTTTTTGTTTGCCGCTTCCACGGCACCATTGGCTTTTGGCCGATAAGGAGTGGAATTCCTGTGTGTTATCTTGAATTGCTCGCACACATCTCCCATCAAGTGACTGTTCAAGTTTGCTGCGTTATCTGTAATGATAGTCGCAGGAATACCGAAGCGACAGATAAGATTTGAGTGTACAAAATCCACCACAGCTTTCTTGGTGACCGACTTGAGAGTGACAGCCTCTACCCATTTCGTAAAGTAGTCTATGGCAACTAGTATAAACCTGTGTCCGTTCGAGGCCTTTGGTTCAATTGGTCCAATGACGTCCATGCCCCAGGCGACAAATGGCCATGGTGCGGACATGGGATGCAGTTCCGTGGGAGGTGCATGAATCAAATCACCGTGCACCTGACACTGATGACACTTCCGAACGAAACTAAAGCAATCCTTTTCCATGGTCATCCAGTAATAACCTGCTCGAAGGATTTTCTTCGCCAAGACATACCCGTTCATGTGAGGTCCACACACACCTGCGTGTACTTCGTGCATGATCTTTCTTGCCTCCTCGATATCGACGCATCGTAAGAGATTGAGGTCCGGGGTCCTCTTATATAACAATTCACCGCTTAGAAAGAAACCACTTGCATGTCGCCTAATGGTCCTCTTCTGATCTCCAGTAGCATGCTCTGGGTATTCTTGCGTCTTCAGGAACCTCTTGATGTCATGGTACCAAGGCTGCGTATTTGATCCCGCCTCGATTACACTGCAGTAACCGTGTCTTTCCTTGATTTGGATTTCCAAAGGATCGACGTGGGCGTTGCCCGGGTAGGGTAGCATAGAAGCCAGAGTAGCAAGTGCATCTGCCAGTTCATTGTGACACCTCGGAATATACCTGAACTCTATTGAGGTAAAGCGCTTGCTGAGGTCCTCCACATGTTGTCGGTATGGGATAAGTTTGACATCCCGAGTTTCCCATTCGCCTTGAACTTGCCGGATGATCAGGTCAGAATCTCCCATAATCAGTAAGTCTTTGACATCCTGATCGATTGCCATATGCATGCCCATAATGCAGGCTTCATATTCAGCTGTATTATTTGTGCAGAAGAAACGAAGTCTAGCTGTGGCGGGATAATGCTGACCGGTAGGTGAGATCAAAATTGCCCCAATCCCTATACCCTTGGCGTTCACGGCTCCGTCAAAGAACATCTTCCAAACATGAGCTTCCTCCGAGATCACTTCTACGGTGTTTACCTCTTCATCTGGAAAGTAGGTATCCAATGGCTGGTATTCCTCATCGACCGGGTTTTCGGCTAAATGATCTGCTAACGCCTGGGCTTTCATTGCCGTGCGAGTGACATAAACTATGTCGAATTCCGTAAGCAAGATTTGCCATTTAGCCAGTCTCCCAGTAGGCATTGGTTTCTGAAATATATACTTCAAGGGATCCAACCTGCTTATGAGGAATGTAGTGTGGGCTTGGAGATAATGTCTCAGCTTTTGAGCAACCCATGTGAGAGCGCAGCATGTCCTTTCCAGCAGAGTGTATTTGGCCTCGTAGCTGGTGAATTTCTTGCTCAGGTAGTAGATTGCTTGTTCCTTCTTTCCGGTTATGTCGTGTTGCCCGAGGACGCAACCGAAAGAGTTCTCCAAGACTGTCAGATACAAGAAAAGTGGCCTCCCTGGTTCTGGAGGGACCAAGACTGGGGGATTCGAAAGGTATTCTTTGACTTTATCAAAGGCTTCTTGACACTCCGTTGTCCACTTAATCGCCGCATCTTTCCTTAACAGCTTGAATATGGGCTCACACGTGCTTGTCAGCTGGGCAATAAACCGACTGATGTAGTTCAACCTGCCCAACAGACTCATCACGTCTTTCTTCGTTCTCGGGGGAGGTAGATCTCTGATGGATTTTATCTTAGTTGGATCTAGCTCAATTCCTCTCCTGCTTACGATGAAACCCAAAAGTTTGCCCGACGGAACTCCGAAAGCGCATTTGGCCGGATTTAGCTTCAAGTCATACTTCCTTAGCCTCTCGAAGAATTTCCTCAAGTCTTGGATGTGATTATCCTGCGTCCTGGACTTGACTATCACATCGTCCACGTACACCTCTATTTCCTGGTGCATCATGTCATGGAAAATGGCAGTCATGGCCCTCATGTAAGTAGCCCCAGCATTCTTCAGACCAAATGGCATGACCCGGTAACAGTAGGTGCCCCAAGGCGTGGTGAAGGCGGTTTTCTCGGCGTCCTCTTCATCCATCAGTACCTGATGATACCCAGCATAACAATCTACAAAAGACTGTATCTCGTGTTTGGCACAATTATCAACGAGGATGTGGATGTTGGGCAGCGGGAAATTATCTTTAGGACTTGCTCTGTTCAGATCTCGGTAATCTACGCATACTCGAGTTTTCCCGTCCTTCTTTGGTACTGGAACCACATTCGCCAACCATGTTGTGTATTGGACTACCCGGATCACTCCTGTTTTCAGTTGCTTGGTGATCTCCTCTTTAATCTTGTCACTGACCTCGGTTTTGAACTTTCGTTGCTTTTGTTGAACTGGAGGACAATCAGGATGAATCGGCAATTTGTGAACCACTAGATCGACACCTAGTCCCGGCATGTCATCATATGACCAAGCAAACACGTCTTTGAATTCAAAAAGAAGTTGAATTATCGCCTCTCTCGTTTTCTTGTCCGTGTGAATGCTTATCTTGGTCTCCCGGATTTCTTCCGGGGTTCCTAAATTTACCGGTTCAGTGTCATTCAGATTTGGCTTAGGTTTATTCTCGAAATATTCCAACTCTCGGTTTATCTCCCTAAAAGCCTCTTCCGCATCATATTCTGGTTCTGGGTTCATTAATTCGCAGTTAAATAACTCATTGTGATCTGGGCGTGAAGTCCGCAAGCATGTCATATTTAAAGCCGCATTATTAGGACTGAAAAGGAAGATAAGAGGAAAAGTAATAAAAATCAGAACAAAAGAAAGAATAGGAAAGCAATGATGATTTTTTTTGTATTTTGTATATTTTCTTTGGAAAGTTGGAAGACAACAATGTTTACAACTAGGAATTCAAAACAACAAATGAAAAGAAGAAAACGTTCAAGTTATGTCCCGGAGATAACTTGTGACACAGGAAAGGTGGCAGGGCAGGTCTACCCGGACTTCCGTCTAGTCGGGAATGGCGTGGCCTCCCAGTTTTGAAGTTGGGCGTTCGGTCCCATGTACAGCATCTCAGCAGTGCTTGTGCCTTCACCTGGTTGAACCATGTGGACCTCGTAGAGCATTTCTCTCATCGCCCCACATATTTCCTCGATTTTCCTCAGCTGTGAAGACCTCATCATCTTCTTCTTCAGCGTACCTTGGCCTGACGAAAGTCGCATGTAAATCCGGCAGTGGTTGAGGCAACTTCCAGCCCTCATTTCTCCTTTTCTTTGCCCATTTTTCGTCTGCTGGAGTAGGTTTGAAACCTAGTCCAAAAGGTTTCTTGATGACTGGTAAAGTAATGGGTTCCGTCATTCCCTGAAGGGTTCGTCCAAGCCCCTTCCCTGGCCTAAATCCGTGTCGGATCATCTCTTTGGCCACCATGACCGAAGCGTTAGACAAGAAAGGCTGGGGGCAAGGTACTCCCTCTTCGTGCTGCTCTGCCAGTACCACCTCGAAAGCTTGATAGACCGTATGTTCGCTCCCTTCTCTCGGTTCAAGATACGGGATGGATGGGTCCCGATAAATGGCATGTTCGTCTTCCCCATGGACCACGATCTCTTGGTCTTCGTACTCAAACTTCACCATCTGGTGAAGAGTGGAAGGCACGGCTCCTGCCGCATGGATCCAAGGTCTGCCAAGGAGAAAATTGTAGGATGTGTCCATGTCGATCACCTGGAAGGTTACTCGAAATTCGACTGGTCCTATGACCAACAACAGGTCTATTTCTCCCATGGTATCTCTCTTGATGCCGTCGAAAGCTCTTACGCAGACATTGTTGGGTCGGATTCTTCCGGTCTCAATTTCCATTCTTTGCAGCGTGGAGAGCGGGCAAATGTCAACACCTGATCCTCCATCCAACATTACCCGCTTGACATAATAGTCTTCGCATTTAACTGTTAGATGCAGAGCCTTGTTGTGTGCCGCTCCTTCCGGGGGTAGATCATTCTTGCTGAAAGAGATTTGGTTGACGGCGAAGAATCTTTCTGTCATCCGCTCTAGTTGCTCCACCGAGGTTTCAACCGGTACATATGCTTCATTCAGGGTTTTCAGCAGGATCTTTTGATGCTCGGCTGACCTCATTAATAATGACAGCATGGATACTTGCTCAGGGTGCTTGCGCAGCTGATCTATCACTTCGTAATCCGGCATCTTCATTTGTTGGAAAAATACTTCCGCCTCTTCAACACTCACGGGCTTCTTTGGAGGGAAGCGCCTTTGTGTGGCGTTGTTCAGTTCTTGGGTATTTGAGTACCCTCCAATGAAAGTATTTTCTGGAAGTTCTCCCATGACCTCTTTTCCTTTGTACATTACCAAAGTCTTTTGATAATTCCACGACACTGTGGACGGGTTGGTCATTAGCTTTTGTGGCACGCGTCCGATAACCACTGGCTCATTCAGCCGAGGTGGTTGAGTCGTCCCCCGGACCACATAGGCCCCTTTTGGCACGTACATAGGTTTTGTCTTTTTGATCCCGGATTTCTGCGTCCTCTCAGCTTGACCTCGTGGTATGTAAAGAACTCCGTCCATTGCTGGTACCACTTTCTTCTCCACCTTCTTTTCAGGCTTGCTCTCTGCAACCTTGGCCTCCTCCCCCTTTTCTGATTTTTGGTCTATTTCAGGCCTCTTCCCCGTGTCGACAATGGCAATTATGGCTTTCAAAGCAGGGTCGAACTCTTTGTCTTCACAAATCATGCCGATCAGCGGCCCATTATTGTGAGCGGGCAATGGATTGTTAGTCACATTTGGGATCTCTTCGTCCCTTAGCACTATTTTCCCCTGCTCTATCAAATTTTCGACCACTCTTTTCAATGACCAGCAGTCGTTTGTATCATGTCCCTCAGCCCCTGAATGATAGGCACATCTGACTCCGGCTTTGTAAGAAGGCGATGTTGGGTTTTGCCTTGTTTGGGGAATTGGTTGCAAGAAACCCAATTGGACTAGCTTAGGGAACAAAGTAGAGTATTGCTCACCGATGGGCGTGAAAGTCCGCCGTTGAGGTGGCTCCTGGGGGCGGTAGTTATTCTGCGGGGGTTGCGGGTTATAGCGGTTGCGGTAAGGAGGCTGATTTCTGGGAAGTGGAGCTGGGCCTCGGTTGGCTTGTTGCGGTGGATGGTTATAAGGTTGGGCATTCATGACCATATAAGGTTGATGAGCATATGCCAAATTTGAGTGGGGGTAGTAGTGTTGTGGGGCCCTTTCCGGAAAATGGGGCTTGGGATGACGATACTCCCTTGCTTCAGAGGCTGCCATAGCCGTTTCTTCCTTTTTCTTCCCCCTTGTCGTTCCTCCAGACCCGCTTTGGACAGCCTGAGAGGTTGCCCTTATGGCTGCTTGACTCAAAATCCTTCCTGTTTTCAACCCATTTTCCACCATCTCTCCAATCTTGATCGCTTCCGCGAATGGCTTACCCATGGCCGACATCATGTTTTGGAAATAGTCAGACTCTTGAGCCTGGAGAAAAGTAGTAACCATTTCCACTTCATCCATGGGAGGCTTCACTCTCGACGCCTGTTCACGCCACTTAATAGCATACTCTCTAAAGCTTTCCGAAGGCTTCTTCTTCAAATTCGACAGAGAGTTTCGGTCTGGCGCAATGTCGATGTTATATTGGAATTGTTTTACAAAATCTCTGGCGAGATCATCCCATATATGCCATCGGGACATTTCCTGATCCATATACCATTCTGAAGCTATCCCTACTAGACTTTCCCCAAAGTATGCCATTAGCAGTTCTTCTTTTCCGCCGGCTCCCCGCAATTGGTTGCAGTATTTCTTAAGATGCGCAATGGGGTCACCGTGCCCATCGTATTTCTCGAACTTAGGGGTCTTGAAACCCGTTGGCAGGTGCACGTGAGGAAACATGCACAGGTCGGCGTAAGAGACGCTCTTTTGCCCGCTCAATCCTTGCATATTCTTCAGACTTTGTTCAAGGCTTCTCATCCTTTTGGCAATCTCATTTTGTTCTGCAAATCTGGGGTTCTGATCCTGCCCGGGTGCAAGCTCGCACTGAGGCGGTAGAGGATTAGTGCTGGTAGCGAACCTAGTTGGTTCCATTGAGAACGATGGTGCTTGGAATGTAAAAGAGGATGAGTCAAAGCTTGGCTTGTACGTGGTAGGCTGTGCTGTAACCGGGCAAGGCGATGCAGTAAAGATGTTCATGCTTGCATCAGTGGCCGACATTCGGGGATGAGGCTCAGAAGGCGATCCAGCAGAGAAGGCCGAGGTGGCTGGGTACCCGAATGGGGTAGCAGGGTAATTTATGGGGACATTAGAAGTCCCACTTGACCTGGAGAATAATTCAGGGAATCCGGGGACGACACTTGGTGGTTCTTTCCCATTGTTCCAGTCGTCCAGCATTTCCAACATGCGGAGCCATAGGATTCTATTTTCCTCCGCGGTTGCGGATTCAGGTGTGAGGACGGCTGAGATTGAGCTTTCCTCAGAAACAGGGATCGTTTGCAATGGAATTTCTGAAGACATTTCCACACTTCCTTTTGACCTGGTGAAGTAAGTGTGAGTACTGCTTCTGGCCCTAACAACAGGTAGTTGAACACTTCTCCTTGACCTCGTGAAATATGAGTGCGAGGCCAGACTTTCACCAAACCAACCGTCCTTTCAAAACCCTGAGATATACTCAACGACAAACGCACGGTTAATTTGTAGCAAATAACAGATAGTTAATCTCACGTTGGGCATGATGTACCTATACAGTTAAGTGGATTACTATATGTTTGCTACGAGAGCATGCGTCATTCCGGCATTTTTCCTTTTATTAGTTTTTCCTTTCTTTCCTTTTCCCTTTTTTTTTCTTTTGTTTTTTTTTGTTTTTTTTTTATATTTTGCAGTAAAAGAAATGCGACCGGATCCGATGAGGATTGCCTACGTATCACGATGCCTACGTGAATCAGATCATTACGTAGTTCGAAAAACACAAATGAGCGTGAAAGAAACAAACTCTTTATTATTGAAGCAGTCTATTACAAACTACATTCTGCAAAAATCAAACTTTGAAAAAATAAACCTAGACTCAAAAATAGACTAAAAAATCACCCTGATGGAAAAACAAACAGAAGACGCTAAGATAAAGGCTTGACTTATGAGTGCATTATGGTTTTGAAAATTGGTGTCCGCGGGGCATCATTCGGCCTCGCCGCGGTCCTAGGCGTGAAATCTCTCTCAAGTTGCTCCAGCTCATGCATAGTCTGCTTGACATAAACCATTACTGCTGAGGGGAAGGTAACACTGGACATGTTCTCACATCGCAGACATCGTCTGGTGATGGCATGGGCAATGGCTTTGATCCTATCTCTGGTTTGCTTCTTTTCTATGAGTAGGCGTTTTATCTGATCGCTGCATATCTCGAATACTTGAATATCCTGTATATGCTGATGCTCCAATCGTCGTACTTCCAGCTTCATCTGGGCTATTGAGTCATACCAGTATCTGCTCTCAATTTGGAAATCCTTGGCCTGACTAGCTGCTTTGATCTCAAGTGCTGCCATCTCTCTCTTTATCTTAACAACAGTCTTCTCGTGGTCGCCTTCCAATTGATTCAGGTATCTGCGATGCTTATCTGTTCTTGTATCCCACTGTGCTTTGAGCTCTGCTATGACGTTTTCAGATTTCTCCAAACCATCTTGCCACTCTCTGATCTCGCTTTTTAGCCTTTTTATCAGGTGTTCGTCTGATCAACGCCTTGGCTGTTTATCTGCATCCAACCTTATCTGTTTTATCTGGGCTCTGAGCTTTTCATTTTCTTGAATCAACCTGTTCCGCTCTCCCAGATCGGTAGCAACTTGCACGTTGTGTTCATATTTCAAGTTTTCCACTTGTTGCTTTAACTTGCTGATTTCGGCGCAATAGCCTCTTTCTTTTGCTAACCAATCCCACTGCTTTTGTGATGATTCGGTAAAATTCCGGATGTGGGGTCTCTTAGCTGGCCTTTCATGTTCGAGTTCCCTTCTGTACCATGCAAGGTAACCTGGCGCCGTTTCTCCTTTGGCTCGATCCCGCACGCAAGTATCTGATTTCAAATATTGACCCTCATTCCAGATTTGGCGAATCTTTGCTTCTGGGAACTGTCCGTTAGGACTTATCTCAACTGCTTGAGTGCTTAGATCTTCCTCATGAGGTACTGTCTGGTATCTTCCGAACTGTCTTAAAACTCGGCAGGGTGCGTAAGGTTGAATGCTCTTAAGCCCCATCAGTAAGAAATGAATTTTAGCTGCAGACATATATAGGATCTCATCAACAGGCAACCATCCCAACGTCCATTGTATTTGGCTGGCCGTAAGAGTTTGAAAGAACGAGGTCCATGCCAGGACTCCTTTGGGCAAACTGATCTCTTTGGTTCTCGTGTAAGATTCTTCTATGCGGGTCTTTTCCGGGGAACCATGGCTCAAAATCTCGGAATGATGGCAGAGGTGCTCGGTCATCCATATCTGTAGGAGCAAGTTACAACCTTCGAAGAAATTTCCCCCAGCTTTACAAGCTGTGAGAGCTCGAAAGATGTCGGATACCACCATAGGCGCGAGAGTACTGTCACTTTGCGTGAGTAAAGTGCTGACGACCCCAGATATCTTCAAATCAATGTTTCCATCTTTCCTTGGAAATACCAGAAGGCCCAGGAACATCATCATGAATGCTACCCGTCTGTGCTCGTCCCACTTCTGACGAACTCCTTTGCTGCACAGTTTGTTGATTGGATTATTGAATCCCCCTCATGACCGTACCTATCATATATGAAGCATGGAGTACAGAATCCGGCTGCTAGATCCGGGTTGTGGACTGTTCTAGGTATTTTCAATGAATCTAGGAACCGATGTACCGTGACGACTCTCGGGGCGACCAAGTATTTTTCCCTCAAAGGAAGTTCAGTATTCCCGATGTATCCGGCCATTTCTTCCAAAGTTGGGGTGAGCTCAAAGTCAGAGAAATGGAAAACATTGTGCGTCGGGTCCCAATAGGTAACCAAAGCTCTTATGATATCTCCCCGAGGCTGGATTTCCAACAGACCCACAAGACCTTTCAGATATTTCTTAACCTCATTTTGCCCTTCAACACCTAGATCATTCCACCATAGCCGTAACTTGACAGGGATTTTGGTCATTATTGAAAAATGTTCATTTTGCATCGTGCTCATCCTGCACATTTATTAAGGTGATTTTAACAAAAATGACTGACTCAAAATATTTTACAGAGGGGACCAAGCTTTGAACACGGCCTTTAAGCACTTCGGGGACGAAGATTTTAAGGCTGTGTGGGTCTAAAAATGATAAACAAAACCCAAAAGTGGCCATTTATGCAAAGTCAGCCTTCCGGCGTCCCTTTCGGGAACATTCGGCTATTCATGTCAAAACAGCGTCACCCTATTCATTTACGACTTTTTTTTATCGTTTTTTTTTTTAAAAATTAGGAAACTCAATATTTCTAACACGACCTTTCAACGCCTAGGGGACGAAGATTTTAAGGTTGTGTGGGTCAACTGGACTAAACCTTAAAAATGACCCAAAGGTGGCTGTTTATGCAAAGTTAGCCTTCCGGCGTCCCTTTCGGGAACATTCGGCTATTTATGACAAAACAGCATCACCTGACTTATTTATGACTCTTTAAAAATTTGAAACATATTTTTTTGATTTTGGCTATTTTAGCAAAATGGGGGTTGAACCCGACGAGGGTTGCCTACGTATCTCACATCCGGTGAGAATCAAACCGGCGTAGTTCGGGAATATTGTAAAAATAGGAAAAATCGAATAAACCTAGAAATCAGGAATACGTATTTTTTATATTTTTTTTTGTTTTTGAAAAGAGATAAAGATTAAAGGAACTATTTTTTTATATATATTTTTTTTATTTTATATATATATTTTTTTTTTTAGAAAAAATTTGGATTATTAGTCTGAATTCGTAAAAGGGGTACTACAAAAGAAACAACACATTTTTAAATTATGAATTTTCGATTTTTTTTTGTTTTTTTTTACTTTTAAAATAAATACCTTTTCTTCTTTTTTTTTTTTGATTTTTGAAAGTGATAAAAGAAAAAAATTTTATATATATTTTTTTTAACAAGTCTCAATAAACAAAACAGTTTTTTTTAGAAAAGTTCCGACGAGGTTTTGACACTACTTGGACATTGGTTTTATTTTCCAAAAATAAGTAATTATCTCCCCTACGCTGCTATTTTCCCTTTTTTTTAAGAACCGGTCGACATGCGAAACCGAAGCAAATAAATGCTCAACACAGATAGGAATGCAGCATGATGGTCTTTTCCATTTCAGGTTGCCTGTCCTAGACGGACCCAACCCCTGTGTTGAGTCCCCTAAGTCAAATGCAATATGATGCAAATAAGCGTTCCTACTAGGGATCCGGCATGAAGTTTCGTTATACTAGGTTTAAACCTTGGTATTTGCTCTAGACTGTGTACCCGAGCGGACAACTCGAGTCGAGGAGGGGGCTACGTACCGGGGACCCGCGAGATCGTCCGGCTTTGTAACTTGTCCGACCTCTTTCTTATTTCAGGTATTGACACTAACAGAATAGGGAGTCTCGACCAGCGAGCTTCTCCCCGGAGGTAAGAAAAGAAAGGTTTCGGCACAGTTTATATACAGTTCAGATAATATCAAAAGCGGTAAAAGACAACATTTAGCACTTTTATGCAAAACATGTAATAAAGATCAGATAATAAGCCAGATATAACAATTATTCTAAGCTCGAATTCTTGGACCCTGAACCAGTGGTTCTGGGTCAGATCCCCAGCAGAGTCGCCAGAGCTGTCACACCTCCTTTTTGCGCGCCCGCCCCAAAGGGTTAAGTGCGCGAGGGGGAGTTTTTCCAATTTAAGTGACAATATTCGAAATGGGATTATTTATTTAATTCAGAGTCGCCACTTGGGAAAGGTTTGGCTTTTGGTGTCCCAAGTCACCGGTTTATCTTGAATCCCAAATCGAGGAAATTTTCGACTTTTCCAAATGAAGTCTGCGAACCAGAAATTCTAAGTAAGGAATTCTGTTGACCCGAGGGAAGGTGTTAGGCACCCTCGAATCCCGTGGTTCTAGCACGGTCGCTTAAATTGTTATAATGGCTAAATATCTGATTTAAATACATGTTGTGACTTATGTGCTTTTATTAAGTTTAAACCGCTTTTATTATTATCATTTATTTTTATAGAATTGCAACGTCGTGAAAATGCATCTCGAACCACGTCACAATCAATGCACCCGTAGTTGTTAACACATTTCGACTCCGTTGAGATTTGAATTTGGGTCACATAAATGTGCACCCGAATTTAAGAATGTAATTTAATTAAACCGTGCCTAAAGAGTCTAACGCGTTATTATTTTGTAGAAAAGCCATGAAATTTATTAAATGGCCTATCTTGAGTTCTAAGTAATTGTCATGGTTATTTATGGAGGGCCCCGCAATTTTTGCATTTTTATTTGGCGAGGCTCATCTCTATTTTAGAAAGGATATCCTCAAGTGGCTACATTTCTAATGCGTTTGTCTCTAAAACTAGAAGAAAAGGTACGTGCTAATTCAACTATAGGCTTTTGCCTAATTCGTATTCTTATCAATTTCTGATTGATTATTTACAAAATGGAGGAATGTCATAACTTATGAAACATACTTTAATTGGACAAAGAAATTACGCTCGAGATTGACCCAACATTATACTTGTGTCCAAACGTTTCTTGACTTGAAATTTACTAGACTGATTGGGGCTGAATTAAAGGAATTAACCACTAGGCATTGTCGCTAATGGGATTTGAATATAATATTATGTACTGCCTAACGAGTTATGATAAAAGAAAACTAAAATGAACAAAGAACATTTGTGTAAGGTGGAAATATTCTATTCTATGCATGTCGTTCAGTTGAACGGGAATCCAGTCAAAATCTATACTAATTCCCCATGCCCTCTCTGTATTGTATCGTTACATTTTGTACCAGCAAACAACTACAAACTAAGAAGCTAGAGGCTAAACTTGATTGAGTATTATCTAACTAATCTTCATTACTGAATCACACTAATCAATTTATACAATCTGAAGTCAGTATATCACAAGCATTACAAAACAGATATCTAAATCTTCTTCAAGAAACTCCTTTCATTTCATGCTTTTGAATTGTTACAGTTAACACCAAAGTTGGGTTTGAAATGTGTACCTGGAAACACTGAAAATGCAAAGGAGAAGAAGAAAAAGATGGGGAAATCAGCAGCAGCAAGAGACAAAATAGCAGCAGCAGCAGGGCAAGATAGAAGCAGACAAAGCAATACAGCAAGAAACAAGCTCGAGTGCAAAAATGCAACTATGGCCAATAGAAAGCAGTAGCCAAATGACAGCAATACCCAGTGGAGTAGACTCAGGACTCCAGACAGACCAAGCCAGTAGTGAACCAAAAACACTCGACTAGTAGACACAACTGGAATTTCAAAGAATCAGAATTGATTTTGAACCAATTGAAAAGCTGAAACCCGAACAATAATAGGAGGAAACAGTTTCTGATTGTTGATTGTACAGCTTCTATCCCTTCACCTCTCTCTATCTGTGTTTTGTGTTTTTCTTTTTTCAGCTCTTAAGGTTCAATGTGTATCCTTTTTTTTTTTTTTCCAGTTCTGATTCTCTCTATCCTCTGATTCTGTCTATCCTCCTTTTTATAAGCCTCCATCCTACTCCTTTTAACAGCATCTTTTTAATATCACAACACCCCTCCCATGTGCCCTTTTCCTTTTTCAGATTCCAATTAGTTATTTAAGTATTAACCCCCATCAACATTCCCTGGCAGATTTATTCTTTAAAAGGCTTAATATTTCTTAAACTAAAGCAAGGTATGGGGCAGTAGAATACATCTGACAGCATATGCTGTCAAACCATTTTAAAATTAAAAGCCCCTTTATGCAGAAAAACAGGCTGTGCACAAAGCACATGAGGTGCACCAATGCACATGCTGTGCATGAGTGCACATGCCCTCCAATTCAGAGTTTAAACCAAACATCCCTTTCAAATCAAACAACTATAAGTAAGCAAAACTGGTTCTTAATTGATTCAGGCAAATGTTCAACAGAAGCAAATCGATTTAACTTTGTTCAAACAGTTGAAACTAATTGACGACACATGTCGACTCGACTATATTAGCATTAACATACACAATCGTAGCCAAAAATCCAACATTTAAACAGTATCGATACATGGTTTGAATTACACTGACTAAGCAGAAATGCACTCGAGGAGTTAACTAGTCAGTCCAAACTCGAAACACAACCAATACACATGCCTTATCAGAATAGGAGGGGGGATTTAGACAAACACAGAGGTTTAAGTAAAGTGGACAAACAAAATTTGATAAAATCAAAACAAATATGAACAGACTTTTAAAACAATCACACGGACTAAAACAAATAAAGGAAAGAAAGCAGACTTACCTTAAAACTTGAAAAGTTAAAAGTTTGAACTCGGATTTGGACAAACTTTTCTTAAGGCTGAATGGACTTTAATCGAAGTGTTTCTCAGATGAGAAACACTTTGATTAAAGTCCATTAGACCTTAATCTCTTCGGTTGAACCGGTATGAACCAGTGACGAAGAACTACACAATTTTTCAAAACTCAGATCCGGGATTCATGTTTCCCTGGTCAGATTCGGACCAAACCAAGTATGGTTTGGTCACGAGGAGGGTCCGGGGAGTGTCTGGTGTGAAGCTGGGGTTGGTTGGTGTAGATCGAGTTTTGACTCGAATCTTCAAATGAAGATTCGAGGACCTGGGGGTGATTCGAACCAAACGGTTAACAGGTCTATGTTCAGGGTGGTGAGGGGGTTCTATGGTGTTCAGGGCGAGGTCACCTGCGTTCATGCCGCCGGTTTTCATGGTGAAGAGTACAGGGGCGGCTCTAGGGTTTGTGGGTTTGGGTGAAGACGACGAGGCTGGGGTATTGGATAGGGGGGCAGGGTAAGGATCTAGGCTTATATAGTTAGTGGGTGGGTTGATCTCAACCATTAGATCAATCTAGATCTACGGTTTGGATCTGATGGTCTTAAGTGAAACGGTGTCGTTTCAAGTGTTGAGGGTTGGGGTCGGTCCGGGTTAGACGGGTCGGGTTTATTGATGGGTTATGGGAAATTGATCTTGGCCGTTGATCACTCTGAGATCAACGGCCCAGATCAGGCACGACTCGAACGACGTCGTTTGGACACCGTGGGTATCAGGTGGTCTGGACCGGGCAGGCGTGGGTCTTGGGCTGTTTGTTTGGGCCAATTTTGATAAATTGGCCCAAGTCCGGAAAGGCAGGGTCCTTTTCTTTATTTTTTCTTTTTTTTTCTTATTTATTTTAAAACAAAACTAAGCCAAAAAATCAAATTAAAATTAAATACACACTCAATACAATTATTTGCACACACACTAAAATATTTCAAAACAGGTAAAGTCAAACAAAATAAAATCACGGACGAAGATGCCTATTCATGATTTTCTATTTAATGACTGGATTACGGTTCGAATTATACAGGACACATATTTTTTGAATTTTTGTTTTAATCAAGTAAATAAATAAAAACGGGCCGAAGTCACAAATAAATCAACAAGGTGCCGCACAGAAATCCAAAAATTATACAACAGGGCCAATTATTATTTTTTTATTTCTTTTTGGAGCGATTGTCGTGCGAAACAAAAATCACGTGCTCACAAGTCTGATTCGGGTCCGTTTTGATTTCAAACTTTTTTTTGGTAAGTTTTCCTTTCTTTTGTTTTAGTTCTAATTAAGTTGTCAGCATGTTTCGTTGTGTTTGTTTGTTATTTTGTTATTTTTCATTCGGATTTCTTCCATCTCTGTTAAAGGCCTTTTTATTTGGTCAATTGTCTTCTGTTTGTGTTCTGAATATACCCTGTGATATACATGCTCATCAATTAGATTAGTCGTCAAACGAGTTTAATTCATATAAGTTCCCAGTGTTTGAACAAATTTGTCTGAAGTCATTCGGGACTCTATACGTGTTGTTTATATGAACGATTGATTGTTATGTGTTACGATTAATATAGTCGAGTCGATATATGTCGTCAATTAGTTTCAATCGTTAATGGTAACAACTTGATTCGTATTGCTTATTTCTGCTGTGATCGTGTTTGAGTCCTATTAGGAACTGAATTGTATTGCCTATTGGTTTTGTTCAAATTGAACTAAAGAACATCTAGGAGAAAGGTTATAATGGCAGATTCAGACTTTGATTTTAAAACACGATGCCATTTGGTTTAAGACCATGGGCAGCATGTGTATGGTTAGCTTTAAGGGATTAAAATAATTGGACAGCATGTGCTGTCAGATTATATTCCTACTGCCCATACTTTGGTTAAATAAACAAGTGATTAGTACATTTTAACAACAAAAGAAAGAGGGGCTGTCAGGGATTTGATGGGAATTTTGTTTATTTAAAAGAAGTGAGTGGAAAAACAACGAGGAGGGGGCAATTTTGAGTTATAAAACAGACTGGTTAGGCTATAAAAGGGGGGACCTTCCATTAGAACAGGGGAGAAGAATTTTTGAGTCTGGAGAGATCTTGGGAGTAAGAAAAACTGAAAAGGAAAAACAGAAATAAATTTCAGAACATTGTGAATGAGTATTGTCTAGAAGAAACTGTGCAAGAGTCCAGTTCGATCAGGTTTTCTGTGGGGTTTTGCTCTTCCTGTTTGTCTACCAAGCTTTCTTGTGGTCATTGGATTTCTGTTTGCTGTTGCATTCAACATTCTGGGCTGTTGTTTCCTACTCTGTTCTTTTTCGGAGATTATTGGTTTGGTACTCGACTATTTGCTGGATTCTTTTGTTCTGGGAATTATTGTTGGTTGTTCGTGGACTGTGGAAAACAATTTTGGTTGTTGGTTTGTTGCTGTGCTGTTGCTGTGTATCTGTTGTTGCTGTGTTTACTGCATACTGCCCAGCTGATCATTCCTTTCTTCTTTGTCCTTTATACCAGGTACACAATTACACTACCAATGTAACTCGAAAGTTTGAGCAATGAGTATAAAAGAGAAGATCTGCAGATGTTGTTTATATACATGTACTGTTGTGTTGAATGTCATGTAATGTCTAATAGCTCATATTTTGGGGATACTGAAGTTAGCTTACAAGTATAATTGATGTCAATATAGGGTATCAGATGATAATTGTATATGTAAGCTGTTAGATAAAAGTGGTCTCAAGGAACTAGGTTGCATCGCAGATTTAGTTTGCTTTGCCGTATATGCTTTAACGTATGCCAAACATGAAAACTGTACCCAAGGGGTTAAGTTCTTCCTTTTCTGATTAATGGTCTCATATAACTGATAAACCACCTGTTAAGACAAAGAACATAAAATTTGTAATATAAACCCCGTGAAGGTCGAGTTCAGGTCAAAACAGGCCAAGCAGGCCTTCTTCGGGCAAGCAGTGGCCCAGGTTTGGCCCATCACGCATGGGTTGGATTTGGGCCCATGATTATTTATTCGACTGACTGTACATGCAGCCTCATTTCTGATTTTCAAGCTTTTCTGAATGTTGTTACAAACAACTTGCAAGCATGTAATCAATTAGGGCTATTTACTGTTTTCAATGGATAGAGACAAACACGACAAGAAACGTAGTTGCTATAGGATATCCTTTTAAAATAAGAACGAGATGAGCCTCGCCAAATAAAAATACAAATCGCAGGGCCCTCAGTAAATATTTGCTTAAAAAATTTATTTGGACTTCGGGATGGACCGTTTAGTAAAATTCCACGGTCTTACCCAAAATAAATACGCTAGTCGCTTTAGGCGCGTCTTTAATAATTTAATCTCCTTAAACTCGGGTGCACATTGATGTGACCCAAATCCAAATCTCAACGGAGTCAAAGTGTGTCGACGACCACGGGTACATTGATTGTAACGCGGTTCGAGATACATTTTTCACAATGTTGCAGTTCTTGATAAAAACAGTAAAATGATAAAAGCGGTTAAAAGTTAAATTTTGCACATAAGGTCATACTTGTATAAAATCAGATAATCAAGCCGAATATAACAGTTGAGCGACCGTGCTAGAACCACGGAACTCGGGAATGCCTAATACCTTCTCCCGGGTTAACAGAATTCCTTATCTAGATTTCTGGTACGCAGACTGTAATATAAAGTCATTCATTTCCTCGATTCGGGATTAAAATTGGTGACTTGGGACACCCTAAATCTCCTAAGTGGCGACTTTGAAATAAACAAATAAATCCCGTTTCGATTGTCCTTTAATTGGAAAAAACTCCCCTCGCGCCCCTCGGGCGCATATAAAGGAGGTGTGACAGCTCTGGCGACTCTGTTGGGGATCATTGGACCCAGAACCACTGGTTCAGGGTTAAGAATTCGAGCTTAGAATAATTGTTGTTATTTGGCTTTATTTATTATCTGATTTTTACATGATATATGCTTAATGTGCTAAATGATGCTTTTACCGCTTTAATATTATCTGAATTGTGTATATAAAACTGCTACGAAACCCTTCTTTCTGAGTCTTCTGAATTTATGGTGTACACGTGCGCGTGACCCACCTTTCTGTTAAAGTCATACCAAATAAGACGGAGTTGGGACAAGTAACTAGGCCGGGCAGACTTTCGTGCTCCCGGTACGTTGCCCCCGCTTCGGCTCAAACTGTCCGTTTGGGTAAGCCAGGTTTAGAACAATCAACCTAAGGTTTTACACTTAGAATAACTCAGCCATGTACCGGATCCCTAGTAGGAACGAATATTTGCATCATATGCATTTGGCCTTGGAGACTCAACACAGGGGTTGGGTCTGTCTAGGACAGGTGAACCCAAAATAAAAAGACCATCATGATGCATCCTACTTGCTATATGTGCATTCATTTGCTTCGAACATGCTTGCTGACCGGTTTAAATAAATTATGATGAGAGCTGAGGAATAAAATAGGTCTTCATAAATAAAAAGAAAATGAAAAAATAGAATATATAGTTTTCAAATTTTGAAATAAAGGTATCAAATCTCGAAAATAATTTGAAAAAATTCCAAAAAAAAAAATAGTTTTAAGTCTTGAAATAGTTTGACTGAAAATGATTGGAGTATGTTTTCGAAATAAGTCTTAACTTTATTAAATTAAAATTTCAGATACAAAATGAGCACCACACAAAACCCTTTCTCCGCAAATACAGAGGAGTTTCTATTCCAGCTTCAAATGTGGTGGTGTGAATTAGGCGAAGATGGTCAAAAGTGGGTCATCAAGCATCTGGGAAATCTCCCGGACATTATGAAGGTTAAACCCCGCGAGGATCTGATTGCGGCATTAGTGACTTTTTGGGACCCTGTTCACAATGTCTTTCGTTTTTCTGACTGCGAGCTCACTCCTACATTAGAGGAGGTAGCCGGATATGTTGGTTTTGACGGAAGTTTAAGGAATCAAAGCTTGATATTCACGAAGGCTCCCTCGGTACATCGATTCTTCGGTCTTCTGAACATCAGCAGTCAAATCAGGAAAAGCAATGTCGTCAACGGATGTTGTTCTTTCAACTTTTTGTATTCAAGGTTCGGAAAGTCAGATGGGTTCGAAATTCATGAGAAAGGCCTTACTAACAAACAAGACAAAGACGCATGGCAGGTTCACCGTCGTTTCGCCTTCATGGTGGCTTTTCTAGGAATCATGGTCTTCCCGAACAAAGAACGAACAATCGATATTCGCACCGCAAAAGTTGTGCAAATCCTCACCTCCAAGGAAAACCACACCATTGTCCCCATCATTCTCTCAGACATTTATCGGGCTTTGACTTTATGTAAAGCAGGAGCGAAAGTCTTCGAAGGATGCGAAATTTTGTTGCAAATGTGGCTGATTGAACATCTCCAACAACAGCCCAAGATCATACAGTACAGGCCAAACAACGATAATTACATCGAGGGTTATGAGGAAAGAGTGAAAAATTATCAGGTTCCAGAAGGGACAGAAGCATGGGTATCTCGGCTAAGGGCTCTAACGGCAAATCAAATTGAATGGACTCTGGGATGGTTATCAATGAGGGAAGTAATACATATGTCAAACTCAAATAGTTATCTGCTACTATTGGGATTGAGAAGCATCCAGCCATACGTGCCATTGAGAGTCCTAAGACAACTAGGAAGATATCAAGTAGTGCCTGATGATGAAGATTTGAGTGCGCAGGAAATCGAACTACACCCAGAGGCCACTATTCCTGAGGCGTTACTTCAGCAGATGTGGAATGGATGTCGATACTTAAAAAACGATACTCAAGTCCCAGACACTAAAAAGGGTGAGATAAATCCTGAATATGCAAGGTGGTTCGAGAAACGGTCTCGCATGGACGAGGTACCAGAACCTGAGCTGAGAAGGCCAACTAAAAGACCCCATATTCAAAACTTTAATGATAAAATCCAAGAGCGGTTGATCTGGGGAGAAAAAGAGAAGGGGTACAAAGCAACTATCCACGCCCTAAAGGAAAATCTAAGGAACCTCAGTCTGGAGAAGGATTTGCAAGCACAAGAAGCTGAAGGCGAGAAGAAGAGTCTAGCCTGTGAGAATGAAAGTCTTCATGCTCGATTTCTGAAAATGAAAAAGGCTTCTGAAACGCCAATGAGGAATTGGAAGGATCAAAAAACCATCGCCAATCTTTTTGAAAGAATGCAGGATTATGATTCCATTCTTGCTGCAAAAGAAAGGGCGTTGAGCAAAGCAAAAGAAAGGATCCAACAATTAAACGAAGAAGCCAGATCTGATAAGGAACGCCAAAATAGGCAATCCGAGAAAGACAGGGCACAATTCGAGAAGGAAAAAGACCATTGGATACGATTAGGAGACCAATTTCGTGCACAACTGGAAGAGGCAAGAAGGTACAGAGAGCATCAACAAGCGGGCACTGAGGGAGAAAGAGCGCAGATGAGATTAGAGCAGGCCAGACTCCGAGCTCTATTAGAGTCAGCCCTAGATCGTGAAGGCCGTATCCGAGATGTAGCCACCACTCGCCAGCAGCAATTGCAGGATCAAGGCCAACGTCTCCAAGATTTCAGGGCACAGATCCACGACCTGGCGGTCTACACCTCTCAAAGTTATGTAAATTGCCAAGGCATGGATTATGAAAGGTTTACCGAGCATGCACCCACCTTTGCCCGTCATCTAGCAGTGGAGTTGGAAAGGATGTATCGAACATTGGGAGGACATCCGGGTCAAGCCCCGCCTTGAACAAATGATCTAATAATTTACAACACAAGTGGAAAGTGGGGCACGTTATGAGATGTTAAGAATTGTATCTTTTTATTTCAATTTGAATGTGTGTGTTTCAAGACATTGTTTTTACAAAGTTTTCAAATGTAATGTTGTTCATTTTCTTTGATGTGTATTTCAAGACATTGTTTTACAAAGTTTTTAAATGTAATGTTTGTTCATTTTCTTTTATAAATGTTAGCCTCATGGCAGAACTACGCCTGGTCTGATTCACGCGGGGACGTGATACATAGGCAATCCCCATAAGATTCGACCGCTTTTAATAAAGAAAGAAAATACATAGTAAAATAAAACACAGAGTTTCCAAAATACTTTAAAAGGACGAATGAGCAAACCGGGATGACGCATGTTGTTTGAAGCAAAGCATGTAGGAACGGTTAACTGCATAGGTGCATTGCATCCTCTATGTGTTATGGTCAAATCTGTTAAACTCTAACGCTAACAAAGTTTGTTGTTGTCTGTTACCAGACAAGTTAGTCGTTAAAGAACTCTGGCAACACACTCCTACCAAACCAGATCCAAAGGACCGATAGCAACAAGCATGACTACTTCAGAGAATAGTAATGAGGAAGAAAGGCCGATGAGCCAGTTGCTAAAAGAAGCGATGGAAAAGATTGAAAGGATGGGACTAGAGATGAATGCAATGCAGCTAGCCCTAGCCAAAACACAAAAGAGCCCTGAGACACTGGGACACATGCCGGAATACCCTCACTCTGGCCCTTCCACAAGCCGCCCAAATCCCCTCTATCATCAAGAAAGAAGCCCTCATGAATCCCAAGCTCCACCACCCCATCAACCTCTCTCAATGCCCAATATTCCCATTTTTGTGGGACCTACATCAGCCCCTTTGCAGAGAACGACCAGTGAGCCATTGTTTCAGGCTCACGATACCCAATACTATCCCCCCGAGCCTACATTCCATGCACCGGAACCACAGGCTTACAATCCCCATTTGGAAGTACCGGCAGAGGTTGAAAAGCCGGTTAAAGCCCCTGAACAAGATGAAGTGCTGAGAAAGTTCAAAAGCCTGGAGCAATCCTTCAGGAACTTGCACGGGCTGGGCAATCAAGTCAGCGTGGCATACAAAGATCTGTGCCCTTTCCCAGACGTCCAACTCCCGGCTGGGTTCAAGATGCCCAAGTTTGATTTATATGAAGGGCACGGTGATCCCATGGCACATTTGCGGGGATTCTGTAGCAAAATGAGAGGGGCAGGAGGCAAGGATGAGCTTTTGATAGCTTATTTCGGCCAAAGTCTGAGCGGATCTGCACTGGAATGGTATACCAGGCAGGATTTCAGCAGGTGGTACACGTGGGATGATCTAGCACAGGCTTTTGCAGGTCATTTCCAATACAATCTGGAGATAGTCCCTGACCGTCTCACGTTATTGAGAACTGGGAAGAAACCTGGGGAAAGTTTTCGCGAGTTCGGGTTCCGCTGGAGAGAACAAGCAGCTAGAGTCGATCCTCCCATGAGAGAGGGAGAGATGGTGGACTATTTTTTGCAGACATTGGATCCGACCTACTTTGGTCACTTGGTGACAACGGTTGGAAAATCTTTCAACGAAGTGGTCAAAATAGGGGTCATGATAGAAGAAGGTTTGAGGTCGGACAAAATCTTGAACTATTCAGCACTCAAGGCCACAACCCAGGCTATTCAAAGCGGCACGGGAGGTGCGCTGAGAAGAAAGAAAGAAGAGGTAGCCACGATCGAGGCAGGCAGTTGGTCCAGGGCTGGCAGGCAGCACTACAACCAACCCAGGCCTCACAGGTCAAGCTACCCATACAACCCACCACAAAATTTCTATCCACCTCGGGAACCACATTGTTCCGTACACCAAGCCCAGGTATACACTCAGCCTCCGGTTCGCCCACAATGGCGCGCACCGGCTCCCCAGAATATATATGCACCACCACAAAACACCTACCCTCCACCCAGGGCATATAGAAACCCTTCAGGGGCAAGCTTTCGGGGAAATCCAGATGCTAGGAATGACAGGTTGCGGAAGCAAAGAACCTTCACAGAGCTGGGAGAAACCTACACCGCTTTGTTCCACAAGCTGCGGCAATTGGGTTTGGTGAGTCCTGTCCAGACTCGAGAACCAAATCCCCCACCTCAGAATTTGGATCGTTCAATCAGTTGTGAATACTGTTCAGGGATGCTCGGGCACGATACCGAGAAGTGCTGGAAGTTAAGGCATGCCATACAAGATCTTATTGACACCAATAAGATCGAGGTCCAGACACCGGAGGCCCCTAACATCAACCAAAACCCACTGCCAGCGCACCACGAAACTCACATGATTGAGTTGGTGTGTGAGGGAGGAGAATTAAGAAAACCCTCACAAACAGTGATGATGATCCAAGCCGCCCCGAGAGAAGTCTTAACCAATGGAGGAACGAGTGTACAGTCGCAGGGAGGAGCGTCAAGCCGGTAGTGATATTGGGGAAGAGCCCGTCCGTCATAGCAAGCAAACCCGAGCCAAGCAAGCTGGTAATACCAGGGATCCTGCCCACACCGGCAGTCGTGTTAAAAGGGGTATGTAGAGAACGGGTGACCATAAAGCCTGTGGTACAACTACTGATGATTGACAGCAGGGCTGTGCCTTGGAAATATGAAAAGGCAGTGGTGACGTACCAAGGAAAACAGGTGGAAGAAGTCAGTTGTGAAGCACAAGTGCTGACTCGATCAGGTCGATGTTTTGCCCCGATGGAGTTAAGAAAAACCAACCCAGTGGCAATCAAGAAGCCAGTGTCAGAAGAAGAGGCTGAAGAATTCCTGAGGAAGATGAAAGTACAAGACTATTCTGTGGTTGAGCAGCTGAGAAAAACACCTGCCCAGATTTCACTATTGTCATTACTCCTCCATTCTGAGGAACATCGTCGGGCCCTGTTGAAGATATTGAACGAGGCTCATGTACCCAGTGAGATTTCTGTAAACCACCTGGGAACCATTGCCAGCAAGATCTTCGAGGTGAACAGGGTAACATTCTCAAATGATGACCTACCGATGGAAGGTACAGAGCATAACAAAGCTCTATACCTAGCTGTCAAATGTGAAGACTCGGTGGTAACTCGAGTATTGGTGGATAACGGCTCAAGCGCCAATATTTGTCCATTATCCACCCTGGACCAGTTAAAGATTGACCGTGGAAGAATCCGGGAGAATAGCATCTGTGTCCGGGGGTTTGACGGAAACGGAACAGCCACTGTGGGGGATGTTGTACTTGAACTAACCATTGGTCCGGTCCTATTTACCATGGAATTCCAGGTGTTAGACGCCACAGTTTCTTATAAACTGCTGTTAGGACGACCCTGGATTCATGCAGCCAAAGCGGTGCCTTCCACCCTACATCAGACGGTGAAGTTCGAGTGGGAAAGACAAGAGGTCGTGTTACACGGCGAGGATACAACATGCACCATGGGCGGAACCATTGTACCTTTCATAGAGACCGCTGATGACAAAGGTCCTTGGGTCTACCAGATTTTTGATGCAGGATCAGCCAACAAAATTTCTGAAGGAGAAATCATCCCGCACCCGAAGATAGCTGCCGCTACAGTCATGATGGTATCAGAGATGCTGGGTAACGGATTTGTGCCGGGAAAAGGCCTGGGAGTTGAACTTCAAGGGATAGTCCAACCTGTCTCCCTTCCTAAGAATCTGGAAACTTTCGGGTTGGGGTTCAAACCAACCGCAGCAGACAGGAAGCAAGCGCGAAAAATGAAGAAGAGGGTCTGGTTTCTGCCTAAACCAGTGCCACGCCTCTCAAGGTCTTTTGTTAAAGCAAGTGCCAAGGGGTCATCGGTCCCAAAGATTCAAGGACCTTTGATCGGTATAAATGAAGACCTGAATCAGAGTTTTGAGAGACTATTCGCGGATGTCAGTATGGTGGAAGCTGGAGAAGGTTCCAGCAGAGCAGAGATACAATTTGTGGGGCCTGAGGCCAAGACCAACAATTGGACGGTTACTCCTCTTCCTGTCCGAGGGGAGTCTTGGTAGTAGGCTTTGATTAATGTTTTGTTTGTTTGTTTGTTTGATCGGATTATTCAAGGGTGTAATCCAAATTTTACTTTCGTTTTTGTAAAAGTGTGAACCCTTTTATCCCGCAAATTTAATAAAGTTCTTTTCTTTTGTCCCATTTTAATTTTTGTTTTGTTCTTTTTCTTTCTGAACAGTTCTCTTTTTACTGGTTCTAATGACATGGCATGCACAGCGGATCTTCGACCTAGTCTAATAAATCAATCTGAAACCGACTCAATGATGCAAAAGGTCGTTTGTGACGATGAATCTGAATGTGACGAAGGTGAAGCCTTCGAAGAAATAAACAGAGAACTGTGCCAATTTGAAGAGAAACCCAAGCCTAACTTAAATGACACCGAGGCTGTGAATCTAGGAGACGCTGATAACGTCCAAGAGACCAAAATTAGCATCCACATTGAGCCGAATGTCAGAACAGAATTGATCAAAACTCTCAGGGAATTCAAAGATGTTTTTGCCTGGTCATATGATGATATGCCTGGATTAAGCACCAATTTAGTGGTTCACAAATTGCCCACTGACCCGGCATACCCTCCGGTCAAGCAAAAACTAAGGAAATTTAAAACAGAAATGAGTGTAAAGATCAAAGAAGAAGTGATTAAGCAGTTGCAATCGAAGGTCATTCGGGTCACTCGATATCCCGAGTGGTTGGCCAATGTGGTACCAGTCCCAAAGAAGGATGGAAAAATCAGGGTGTGCGTTGACTACCGCAACCTCAACAAAGCAAGTCCCAAGGACAATTTTCCGCTACCCAACATTCATATCCTGATCGACAATTGCGCTGGGCGCGAGATCGGATCCTTTGTGGATTGTTATGCGGGTTATCATCAGATCCTAATGGACGAGGAGGATGCTGAGAAGACAGCGTTTATTACGCCATGGGGAACCTACTGCTATCGGGTAATGCCGTTCGGTTTAAAGAACGCTGGGGCAACGTACATGCGAGCAATGACTGCTGTGTTTCATGACATGATACACAAAGAAATAGAGGTGTACGTCGATGATGTGATCATCAAATCTTGGCGTCAGGAGGACCATGTGGCAGACCTAAGGAGATTTTTCCAAAGACTCCGGAGGTATGATATCAAGCTTAACCCGGCCAAATGCGCATTCGGGGTTCCATCAGGAAAGTTGCTAGGATTCATCGTCAGTCGACGGGGGATTGAGTTAGACCCATCCAAAATTGAATCCATCCGAGATTTGCCACCGCCAAGGAACAAAACAGAGGTAATGAGTTTGCTGGGTAGACTCAATTACATCAGCAGGTTCATCGCTCAACTCACAGCAACTTGTGAGCCCATATTTCGGCTGCTGAGAAAGGATGCTGCAGTAGGTTGGACGGCAGAGTGTCAGGAGGCTTTCGACCAAATCAAAGGGTATCTGTCTAATCCACCCGTATTGGTCCCGCCTAAGCCCGGGAAACCCCTAATCCTTTACCTGACGGTCTTGGAAAATTCATTTGGTTGTGTACTGGGGCAACATGATGACACAGGAAGGAAGGAGCAGGCCATCTACTATCTTAGCAAGAAATTCACAGTACATGAGGTCAAGTACACTCAACTCGAGAAAACATGCTGCGCCCTAACTTGGGTAGCTCAGAAGTTGAAGCACTACCTGTCTTCATATACTACTTATCTCATATCCCGCTTGGACCCATTGAAGTATATCTTTCAGAAACCTATGCCCACGGGAAGGTTGGCAAAATGGCAAATTCTGCTCACCGAGTTTGATATCGTCTATGTGACGAGGACAGCCATGAAAGCCCAGGCACTGGCAGACCATTTGGCAGAGAATCCCGTTGATGAAAAATACGAGCCCTTAAGAACGTATTTTCCTGACGAAGAGGTGATGCATACGAATGAGTTGGAATTACCTGAGGAACCGGGTTGGAAGCTTTTCTTCGATGGAGCTGCAAACGCAAAAGGGGTTGGAATAGGAGCAGTACTCATTTCTGAAACAGGACGGCATTATCCTGTTACGGCTCAACTACGCTTCTATTGCACCAACAATATGGCCGAGTATGAGGCTTGCATTCTGGGTCTGCGCTTGGCTGCTGACATGGATGTCCAAGACGTCTTGGTCTTGGGAGACTCGGACCTCTTGGTACATCAAATTCAGGGTGAATGGGAAACACGAGATCTAAAGCTCATACCATACCGACAATGCTTGCATGATCTGAGCAAGCAATTTCGATCGGTAAAGTTCAAACACATCCCGAGAGTTCACAATGAGGTTGCGGATGCCTTAGCCACCTTAGCATCAATGCTGCACCACCCTGACAAAATGTATGTTGATCCTCTGCACATCCAAGTCCGTGATCAGCACGCCTACTGCAATGCCATAGAAGAAGAAGCGGATGGCGAACCCTGGTTTCATGATATCAAGGAATACCTCAGGATGGGGATATATCCAGAACATGCCTCTGGAGACCAAAAAAGAGCCCTCCGGCGTTTGTCGAATGGTTTTTTCCTTAGTGGGGGAATATTGTACAAAAGAACCCCGGATTTGGGATTGTTGAGATGCATAGATGCCAGTCAAGCAATGTCGGTTATGGCAGAAGTACATGTTGGAGTTTGTGGGCCACACATGAGCGGATATGTATTGGCAAGAAAAATCCTTCGAACAGGGTGTTATTGGCTCACCATGGAACACGACTGTATCACTTTCGTGAGGAAATGCCATCAGTGCCAGATACATGGAGATTTGATCCATTCTCCGCCAACAGAATTACATACGATGTCAGCACCCTGGCCGTTTGTGGCATGGGGCATGGATGTCATTGGGCCCATCGAGCCAGCAGCATCCAACGGTCATAGGTTCATTCTAGTGACCATTGATTACTTCACCAAATGGGTTGAGGCTAAAACCTTCAAATCAGTAACCAAGAAGGCAGTGGTGGACTTTGTTCACTCCCATATCATCTGCAGATTTGGGATCCCAAAAGTGATCATCACGGATAACGGTGCGAATCTTAATAGCAGCCTGATGAGAGAGGTATGCCAACAATTCAAGATTATACACCGCAACTCCACCCCATATCGTCCCAAGGCGAATGGAGCAGTCGAAGCAGCCAATAAGAATATCAAGAAGATACTGCGAAAAATGGTGGAAGGGTCCAGACAATGGCACGAGAAATTACCCTTTGCCTTGTTGGGTTACCGCACTACCGTCCGGACTTCCATAGGCACAACTCCTTATTTGTTGGTGTATGGAACTGAGGCCGTGATACCAGCGGAGGTCGAAATTCCGTCCCTCCGAATTGTCGCTGAAGCCGGGATTGATGATGATGAATGGGTCAAAGCTCGATTGGAACAGTTGAGCCTGATAGATAAGAAAAGATTGGCAGCAGTGTGCCATGGTCAGCTGTACCAGAAGAGAATGGCAAGAACATATAATAAGAAGGTGCGCCCCAGGAAGTTTGAAGTAGGGCAGCAGGTATTGAAGAAGATCCTCCCACATCAGGTCGAGGCAAAAGGCAAATTCGCCCCAAATTGGCAAGGGCCTTATATCGTGACCAGAGTATTGTCCAACGGTGCTTTGTGTTTGACAGATGTCGAAGGTAGATGTGTCGACATGGCTATCAATTCAGATGCAGTCAAGAGATATTATGCGTAATTTCTTTAATTATGGCAATTATTCGGTTTGTTTGTTGTATTTGGCATTTATTGGATAATGAGATGACAGAGGCAATTCTTTCTTCTACCCAAACACTGTTTAACCCTTGCTTCCCCCTTTGAGCCTTAAGTTATTCTTTCATACCCCTCTTTTGGAATCAATAATGAGAAAGACATGAAAAAAAAAGAAAAGAAAAGAAAAAGAAAGAAAAATGAAAAGAAGGAAAAGAAAAAAAAGAAGAAGATAAAATCACAAGAAATACAAAACGGTGGGAACTACGTTTGACTTGATTCCTCAAAGAGGATACGTAGGCGCCTCACGGCTCGGTCATAGTATGTATCACAGTGAATATATGATGCATAATGTACATAGTGTGCATAATAGGCACAATGTGCGTAACACACATAGCTCAACATAAGCGTAAAAAATAAGTCCCCAAGCAAGAAAACTGGGGCAGAGGTTAGGTTTTAAGTTCCAACAAAGGTTCGATTCCAAAAGTTGTAGCACATCACCCTTCAAATTGTTTTCATTTTCATAGCCTTTCTTTAACCCCACACCAAAACCAACATCAACATCCAAAAGACCTCCCGATCAATGTTCGAGAGATGCCAAGTCCGGCGAATAAGGCCGAGAATAATACACTGATCCCCAGCAAAGAAGAGGAGCGTAAGACTGGAAATAAATTGATGGTCAAGGGAATCTCCAGAAAGGAGGGTCGTATCTACAACACCCCGATTCCTCGAAAGAAATAAAATGAGAGAGTCTTATCGGTGAAAACCTTCACAGGCACCGAGAGGCGATGTAAGATGAGGGATATGAAATGAGAGAGTCTTATTGGTGAAAACCTTCACAGGCACCATAAGGCGCCGGGAGATGAGAGAAACGAGAGAGTCTCATTAGTGAAAACCCCTCGAAGGGCACTATGAGGCGACAAGACAGATCAGCAAAAGCTACAACATGCGCAACGAGATAGACAACCATTTATCATCCCCGGCAAGTCAGACCATCGGGCAAAGCGATTGATACAAATAGACTGGGTCGGGAATCTATGGTGCACGTCATGATCACGGGGACCAGTCGTATCCTCCAGATAAGTTCTTTTGAGTTTCTTCTCCCACCAAAAGATTCGTTCAGAAAGATTTTCTCCTTTTTCTAGCTTTTACTTCTTTTTCTAAAAAGTGTCTTGAAAGGATTTTTCAAAGCTTACTACCAGAAACCGGAGGGGAATTCATCCAATGCAGGATAATACAAACAGTCCTAAAGGCCGGTCCCAGGCAATGCAGTGATCATACCCGACACTGTCGGAGGAAGTAAGCTCATAAAGGGAGTGGCTTTAGGAGTTAAAAGCAGACTCCCACAGCATGTGCTTAAAGAGAAAGCAGAAAGGGGGATAGATTGAAAACCAATCCCCAGCAGGCAACTCTACCCGTTAATCGATTATGGGGACATAGAGCAAGAAAAGGGGAAGAGAGAAAAATTGCTCGCCGGAAAGGCACCCTCTACCACCACGATTAAAACTGACTAAATCCTTTTTGTCTGTTGCAGGAGAACAAAGAATTGACAAAGGCAGCAAGATGCAACGCCAGGGAAGTCACCAAAAACTGGGGCAGAAAATTTTCTGCCAATTGTCGAAAATTTTCTCAGAAGAACGGGAAACCAATTTCAATACATTTAAGTTCTAGGTCGCCCACCAGTATAATGCGGGAATACTTTTTAGTTCTAGGTCGCCCACCAGTATAATGCGGGAATACATTTAAGTTTTAGGTCGCCCACCAGTATAATGCGGGAATACTTTTTAGTTCTAGGTCGCCCACCAGTATAATGCGGGAATACTTTTAAGTTCTAGGTCGCCCACCAGTATAATGCGGGAATACTTTTAAGTTCTAGGTCGCCCACCAGTATAATGCGGGAATACTTTTAAGTTCTAGGTCGCCCACCAGTATAATGCGGGAATACATTTAAGTTCTAGGTCGCCCACCAGTATAATGCGGGAATACATTTAAGTTCTAGGTCGCCCACCAGTATAATGCGGGAATACTTTTAAGTTCTAGGTCGCCCACCAGTATAATGCGGGAATACTTTTAAGTTCTAGGTCGCCCACCAGTATAATGCGGGAATACTTTTAAGTTCTAGGTCGCCCACCAGTATAATGCGGGAATACATTTAAGTTCTAGGTCGCCCACCAGTATAATGCGGGAATACATTTAAGTTCTAGGTCGCCCACCAGTATAATGCGGGAATACTTTTAAGTTCTAGGTCGCCCACCAGTATAATGCGGGAATACTTTTAAGTTCTAGGTCGCCCACCAGTATAATGCGAGAATACTTTTAAGTTCTAGGTCGCCCACCAGTATAATGCGGGAATACATTTAAGTTCTAGGTCGCCCACCAGTATAATGCGGGAATACATTTAAGTTCTAGGTCGCCCACCAGTATAATGCGGGAATACTTTTAAGTTCTAGGTCGCCCACCAGTATAATGCGGGAATACTTTTAAGTTCTAGGTCGCCCACCAGTATAATGCGGGAATACTTTTAAGTTCTAGGTCGCCCACCAGTATAATGCGGGAATACATTTAAGTTCTAGGTTGCCCACCAGTATAATGCGGGAATACATTTAAGTTCTAGGTCGCCCACCAGTATAATGCGGGAATACTTTTAAGTTCTAGGTCACCCACCAGTATAATGCGGGAATACTTTTAAGTTCTAGGTCGCCCACCAGTATAATGCGGGAATACATTTAAGTTCTAGGTCTCCCACCAGTATAATGCGGGAATACATTTAAGTTCTAGGTCGCCCACCAGTATAATGCGGGAATACTTTTAAGTTCTAGGTCGCCCACCAGTATAATGCGGGAATACTTTTAAGTTCTAGGTCGCCCACCAGTATAATGCGGGAATACTTTTAAGTTCTAGGTCGCCCACCAGTATAATGCGGGAATAGTTTTAAGTTCTAGGTCGCCCACCAGTATAATGCGGGAATACTTTTAAGTTCTAGGTCACCCACCAGTATAATGCGGGAATACTTTTAAGTTCTAGGTCGCCCACCAGTATAATGGGGGAATACATTTAAGTTCTAGGTCGCCCACCAGTATAATGCGGGAATGCTTTTAAGTTCTAGGTCGCCCACCAGTATAATGCGGGAATACATTTTAGCTCTAGATTTTGGAACCAGTAACCTCACCTGAAGACGGAAGGTTACAACAGAGAGCCCCAAGTAGAAAAATAATAAAATCCCCAGCGCCAAGAAGCAGAAGGCTGCAAAAGCAAGCTCACATTCAAAAGGAAGAAGGAACACGTCTCAGAAGAAGCAATTTGAGAACACTATGGCATGCCCAACATAACAATTCTGATGAAAAGCCATACCGCTGAAGAAACCATTGAAAGATTTAAGGAGGAAAGCCATGTTCCCAGCAAATCAAGCAAAGTGATGAGAACTGACATTCAGAAAAGGTGAAGGACCAGCATCATCTCCAAGTTCACAAAATAAAGGCGTCAGAGGAAAGCGTTAGCCGACAAGAAAGCAAGGCAACAAGAACAAGTTGAAGATGGATGAGATTTCAGGATCCTCAGTTTAGCTTAGCTTCTTGTTTTCCTTTTAGAGCAATGTAATAGGGAGATCGGTTGAGCAGTAGCATCCTACAGCAGCATACAACAGCGCACAACAACAGCAAACACTACAGTCACACGGTAGTCCCAGCTACCAAAATTTCCCGAACTACATTGACCTGATTCCTGTTTCAGCCCAGGATATGTAGGAAACCTCTGAAGCAAAGGTTCGGTCAAATCTTTTTCAAAAAATGCTTCACACGGAGTATTCGGACGGGCAAAAATCGCTCGCTTATCTTTGCGCGAAAACCCTTCGTGTCTTCGTGCAAAGAGGGGCAGCTGTAAGCACGTGATTTTTGCTTTACGAGCAATCGCTCCAAAAGAAAATAAAAATAGTGACAAATGATTTCGCTGTACAATTGTTCGAGTTTTTCGTGACATGTGTTGTTAGTCATTTGTGGATCTGTCCATTTTGCATTTAATCATTAACAAACAAAATACAAAATATGTATGTTAGGATGGTTAAACCATAACTCGGTCAGTAAAAGAAAATTCAAAAAATATGTATATGTGTGCATCGTTCGTTCTAGGCTTTTAGTTAACTTACTTAAATATTTTTGTGATAATTGTGTTAAAATGTTGCATTTGTTGTTTAGTTTTAATTTCGTTATTTTATTATTATTTGATTTTATTTTTGTTTTAAAAGAAAAAATGAAATTAGAAAACAAAGAGTGAAGGAAATCGATTTGGGCCAAAAGAAATGAAAAAAAAAAAAAAAAACAGGCCCAACCAGTACTCGACCCAGTCCAAATCCAGCCTGCCCAGGCACAGACTCAAACGACGTCGTATCGGCGTCCCCATTTGAAGCCGTTGATCTCATTCAAAGGAACGGTCCAGATCAGGCTGTTCAACTCACCTCAACGACGCCGTTTCAGGCAAATTGATCTGAGCCGTCTAAGCCTCTTGATCCAACGGTCCACACACGCACCCGTGACCCAACCCTTCACTTAAACCAAACGACCCCGTCTCATTTCTCACCCTCAGATCCAAGCCGTTGAGATCATCTGATCTAACGGCTCAGATCCAATCCCATAGACCATATATAAACCTTCCCTTACACCCCACGCCCCCTATACCAGCACCCCATCCCTTCGTCCCCAAGATCAAACCTGAAACCCCAAACCCTAGCAAGCCGCCCTAGTCTCCCTCGCCATTAAAGCCGGCGGCACGAACGCCGGTGACCACCCCCTTCACACCCCTAAAGCATCCAACCACCCTGAACACGAATCCACTAACCACGAACCTCGAATCACCTCCTATCGTCTCGAATCTGGATTTGAAGATTCGAGACAAAACTCGATCTATACCAAACCTCACCATCTTTGTATCAGACACTCCCCTGACCTTCCTCGTGACCAAACCAAGCTTGGTTTGGTCCGAATCTACCCACAACTCCTAAAAATCCAGATCTGAAAATCCAGACCTTAGGACACATGCACCTGGGGAATCTGGCCGGTCTTGACAAGGGTTTGAGGTCTAATAGACCTTAATCAAGGTGTTCTCATGTGAGAACACCCTGATTAAAGTTTGTTCGGCCTCAAGAGTTCGAAGTTGAGTCAGATTTGGGTCATTTTGATTTCAAACTCTTTTGGTAAGTTTTCCTTTCTTTTGTTTTAGTTCTAATTAAGTTGTCAGCATGTTTCGTTGTGTTTGTTTGTTATTTTGTTATTTTTCATTCGGATTTCTTCCATCTCTGTTAAAGGCCTTTTTATTTGGTCAATTGTCTTCTGTTTGTGTTCTGAATATACCCTGTGATATACATGCTCATCAATTAGATTAGTCGTCAAACGAGTTTAATTCATATAAGTTCCCAGTGTTTGAACAAATTTGTCTGAAGTCATTCGGGACTCTATACGTGTTGTTTATATGAACGATTGATTGTTATGTGTTACGATTAATATAGTCGAGTCGATATATGTCGTCACTTAGTTTCAATCGTTAATGGTAACAACTTGATGCGTATTGCTTATTTCTGCTGTGATCGTGTTTGAGTCCTATTAGGAACTGAATTGTATTGCCTATTGGTTTTGTTCAAATTGAACTAAAGAACATCTAGGAGAAAGGTTATAATGGCAGATTCAGACTTTGATTTTAAAACACGATGCCATTTGGTTTAAGACCATGGGCAGCATGTGTATGGTTAGCTTTAAGGGATTAAAATAATTGGACAGCATGTGCTGTCAGATTATATTCCTACTGCCCATACTTTGGTTAAATAAACAAGTGATTAGTACATTTTAACAACAAAAGAAAGAGGGGCTGTCAGGGATTTGATGGGAATTTTGTTTATTTAAAAGAAGTGAGTGGAAAAACAACGAGGAGGGGGCAATTTTGAGTTATAAAACAGACTGGTTAGGCTATAAAAGGGGGGACCTTCCATTAGAACAGGGGAGAAGAATTTTTGAGTCTGGAGAGATCTTGGGAGTAAGAAAAACTGAAAAGGAAAAACAGAAATAAATTTCAGAACATTGTGAATGAGTATTGTCTAGAAGAAACTGTGCAAGAGTCCAGTTCGATCAGGTTTTCTGTGGGGTTTTGCTCTTCCTGTTTGTCTACCAAGCTTTCTTGTGGTCATTGGATTTCTGTTTGCTGTTGCATTCAACATTCTGGGCTGTTGTTTCCTACTCTGTTCTTTTTCGGAGATTATTGGTTTGGTACTCGACTATTTGCTGGATTCTTTTGTTCTGGGAATTATTGTTGGTTGTTCGTGGACTGTGGAAAACAATTTTGGTTGTTGGTTTGTTGCTGTGCTGTTGCTGTGTATCTGTTGTTGCTGTGTTTACTGCATACTGCCCAGCTGATCATTCCTTTCTTCTTTGTCCTTTATACCAGGTACACAATTACACTACCAATGTAACTCGAAAGTTTGAGCAATGAGTATAAAAGAGAAGATCTGCAGATGTTGTTTATATACATGTACTGTTGTGTTGAATGTCATGTAATGTCTAATAGCTCATATTTTGGGGATACTGAAGTTAGCTTACAAGTATAATTGATGTCAATATAGGGTATCAGATGATAATTGTATATGTAAGCTGTTAGATAAAAGTGGTCTCAAGGAACTAGGTTGCATCGCAGATTTAGTTTGCTTTGCCGTATATGCTTTAACGTATGCCAAACATGAAAACTGTACCCAAGGGGTTAAGTTCTTCCTTTTCTGATTAATGGTCTCATATAACTGATAAACCACCTGTTAAGACAAAGAACATAAAATTTGTAATATAAACCCCGTGAAGGTCGAGTTCAGGTCAAAACAGGCCAAGCAGGCCTTCTTCGGGCAAGCAGTGGCCCAGGTTTGGCCCATCACGCATGGGTTGGATTTGGGCCCATGATTATTTATTCGACTGACTGTACATGCAGCCTCATTTCTGATTTTCAAGCTTTTCTGAATGTTGTTACAAACAACTTGCAAGCATGTAATCAATTAGGGCTATTTACTGTTTTCAATGGATAGAGACAAACACGACAAGAAACGTAGTTGCTATAGGATATCCTTTTAAAATAAGAACGAGATGAGCCTCGCCAAATAAAAATACAAATCGCAGGGCCCTCAGTAAATATTTGCTTAAAAAATTTATTTGGACTTCGGGATGGACCGTTTAGTAAAATTCCACGGTCTTACCCAAAATAAATACGCTAGTCGCTTTAGGCGCGTCTTTAATAATTTAATCTCCTTAAACTCGGGTGCACATTGATGTGACCCAAATCCAAATCTCAACGGAGTCAAAGTGTGTCGACGACCACGGGTACATTGATTGTAACGCGGTTCGAGATACATTTTTCAGCGATGTTCACATTCTTGTAAAAACAATAATAATAAAGCGGTTAAAAGTTAGAATTTGCATATAAGGTCATACTTGTATAAAATCAGATAATCAAGCCGAATATAACAGTTGAGCGACCGTGCTAGAACCACGGAACTCGGGAATGCCTAACACCTTCTCCCGGGTTAACAGAATTCCTTATCTAGATTTCTGGTACGCAGACTGTAATATAGAGTCATTCATTTCCTCGATTCGGGATTAAAATTGGTGACTTGGGACACCCTAAATCTCCTAAGTGGCGACTCTGAAATAAACAAATAAATCCCGTTTCGATTGTCCTTTAATTGGAAAAACTCCTTCGCGCCCCTCGGGCGCGTAAAAAGGAGGTGTGACACTTGGCTATAAAGGAATCAGAGGTGATGGAGTACCGAGGTTGAGAGCCAAGTGAGGTGCCGTCGAGGTCCGGTCCGCGGTCCCGTTATTACATCAAAATCAAAAATGAAAAAGACTAACTAAGCTTATCAACTACGAGTTACAAGATTCCTATCTATGAGTCTTATGAAGCTTGATCTTGAGTCTTGGCTGATTCTTCATGCGGACCCTGATCTGAATCTTGATGCTTGTTAGCCGCAGGTGTTGGTTCAATCTTCTTCATCTTTTCAAACCAAGACGGGACATGCAGAGCTTGTGACCTCAGCCCTGTCTTGAGCAGCTCACATCTTTTATTAACTTCTGCATTTGGATTCACTTCTTGTCTTTCTTTTTGTTTTTTTGTTTTTTTTTATTATTTTGGATTGTGACTAACTTTTGTTGATCATCTCGGACTACTAACTCGCATTCTTGACGCGAGCCTCTTTTGTCGCTGACCTGAATTGCATTCTGAATTTAATTCTCTTATTTTCCAGGCGGGCGCCTGATTGCTGAACTTGAACCGTCTTCTCTTGTTACTTGACACTGTTTTCCTTTGCAACTTGAACCATTTTCCCTCGAAACTTGAACTGTCTTCCTTCGAAACTGCTTTCCCTTGAAACTTGAATTGTCTTCCCTTGTTCTCCAGATGGACGCCTGATTACAACAAAACATATTTGGGCCGCATATTTGATTGAATTGTTTACCCCGTATTTGACTGAAATCTATTTACTATCATCATTATTTGGGCCGACTGCCATATTTGGGCTTCGTGCCAACTATTTGAACCCTTCGGGGATTTTTATTGATATTTTTTCACTGTTTTGACTTTATACTTGAACTAAAACTTGTTATTTTTCCACTGTTTTCATACTCAGTCATGTTTACTCAGTTTTAATACTTAAATGATATTTTAAACGATGTTTAGGCTAAGAAACATTGTTTTACTATTGCCCGAGTGGCTTGTGAAAATTTTTGACTGAGTAAGGCTGAGGGCCTATGTGGTGAGGAAACATTCGATATTGATTATGAGGCCGAGGGCCTGATATATGTACGCCACGAGGTGGCTTGATTGATACGAGGCTGAGGGCCTAGTGATGATGCCATGAGGTGGCTTGATATTGCGCTTGGGCCATAAGGGGCCCTTCCAAGAGTCTGCACAGCCCCAGTGAGCGTGGGTACCCATTGTGATGTGAGATTGAGCCCGAGGGGCTGGTATTGTTCCATGTGATTGCCCGAGGAGCTAGTACTATTCTGATATGTTGTCCGATGGGCGGATTTGTTGATAATGTGCCCGAGAGGCGAGCCTTTATGTGTTTACTTTTCATAATTGACTGTCATTCACCTGCTTAATTATTGAAAAAGGTTTTTCATGAAACTATGTTGAGTTAAAGGATTTTACCTAACTTTCACTAATTTACTGATTTAAAATGGTTTTACTACTTCATTATAGAATGCCTTGTGCCTTACGTGTTTTCTTGCTTTCAGTCTTTATTTACATTTGTTACTCACTGAGTTGGAGTACTCACTTTAATCCTTGCACCCATGTGTGCAGATTCAGGCATTGTTGATCCTGCCAGTGCGAGTTGAGAGCTCCCGACGGACATTCGGAGTTCACGAAGTAGCTGCTTGGCGTCCGTAGACCCGTGTTTCTCCCTCTTTATCTTTTCTATCTCTTGTCAGACGTTTGTAATATTTTGTAGACTCTTCAGACTTGTATTAGGTTATATAGATGCTCATGACTAGTGACACCCCAGTATAAGGCTGTGTTGGGTTGTTCTTCCGCGTATTTATGACATTATCTGCTACTTTGGATTATTTTATCATGTTTCGACTATTTCTAAATGCTTAACTGTTAATAATTGGAAAAAGGGGAAGTGTTAACTAGACTTGTCTTCACAAGAGGCGCCATCACGACCGGGTCCGGGTTTGGGTCATGACAACCTTCAATTGATTTTTCAAATTCGTTGAACGCAGATATGGCCGCATCATGAGATTTGAAAGACTTGAAGATGCTACGTTTAACCACGATAAACATAGGAGAATATTCACTCCATGAGTAGTATATTCTAGTCCTTGTACTAGAAAATACAACATACATTTTTTAAGCACTATTCTTCTTCGATTCCACCATTGTAGATTCCTTAATCTATTCACTCATACTTAGAAGAACATAGGAGAGTAAGAGATGAAGAAACAATCAAGTATTAGGTTTTTTAAAGTATTAGGGCTTTGAATAGGGATAAAATATACCTTAGAGTTTTGTGTTCGATCGTCTAGGGTTGTTTAAATATTAGGAATCTGAAGACCTTATTATATGAAATATATACGCAATACACAATCAAGTACATGTATATATGTGATGAACCAAAAGGTCATCACTTGATTTACAAGTCGATTTCGTGTTCTAAAGCCTTAAAAACCTCCTTTTATCTAACCTCAATTTGCACGCGTAGTCCGAGCGTATATCCGGAACGCTTTTATGTGAAAATTTGATATAAATACTAATCTTGCCTTTAAAATTAAATTTAAGTTGACTTCGATCAACATTTTAGGTAAACAGATATGGATCCGTGATTTGACGGTCCCGAAGGGTCCATAGAAAAATATGGGACTTGGGCGTATGTCCAGAATTGTATTCCGAGGTCTCATGCCCAAGAAATGAATTTTTGAAGAAAATTGTTTAACTGAAATTTTAAGAGTTTCTGGAAATTTAAATGTGTTTGAATTTGATGGTATCGGGCCCGTATTTTGGTTCCGGAGCTCGTTACAGGTCTTATATGGTATCTAAGTTGAGCATGTAAAATTTGGTAAGAAACGGACTTGATATGACGTGAATCGGACCCTCGGTTGTTAAAATTTGAACTTAAGAGTTATCGAAATTTTTCTTTGATTTTGATGCTAAACTCGTAGTTCGAGATATTAATTTGGCGATTTGATCACACGAGTAAGTCCATATGATATTTTTGAGTTAGTATGCATATTTGGTTTGGAGCCCCGATGGCTCGGGTGAGTTTCGGATAGGTTTCGGGGTATTTTAGACTTAGGATTTTCTGTTGTTTTGCTGCTTCTACTGTTCTGGTGTATTGTTCTTCGCGTTCGCGAAGGAACTCTCGCGGACATGAAGAGTAAGTTAGTCTGCGGGAGATTTTACTCTACGCGAATGCTGTAACACCCCAAATTTTTTATAATATTTGCATTCTTGATTTAGCATTTTTATAACGAGGAAATATTTTACTTTGCACTTTCTAAATGTGAAATGGTCAATATATGAAAATTTCTTACTTTAGGTTGTGTTAATATTGGCAATGAAGTTCCATGATGTTGCTATATGTAACACTTAATATTATTTTGACTAGTTGTTATTAAATATAATATATAATTAAGTTTTTGGGTTTCCAACCTTTTGTATTTATCTAAGAATATTTAGTAGTTGGGTAACTATTTTATTTCATATCTATCCATAAACTCCCCATTTTTTTCTACTCTTCAAGACAAAGAAGAATAGCTATCCATCTCTCTCTCTCTCTCTCTCTCTCTCTCCCCTCCGTAGAAACTAGAATCTGAAGTTTCATGGAAAAAAAAAATCATGGATTTCTACTAAATCAACAAGCAAATTTCGTTTTTGATGAAGATCAAGTTGCTCTTCTTAGTAAGTTTCTAAACTCATTTTTATACTAGACACCTACTAGTATATTTTACATATCTTTTTGTACAGAGATCCGATTTAAGTGATCCAGGACTTTCGTAAAAGGTATTTCATAAATCTATAACTCTTATGAAGGAACCAAAATCTAGTTTTGTTGGTATTTACCTAAAAGAAAGGATCATAAAGTACAGGGCAAGTGCTGTCCAGATTTTCAGTTTTAGAAATACTCCATATACTGTTGTTAGTAATTTTAGCATAACTTTTTGTTCAAATTATATATGGAGGTTATTCAAGCTTTTCTGAAACGGTAAGACATAGATCTACAGCTTTTGTGAAGACTATAAAGTCTAGTTTGTCCGTATAGATCTTCAAAACTGAGTCACAATTCGGAATAGTAATACTATCCAGAATTTCTGTTTCAAACGTTTTTGGGTAATTTTCACCAATATCATGTTTAGTTTGACTTGCTAAGTCACTGAACTTATTTAGAAATTTGATTATGTATTTAAGGTATATAAATTCTTGGAAAAAAAATCAAAGGGGAAGTGTTTGAAGAAGTGGACAGATTTTGTTTGTTTAAGGCGTAGACGATTCGAACGTCCCCAAGTTGTGATTGAACTGTTTTGTGGTAAAACACCAAGGTTTGTGTATAAACTTGTACTCTTTTTGCTTACTGGAATATGTTAAAATAACTTGATATTTTATTTTTCTTGGCTTCAATTTATATTGTTATATTCATATTATATCAAGTATTGTAAGATATTTGCTAAATCGCTCATTCGTACGGATTGTTTGATCATTTTACATTCTTGTTAGGACTTTGTCCTTCTTGTGGCAGTGACTTTGTCACTCATCTTGGCATGCCTCTTGATTTGGATCTTTTGCCATCTTGACTTTGGATTTGTAGTTCGTCTTGAATTATGGAACTTGTCCGTGTTAAGTACGAACTAGGAAGCCATTTTTAATATGGTTCTTGATTCTCTTGTCTATTGGGTTTTGACCCTACTTGATTTGGGGCTTCGGTCCATCTTGATATCTGATTATGCTTAGTGTGATGGCATGACGTACATATTGGGCGAAAAATGGATATTTGGTATACTCTCTTAAATTGATAGTATACACTTTCTAGACTCTTGAACATTGTTATTGATATTTGGAAACACTTCAAAGTTTGATATTGATATGTTTGATATATTTGTTCACTTGTTTTAAATTATGTTAAATTGAGCTAACTATGACTGAAAAGGGGAATTGGAGAATTTAATGACTCCAAGCCTAAAGTTTATACACCACTAAGCTTTATGCTTAGCGATAGTTGTTTTCTATCGTAGGAAATGTTCGGGATGAAATCTGAAGATGGCCAGGGTGAAGTAGTCTCTTTGGGAGAATTTATGGAGATCACATTTGCATATGCACCTTGGTTTGCATAGTTTTGGGACATGTACATGATATAGAGGATATATATATATATATATATATATATATATATATGTCACACTTATGTTATTTGGAGGCTTGTTGGATTTTAAAGACCAAAATCTTGTAACTTGAATTTGTAACCTATTTTATTGTATTAGGGTGTTTTAATAACTCAAGTCTTGTAATATGCTGAATTTACACTTTGTCTTGTAAATATGTAGAAAAGGAGAAACCTAGTTTCCTTTTTTTTATACCTGATAGTTTGAAATTTATGTACAACACAAACTTGTAGTGATTTTGAATGATTGTATAAATCAGTTAGGAAGTTGCTTTAATCTGTTGATTAATCAAGAATGTTTATATCACCATATGTTTATATTTTAACATTGTATTTCATTTAAAATAAAAGTTATGGTGTATTTTCAAAAAAAAATATATCGCACTTTGAACCTTTTCGCATGGGCCTACTTCCGCTACTAAAATTATTCTGAATATTTTTTTAATTAATATCTCTTTTAATATTTTGTAAGTAGGAAATTAGATTTGTTTTCTAAGTAGTACCCTCCCAAAGAGGTTGCTACAAGTTGTGGTATCAGAGCCACGGTTTGTGATTCTAGGATTTGTTTTGTTGTGATAGTACCTAGTATTTGTTGTTATTTCCTTTCTTGAAAATGACTTGGAGTTTATAAATTTTTGCATACTAGTTTAATTTAATTTATTGTATTCTGTGTGTATATGCATCATGTAATGTCCCTAATGCAGTGTGATCTTATCTTTTATAGGAATTTTAATATGGCCTCTTCTTCGAATAGAGCTGTTGAATCCGTTGATGAAAGTCAGGCACAGTATAATGCCATGCCTCACCTTCAGGGAGGAAATGAGGAACCCTTGCCTGACCTAAATCCTCCTCGTGTTAGTGGAAATGAAGTAGGCAGTAATCCAAGAGCAATGAGTCATAATACTCCCTTTATGACTCCTCCATTCCAGCAAATGGCTGAATTCTTTCGTCACTTGGCTGGGACAATGTCAGAACCTAGTGAAATGAATTTTGAGAGGATGAGAAAAATGAGCGGAGTTGAATTTGAAGGCACTACAGATCCCACGGTAGCTGAACAATGGCTCGAGCACATGGAGAGGGTCTTTGAACAACTGGAGTGTACTAATGCTGCCAAATTTAAGTATGTTATCTCCCTTTTACAAGAAGATGCCTATGATTGGTGGGTAAGTGTGCCAAATGCAAAAGAAAAACCTCTGGTGCTGACTTGGGATGACTTTGTGAAATCATTTCGTGCAAAATATGTTCTCCCTGTCTATTGTGATGCTAAAAAGAAAGAGTTTCTGAATTTAAGACAAGGGAGTATGTCTATTGCAGAGTATCAACAAAACTTTCTCAGGCTTTCTCGTTATGCTAAAGGTATTATTGATGGTGAAAGAGACAAGTGCAGAAGATTTGAAGAAGGTTTGAATGGTTACATTTGAAAATCAATGGTAATCTTACAACTTGAGGATTTTTCCAAGTTGATTTCAGCTGCACTTACTTGGGAAAGAATTGACAAGGAAGAAGCTAGTAGGAGAGAAAACAGGTTTATGAAGGGTAATTTAGATTATGGCGGTCCATCCAAAAAGGGAAAGTTTGACTATTCCAAGACCGAGAGTACACATAAATCATTACATCATAAGCAGAATAAGTCAAATTTTTCTACTGCCAGTACTCCAAGTTATGGCCAAGGCAAAACTCATACACCTACTTGTGCACAGTGCGGGAAGAATCATTATGGTGCATGTAGACGAGCTTCTGGTACTTGTTTTAAGTGTGAAAGTATGGATCATAAAGTGAAGGATTTTCCTAATCCTAACCCTCTTTCTTATACAAATACAGAATGATCAGTTCAAAAGCCTGTCACTACTCATTCTCAAGCTAATAGTAGTGCTAGACCTCGAAATATGCAAGCAGCGGGTTCGAGTGTAGCTAATCAGGCTGGTGGGTCGAGAGTTGCTGCACGAGTTTATGCTATAAGATAGAAGAATGACCAGGATGGTTTGGACGTGGTTGCTGGTAAATTTCACTTATTTGGCATATCTGTTGTTACATTATTTGATCATGGATCTTCGCACTCTTATGTTTGCTCATCACTTGCATTTCCCGATACTATTAAATCTGTGAGACTTGACTTTGATGTGCTGGTCACGAGTCCATTAGGTCATCAGGCTGTTGTTAATAGGATTTACCGAGATTGTCCATTCATGATCCAAAATCTAGTCTTCCCTGTCGACTTGCTTGAAATGCCCTTCCAAGACTATGATGTTATTGTTGGCATGGATTGGCTTCATAGGCACCATGCATTGGTTGATTGTAGGTTGAAGCACGTGACATTTAGAACTCCTGCATATTCACACATGGTAGTTCAAGGAGAAAGATCATTGACATCTAGTATTATTTCTGCAGTCTTGGCAATGAAGATGATTTGTCAAGGTTGTGATGCCTATCTTGCTCTTATAGTCGATACAAGATTGGGGAGTCCAAGTCTTAAGGACATACCAACTGTGTGCGACTTTCCTGATGTATTTCCTAATGATCTTCCTGGGTTGCCTCCAGAAAGGGAGATTGAATTTCCTATAGATCTTGTCCGTGGAACTACTCCTATTTCTATCGCTTCTTATAGAATGGCTCCAGCTGAATTAAAAGAGTTGAAGGCTCAATTGCAAGAACTTCTTGAGAAAGGTTTTATCCGTCCCAGTATTTCACCTTGGGGAGCTCCTGTTTTATCTGTGAAAAAGAAAGATGGCACTCTTAGGCTTTGCATTGATTACCGATAGCTGAACAAGGTAACAATCAAGAACAAATACCCACTGCCTAGGATTGATGACTTGTTTGACCAACTGAAGGGTGCCAGCTTATTCTCAAAAATTGACTTGAGGTCTGGATATTATCAGTTACGTGTGAGGTAGCAAGATGTTCCTAAAACTGCTTTTAGGACCAGGTATGGCCATTATGAATTTTTGGTAATGTCATTTGGCTTGACAAATGCTCCTGCTGCATTTATGGATCTAATGAACCGTGTATTCAAGCCTTATCTCGATCAATTTGTGGTGGTGTTTATTGATGACATTTTGGTCTATTCCAAGAATAGAGAAGATCATGATAAGCATATCCGAATTGTCATGCAAATTATGAAAGAGAGACAACTCTACGCGAAGCTTTCCAAATGTGAATTCTAGCTAAATGAAGTGGCTTTTTTAGGGCACATTGTATCATCTGAAGGTGTGAAGGTTGATCCTAGTAAGATTCAAGCTATTGTTGATTGGAAACTCCCTAAAACTCCAACTGAGATAAGAAGTTTCTTGGGTTTAGCAGGATACTACAGAAGGTTTGTGAAGGGCTTCTCTATTATAGCTTCTCCCTTGACCAAACTTTTAGGGAAAGACGCCAAATTTGTATGGGATGACAAGTGTCAAGAGAGCTTTGAAAAGCTCAAATCTTTGTTGACACAAGCTCCAATACCTTCTTTGCCAGCTGAAGGAAAAGATTATGTGGTATACAGTTATGTATCTCATCGTGGCTTGGGTTGTGTTTTGATGCAAGAAGGGAAAGTAATTGCTTATGCCTCCCGAAAGTTGAAATCGCATGAGTTGAATTATCCCACTCACGATCTTGAACTTGCTACCATTGTTTTTGCCTTAAAAATTTGGAGGCATTACTTATACGGAGAGAAGTGTCACATATTTACTGATCACAAGAGTTTGAAGTACTTGGGTACACAAAAAGAGTTAAACTTGCGACAACGTAGATGGCTTGAACTCATCAAATATTATGATTGCACGATTGATTATCATCCTAGTAAAGCCAATGTGGTTGCAGATGCGTTGAGTTGCAATTCCCTTGCAAGTTTAACTCTAAGTCCTTTGCCTTTGCTTCTTGAATTAAGAGCCATGAATGTTTTCCTTTAATTTAATTCTAATGGTTCTATCATTGCTAATTTCCAATTCAAGCCAGTCTTACTTGAGCAAGTCCAAGAAGCACAGAAGTTAGATGAGAAGCTTGTGAAACGGGTTGAAGAAGTCCAAAATGGAAGAGAATCAGATTTTTCATTAAGGAAAAATGGTACCTTATTTTATAAAAATAGGTTGTGTGTTCCTAATGATGATGAATTAAGAAAGCAGATCTTGATTGAAGCACATAGTTCACCTTATGCAATGCATCCTGGAGGTACTAAAATGTATCGGACCATTAAGGAGCACTATTGGTGGAGTGGTATGAAGAAAGACATTGCAGAGTTCATTTCTAAATGCTTGGTATGTCAACAAATAAAGGCTGAACATCAAGTCCCAACTGGTCTCCTGCAACCTTTGTCAATACCTGAATGGAAATGGGAAAGGATAACGATGGACTTTGTTTCTGGACTTCCACGAACTCAAAGAAATCATGATGCAATTTGGGTCATTGTAGATAGACTAACTAAGAGTGCTCATTTCTTGGCAATCAGAATGGACTACTCACTTGAACGTTTAGCAGAATTGTACATTAATGAGATTGTGAAGCTGCATGGAATCCCTGTTTCTATTGTGTCTGATAGAGATACGAGGTTTACATCCAGATTTTGGTCTAGCTTACAAGAAGCTTTGGGTTCCAGGTTGAATTTTAGTACCGCTCTCCATCCACAAATGGATGGCAAGTCTGAAAGGGTAATACAAATCTTGGAGGATATGCTTCGAGCCTGCATTATTGAGTTTAAGGGTAGTTGGGACAAACACTTAGCCCTAATAGAATTTGCTTACAATAATAGCTACCAATCAAGTATAGGCATGCCTCCTTATGAAGCTTTATATGAGAGAAAATGTAGAACGCCTCTTTGTTGGAATGAGGTTGGTGAAAGAAAATTTGTGGGTCCTGAGATTGTGCAACAAACTGAAGAAAAGGTAAAAATCATCAAGGATCGTTTGAAAATTTCTTCAGACAAACAAAAGTCCTATGCTGATCTTAGAAGGCGTGAAATTGAGCATTAGGTGGGCAATAAGGTATTTTTAAAAGTTTCTCCATGGAAGAAGATTATGAGATTTGGCCAAAAAGGTAAACTTAGCCCTCGATTCATTCGACCATATGAAATACTTGAGAGAATTGGTCCGGTTGCATATAAGCTAGCTTTGCCACTTGAATTAGGTAAGATTCACAACGCCTTTCATGTTTCTATACTTCGAAAATACCGCTCAGATCCATCTTATGTTCTTCTTATTGAGTCTATTGAGGTTAATCCTGATTTGACATATGAAGAAGAACCAATCCAAATCTTAGCGCGTGAGATAAAAGAGCTTAGAAATAAGAGAATCCCATTAGTGAAGGTTCTTTGGAGAAATCATTCAGGCAAAGAAGCTACCTGGGAGCGAGAAGAGGATATGCGAGTTCAATATCCACATTTGTTTCGGGACTAGTACAAGGTAAATTTCGAGACGAAATTTTTTTAGGGAGAGAGAGTTGTAACACCCCAAAATTTTTATAATATTTGCATTCTTGATTGACCATTTTTATAACGAGGAAATATTTTACTTTGCACTTCCTAAATGTGAAATGGTCAATATATGAAAATTTCTTACTTTAGGTTATGTTAATATTGGCAATGAAGTTCCATGATGTTGCTATATGTAACACTTAATATTATTTTGACTAGTTATTATTAAATATAATATATAATTAAGTTTTTGGGTTTCCAACCTTTTGTATTTATCTAAGAATATTTAGTAGTTGGGTAACCATTTTATTTCATATCTATCCATAAACTCCCCATTTCTTTCTACTCTTCAAGACAAAGAAGAATAGCTATCCATCTCTCTCTATCTCTCTCTCTCTCTCTCTCCTCCGTAGAAATTAGAATCTGAAGTTTCATGGGAAAAAAAACATGGATTTCCACTAAATCAACAAGCAAATTTCGTTTTTGGTGAAGATTAAGTTGCTCCTCTTGGTAAGTTTATAAATTCGTTTTTATACTAGATACCTACTAGTATTTGCTACATATCTTTTTGTACAGAGCTCCGATTTAAGTGATCCAGGACTTTCTGAAAAGGTATTTCATAAATCTATAACTCTTATGAAGAAACCAAAATCTAGTTTTGTTGGTATTTACCTGAAATAAAGGATCAGAAAGTACAGGGCACGTGTTGTCCAGATTTCCAGTTTTAGAAATATTCCATGTACTGCTGTTAGTAATTGTAGCATAACATTTTGTTCAAAATTGATATGGAGGTGATTCAAGATGTTCTGAAACGGTAAGATATAGATATATAACTTTTGTTAAGACTATAAAGTCTAGTTTGTCCGTATAGATCTTCAAAATTGAGTCCCAACTCGGAATAGTGATACTGTCCAGAATTTCTGTTTCAAATGTTTTTGGGTAATTTTCACCAATATCATGTTTAGTTTGATTTTCTAAATCACTGAGATTATTTAGATATTTGATTATGTATTTATGGTATATAAACCCTTGAAAAAAAATCAAAGGGGAAGTGTTTGATGAAGTGGGAAGATTTGGTTTGTTTAAGGAGTAGACGATTCGAATGTCCCCAAGTTGTGATTGAACTGTTTTGGGGTAAAACATCAAGGTTTTTGTATAAACTTGTACTCTTTTGCTTGCTGGAATATGTTGAAATAACTTGATATTTTATTTTTCTTCGCTTCAATTTATATTGTTATATTCGTATTATATCAAGTATTGTAAGATATTTGCTAAATCGCCCATTCGTACAGATTGTTTGATCATTTTGCATTCTTGTTGGGACTTTGTCCTTCTTGTGGAAGTGACTTTGTCACTCATCTTGGCATGCCTCTTGATTTGGATCTTTTGCCATCTTGACTTCGGATTTGTAGTTCGTCTTGAATTATGGAACTTGTCCGTGTTAAGTATGAACTAGGAAGCCATTTTTAATATTGTTCTTGATTCTCTTGTCTATTGGGTTTTGACCCTATTTGATTTGGGGCTTCGGTCCATCTTGATATCTGATTATGCTTAGTGTGATGGCATGACGTACATATTGGGCGAAAAATGGATATTTGGTATACTCTCTTAAATTGATAGCATGCACTTTCTAGACTCTTGAACATTGTTATTGATATTTGGAAACACTTATAAGTTTGATATTGATATGTTTGATATATTTGTTCACTTGTTTTAAATTATGTTAAATTGAGCTAACTATGACTGAAAAGGGGAATTGGAGAATTTAATGACTCCAAGCCTAAAGTTTATACACCACTAAGCTTTATGCTTAGCGATAGTTGTTTTCTATCGTAGGAAATGTTCGGGATGAAATCTGAAGATGGCCAGGGTGAAGTAGTCTTTTTGGAAGAATTTATGGAGATCACATTTGCATATGCACCTTGGTTTGCATAGTTTTGGGACATGTACATGATATACATGATATATAGGATATATATATATACATATATGTCACACTTATGTTATTTGGAGGCTTGTGAGATTTTAAAGACCAAAATCTTATAACTTGAATTTGTAACCTATTTTATTGTATTAGGGTGTTTTAATAACTCAAGTCTTGTAATATGCTGAATTTACACTTTGTCTTGTAAATATGTAGAAAAGGAGAAAACTAGTTTCCTTTTTTTATACCTGATAGTTTGAAATTTATGTACAACACAAACTTGTAGTGATTTTGAACGATTGTATAAATCAGTTCGGAAGTTGCTTTAATATGTTGATTAATCAAGAAGGGTTATATCACCATATGTTAATATTTTGACATTGTATTTCATTTAAAATAAAAGTTATGGTGTATTTTTTAAAAAAAAATATATCGCACTTTGAATCTTTTCGCATGGACCTACTTCCACTACTAAAATTATTCTGAATATTTTTTTTAATTAATATCTCTTTTAATATTTTGTAAGTAGGAAATTAGATTTGTTTCCCAAGTAGTACCCTCCCAAAGGGGTTGCTACAAACGCGAGGCTCAGGACGCGAACGCGAAGTATTGGGGGTGTTACCCTTCGCGAACGCGACCTGGCTATCGCTAACGCGAAGGCCATTTGGCAGGGAACTGGGGGAAAGGGATTTTACCCTACGTGACGTAGGTCTCTCTAACGCGAAGGTAAGGGGGACTAACACTTCGCGAACGCGAAGAAGACTTGTCCAGTGAATTAAAAGCAGAACCAAAAACGGGAATAAGCCATATTCTCATATCACCTTCCCTAAGATCAGACCTTAGGTGATTTTTGAAGAAAATTTCCAACACCAAATCATAGGTATGTGTTATTAAACTCATCTCCTTCATTTTTCATAAACGCCCATTAGATTTCTAGGCCTAAATATTGTTCTTCCATGATAGAATTATGGGTTTTGGGTAGAATTATGGCTTTTTGAATAACTGGAATTTAGACCTCGTTTTGGGGTTGAATTTCGAAACTAATTGCATATTCGGGCTCGTGGGTGAATGCGTGATTGGGTTTTGGTCCGAACCTCGAGTTTTGACCAAGCGGGCCCGAGGTCGATTTTTGATTTTTTGGGAAAAATGATATAAAACCTATAATTAAGCATTGGATATGAATTCTTTAGCATTTATTGATGTTGTTAAATTAATTTGGGCTAGATACAAGTAAATTGGAGGTGAATTCTAAAGAAAATGTGGTGTTTGAGGCTTGAGTTGGCCGTGAAAGTTTGAGGTAAGTGTTGTGAGCACGTGATTTTTGCCTCATACGAATTACTCCAAAAGAATCCCCAAAATTAGGTCTTTTCTTTAATTATGTGTTATTTTTCAGGAATTATTGTGTGATTTCCCTGATTGGTTGCATATATTTGTGTGCATGTTTAATTTTATTAATACATTGAAAATACAAAAATATACCATTTGCATTTAAGATTTGATTTTTTATATTTTTGAATTAATTAATAATTAGGTGTTTCACAAAATGAAAATTCAAAAAAATAATAACATGCTTGGTAATTTTAGTCAAATTGTTGTGATTTGGCATTTTTATTATTTGTAATAATTATTAGTTGGAGTAAATTAATATTTTTAAGTTAATTCGGGTTTTATGATTTAATTAGGATTTTAGTTTTAATTATTGAAAAGGAAAGGAAAAGAAAATTGAAAAGGAAAAGAGAATAAGAACAGGAAATCTGGTTGGGCCAATTTGGCCAAGCCCAAAACCAAAACCCAGTTCTTACCCAAGAAAATCAGCCCGATACCCGCTCCAATCCAGTCCGTCTCCAGGTATACCCAAATGACGTCGTATCTGGCCAATAGATCTAAGCCATTGATATGTTTTGATCGAACGGTCCAGATCACCCCTCCCATAACCCATTTTTGACCCATTCCGTGTACCCGGTCTAACCCGATCCCCTCGCAAAACCAGACGATGTCGTTTCTCATTAGTGAAGTGATCAAGGCCGTTGATCGTGAATGATCCAACGACCAAGATCAAATCCCCACCCCACTATATATTCCTCAAACCATACCCCGCCCCCTAAGCCATACCCCCTCGCCTTCGTCTCTAACCTAGAGACAGGCCCCAACACCTGCCGCCTTCAACCACCGCCCTCCGCCCACCAGAAATTACCTCACGGCAGTTCCGGTGTTCCAAACAGCCCCAAAATTACACCATAGCCTCCCCACGACGTCCTCTTTCCAAATCCCGTATCAGCTTTCCTTGAATCAGTACCCAACGTTTCGAATCTTAGATCGAAGAATCGAACCAAACCCTAATCCGTCCAATGACCACCAAAATTATACCACAGCTTCCCCTCAACCTACCCAACCTAACCCCTCTAACCATCACCCTCGAATCATGGCCGACTACTTCGAATCTCAGATCGAAGGCACGACCTCAAACCTCAAACCTACCCAATCAGTCCCAAAGTTACACCACTGAACCACCTAGCTACCCCCATCCCAAATCCCACCCAGGTTCTGTCCAAATCTTGTTAGAGCCTTTCGACTTTCAAATCGAAGGCAAACCCTAGAGGAACCAGCTTCAGACTGTGTATGAAGTTAAAGGTTTGAGGTCTTAACCGACTTTAGTCGAGTGTTCTCAGTCGAGAACACTCGATTAAGGTCCATTTTGGCTTCAACATTTCAAGATGAAGTGTCAATGAGAACGGAGTTCATTTGTTTTCTGATTTTGAGGTATTTCTCCTCTTTTCCTTTTTCCTTTTTTCGATTGTTGTTTGTGTTTGCCTAATTAGGTTTCATTGCTGTGATTGTCAATTACTTCTCCCCCCCTCTTTCAGACCTTTTTCCGGTCCAAATTTTCATCACTGTATTAATTGGATGTTATAGTTAATTAGATTTGGTTGAAATCGCTCGAACCCCTGTCTGTTTGTTTTCCCTCTGGATCAGTTTCTTCTTTACGTTGTTGAGTATCTCGGTTTAGGCAAGTTCAGTGAGTGATTGTATAAAACTGTGATCGTTTGATATTACTGTTGGTTCAAATTGTCTTATTATGTTATGTTTGATTCTTTCCTCTCTGTTGCCAATCAGTTTGTTGCATATGAATTTGTGATATTACAACATTTCATTCATTTTTGTCTAGGTTTGGTTTAGAACGTGAATGCAGTCAGTTATTCCCATATACATGTGCATCTTAGCAACTTAATATCAGTTTGCTATTTGATCTAATATGTGTAGTTTGAGTTATTGTTTGATTTTGATTAAGGGAATTGGTTATAGCTGATGAGGTACAAGGGATTGGACTAGGACAGTAAATCACAGTAGTTTCAGGGGTAATTTGGGAATTGAAAACTTAAATAAATGGGTAAGTTGAATGTTTTGTCAGTAAAGCACTCAATTAACATTAAATTAATGCATTTGTTTAAGTGCTAATGGGGAACAAAACATAATGGTAGGGGAAGGCTTAAAAGGGATTGATTAAAATATGTTGTCCATGCCTGTTTGAACATTTAATAAGGAAAAGGCAAGGGATAATGGGGAAAAACATACTCTAGTGGAATTAAAAAGAAGATCATGGGCAGAATTAGTTGAAGAATTCTGCCTGAGTGCTCTTGAGAGCTGGCAGGGTCAGTGTTTGGGTATAAGAGGGAGGGACTTAGGACATTGAAAGGGTCTTGGTTTTTCTTTTGGGCAGACCTTAGAGAAAAAGGAGGGCAATCTGAAAAGAGAGAATAAAAGATAGAGGAAGAGAAACAGACAGAGGATTCAAAACAAAAAATTATTGTTCTATTGAGGAAGTTTCTGATTCTAGTTCATCTAGGATTAAAATAGCTTAAGTTTTCTTGGTATTGTTCAGTAAATGAAGTTTGAAATGTCCAAGAATATGATTTCAAGTCGAATCTGGTTTGTTCGACTGAGTTGATTGGTTATTTGCTTGGGTTTATTGATTGCTGGGTTGATTCTTAAATTCTCTGGTGTCATTTGTCTTCTGAAAATTCTTCTATTGTCGTTGTTGAACCTTGCTGGATTGGTCATTTGCTGCTACTGTTGCATTGTTATGGCTGATCTCTTCTTCTTCCATTGTAACTGATTTCTAGGTACACAACTAAGCTCAATTTGATGTAGCCTTGGGATGTAAACATGAAAAATGGAAGTGCTCGGGCCCTTAATTATTTGATGTTGTATCTGTAGTTCAGTAGATATAGATGATAAGTAGTTGTATGGTCTAATTTGATCTATAACTCAATGAAATGTGGACTGTGAAGTTCGTACCTAATTAGAACTGTTTAGACTGTTAATTCGTGTACATTAGTTGTAGACTTAGTATAGTTAGTACTGATTTCAGTTAACATCGAGTTAAAAATCGAATATCATTATTGTTTGGACCCACAATTAATCCAGAAATCAACATGTGGTGCTTACTCTGATTTCAGGTTAAACGCGTTTTTTAAAAAATGGCCCAACATGCTAGTTATTGATGTCCTCTCCTTTGTTCGCTAAGCTCACTATTTCGACGTAGGAACAAGTAATCGCATGTTAATGGTTAACATCAATAGTCTACTTGAATTTGAATTAATTAACTTATGAATGTTAGCAGAATCAAATAACCGAGTCGTGTAGGTCAAAACTCGATCCAGCATATGGCTTGGGTTCTTTGGACCTAAAGTTGAAATGGCATTTGGTCCACTAATTTTCAATTGATAGACTATAGGATTTTCTAATATTAACTAATTGGGGCCCTCTTTTATTTCTTTAAAGACAAATAAGTAGAAGAATAATAGTCATTTTAGGATTAGCCGTTAAATAATAAATGAGACGAGCCTCGCCAAATAAAATGCAGAAGTTGTGGGGCCCTCAGTAAATATTGCGTTAAAATACTTTAGATTTCGGGACGTACCGTCTAATGAATTTCACGGCTTTCTTCAAAATAATAACGCGCTAGACACTTTAGGAGCGCTTTTAATAAATTACTTTCTTAAACTCGGGTGCATATTTATGTGACCCAAATCCAAATCTCAACGGAGTCGGAATGTCAATAACCACGGGTGCATTGATGTGACGTGGTTCGAGATGTGTTTTCACGACGTTGCAATTCTCATAAAAAATAATAAATATAAAAGCGGTAAAAAGTTAAAATTTGCACATAGGTTCAACATGTATTAAAATCAGATAAATAAGCCAAATATGATATTTGAGCGACCGTGCTAGAACCACGGAACTCGGGAATGTCTAACACCTTCTCCCGGGTTAACAGAATTCCTTATCCGGATTTCTGGTTCGCGGACTGTAATACAGAGTCAATCTTTTCCTCGACTCGGGATTCAACCGGTGACTTGGGACACCATAAATATCCCAAGTGGCGACTCTGAATTAAATAATAAATCCCGTTTCGATTGTCCTTTAATTGAAAAAACTTCCTCTACGCCCCTGTGGGCGCATGTAAAAAGGAGGTGTGACAGCTCTGGCGACTCTGCTGGGGACGACGAACCCAGAACTCCTGGTTCAGGGTTCGAGAATTCGAGCTTGGAATAATTGTTATAATTGGCTTTGTTTATTATCTGATTTTTACATGTTTGGGCCTAATGTGCTAAATGCTACTTTTTCCGCTTTGATATTATCTGAACTCTATATAAACTGCTACGAAACCTTTCTCTTCTCACCTTAGGGGATGTGCTCGCTGGTCGAGACTCCCTATTCTGTTAGTGTCATACCTTGAAATAAGAAAGAGGCCCGGACAAGTTACTAAGCCGGATGGCCTTTTGGTTCCCGGTACGTAGCCCCCTCCTCAACTCGAGTTGTCCGCTCGGGTACACAGTCTAGAACAAATACCCAGGTTATGAACCTAGAATAACTCAGCTTCATGTTGGATCCCTAGTAGGAATATTTGTTTGCATCACGTGCATTTGACTTTGGAGGCTCAACACAGGGGTTGGGTCTGTCTAGGACAGGTGTACCAAAAATGAAAAAGACCATCCCGATGCATCTTACTTGCTACTTGTGCATTTATTTGCTTCGGACTTGCATGCTGACCGACTTTTGAATATTTTAAGGAAAGAGAAATGGCAGTATGAGGGTTAAAGAGAGTTAATCACCTGTTTTGAAAAAACCAATGTCCAAATAGTGTCGAAACTCTGCCGAATTTTTGAGAAAATGAAAAAAAGGAAAAAAACAAAAATATAGTTTTATTCGCCAATGAAAAGAGTCTGGTTTTCAAAAGAAGTTTGTTTTATCGGCCCGAACTACGCCAGTTTGATTCCCACAGGGTGTGAGATACGTAGGCAACCCCCATCGGGTCCAACTTCACTTTTTGCGAAATTAGCCAAAAGAACAAAATTTTATTTGAAAATAATTAGGGTGATGCTATTCTTGCTAGAAATAGCCGAACATTCCTAAAAGGGTGCCAGAAGGCTATTTTTGCAAGAACCGCCGCCTGTGGTCATTTTTTTAGGCTTCCACCGGTTAGCTGACACAACCTTAAAATCTTTGACCCCGAGGTGCTGAAAGGCCGTATTGGCAAAACCAGGATTTATTTTAAATAAAAAAAAAGAGAAAAGTGTCCATGTTATCTTTGAGTCAATTGAATCGTGATTTTTGCTTAACCACCCTAATAAATGTGCAGAATGAGCACAAGTCAGAATTTGCACGTAACAATTGTGAACAAGATCCCTTTGGAGTTGCGCATGTGGTGGGATGACTTGGGCGAATCAGGGCGCGACACAGTCAATCTATACCTGCGAGGCCTCACTGGGTTGCTGAAAATTAATCCTAGGGGGGATATTATAAAGGCCTTGGTCGCATTCTGGGACCCGGCTCACAACGTATTTCACTTCTCGGATTTTGAACTTACCCGAACATTGGAAGAAATAGCCGGATACATCAGGGGTCCCAAGGTTCCTCTGAAACACCAGTACCTGATTGCTCCAAGGGTCGTAGCCGTACACAGATTCCTAGACTCTTTGAAAATAAGCGGGGGGGGGGGGGGGGTCCACAATCCAGACTTGGCAGCTGGTTTTTGTACTTTGCGGTTTATATACAACAGATATAACCACATAGGGGGGTTCAATAAGCCGGAAAACAAAATCTATAGCAAAGGAAATTGCCTTAAGTGGGAAGAACATAGGTGTTTTGCATTCATGGTAGCCTTTTTGGGACTCCTAGTGTTTCCTAGAAAAGACGGGAACATTGACATACGAGTATCTGGGGTTGTCAGCACTTTACTTACTCAGGCCAACAACACCCTCGCACCCATGATAGTAGCTGAAATCTTCCGCGCTCTCACAGCCTGCAAAGCCGGGGAAAGCTTTTTTGAGGGGTGCAACGCGTTGCTGCAGATGTGGATGATCGAACACCTATGTCGTCGTCCTCAATTTGTGAGTTATGGGTCAACGGAGAAAACGTGCATAGAGGAATTTCCTACGAGGGTTGACGGAATCAGCTTACCAGAAGGGGTCATAGAGTGGACAGCGCGCCTCCGTTCTGTCACTGCGGGCCAAATAGAATGGACATTTGGATGGTTACCTGTGGATGAAATGACATATATGCCAGCCACTGGACCCCATTTTCTGTTGATGAGGCTCAGGAGTATCCAGCCCTATACCCCTTATTGAGTTTTGAGGCAGTTGGGTAGATGCCAAATAGTTCCTAAAGATGAAGATCTTAGTGGCCAAATAGTCGAGATCGGGCCCAACGGACAATTTCCTGAAGCAGCAGTCCGCCAAATTTGGAGCGAGTGTCAATACTTAACAGCAAATACATGTGTACGTGATCAGTTCAAGGGTGAAGTTTCGCCGGGATACCTTGCTTGGTTTTGGAGAGAAATCGAGTTTGGGAGACCGACCAAAAGACCCCATCTCCAGGAGTTCGTCAAGGCATCGCAAGAATAGTGGGATTGGTTGGCTAAAGAAGAGAGTTACAGGGCAGAAATAGGCAAGCTGAAGCAACAGATTAGAGACCTGGAATTTGAAAATAGTCTGTAAGTTGACGCCTATCAAGGAGAAAAGAACAAATTGGCCTAAGAAAATGAGGCGCTAAAAGCCCAAATCCGACAAATAAGGATAGATGCTTACAACCAATAAAGGAGTCGGTCGGATGAACGGTTAACAAAAGGGTTGAAAAAAAGAAATCAGTGAGTGCCGGAATGCTTTGAAGAAATCTGAGGGTACCATAGCACAACTCCAGGCACAATGGGCAAAAAGAACAAAAGAGCGCACACAGTACTTACAACAGGCGAGGAAAGATTATGAAAAGATCATTGCCGGTCTAAAAAGGAAGGTGACCACCCTAGAGAGCAAGACGGCTAAACAAGCCGAGGCTTTTGAAACCGAAAGTAAGCACTACTATAATCTAATGGCCTTGATGGAAGATGAAATGCAACAGTTACAAAAACAACCTCTGCATGATTCTCGGGTTTTGAAGGCTAGGGGGGATCAGATAGAACGCCTACTCCTAGAGAAAGACCGAACTAGGGACAAGATTTTGACTATTGCTCATGCTATTAACAGGAAATGTCGGGTGTGTGAAAATATGACCCGCACTACTTTCTTCTCGGCGGTGATGATATTTGTGAAGCAAATCATATATGAATTGGAACAGCTGGAAAGGGGACTTACACCTAAGCTCGCGGCGAGGCTGAATGACGCCCCGCGGGCACTCAAATTTAAAACTCTAATGTGTTCATAGTTCGAATCTGCATTTTCTTGTTCCTTAGAGTCTGTTGTCTATTAGAGTCTGTTTTTCTTTCGCATCAGAGTCTGTCAGAAGTTATTGAGTTCGTACTTGGTTTGGTTTCGAGTCTATTATTTTCCTTTCCAAAAGCGTCTGGTTTGTAATAGAATGTTTATTAATGAAAAATCGAAAAATTCCAAAAATTGTCTCTTCGCACTTATAGGCCAGAACTACGCACGGTCTGATTCATGCGGGGACATGATACGTAGGCAATCTCTATAGGATTCGACCACCACTAAAAAGAAAAGGGGAAAATGAAAAATAAATAAAGAAGGACAGAATAAAGGAAGCTTAAAAGAAGGGGCACAATTATGAGAGGCCGGAATGACGTACGCAACCGAAGCAAATGCATGATAGAAAATGGTTAATTTCCTAGGTGCATTGCATCCCAACGTGTAATTGCATATGTGTTAAACTCTAAAACTAACAAAGTTGTTGGTTTCCAGAGAATTCAAGCAGTTAGTATTTAGAGGATACTGGCACATTATCATTACCAAACCAGATCAAAGGGACCAATACAAGAAATCATGTCTATCCCAGATGTCGACACTAGTGTTGAGGTAGAAGAGTTGGACGTCTATAAAATGAAAGAGGAGATACTCAAGCTTAAGCAACAGATGGCCGAAATGTACCAGTCCTGGTCCAAAGGGCAATCACCACCAGCTTACCCTGCTAACCCTATTTTTACCCCACCGTTAGCTCAGTCTCAGGATCATCCCGCCACCAATCCAGGTTTTCCCATTTATCAACACTACCATGGCACTACTTCTTATACGCCACAAGCTCCACTACCAAAATCAATTCCATACCCTCCTCCGCCCATCACCCCTGTCTTTGTGGCATCTCCACCAACTGCACCCCATAAATCCCCGAGTGAACCTGTGTTCCAAGCGCAGGACAACCAATATTATCCCCCGGAGCTTACCTTCAAAGCGCCTGAAGCCTATCCACATGATCCACATTTTGATCTACCGGGGAAAGCAGAAAAACCGGCCAGAAATCCTGAACAGGAAGAGATGTTCAGAAAAATGAAAAGCATAGAACAATCCTTCAGGGATATGAGAGGGTTAGGAGGTCAGGTGAGTGTAGCTTACAAAGACCTGTGTTTGTTCCCAAATGTACAACTACCGGCTGGGTTCAAAATGCCCAAATTCGACTTGTACAACGGACACGGTGATCCGGTGGCTCATCTGAGAGGTTTTTGTAGCAAGATGAGGGGAGCAGGCGGAAGAGATGAATTACTGATGGCGTATTTCAGCCAAAGTTTAAGTGGATCGGCGTTAGAATGGTACACCAGACAAGATCATAGCAGGTGGTACACATGGGACGATTTGGCCCAAGCATTCGCTTGTCACTTTCAATATAATCTTGAGATCATTCCGAACCGACTATCCCTGACCAAACTGGAAAAGAAGCACAGTGAAAGCTTTAGAGAATATGGTTTCCGGTGGAGGGAGAAAGCAGCAAGGGTAGATCCCCCAATGAAAGAGAGCGAGATGGTTGATTACTTTTTGTAGGCTTTGGAGCCGACCTACTTTGGTCATCTAGTGTCTGCAATTGGCAAATCTTTTAATGAGGTTGTAAAAATGGGAGGCATGGTCGAGGAGGGGCTTAAGTCCAATAAAATCATGAGTTATTCATCGATCAAGGCAACCACCCAGGCCATTCAAAGTGGCACTGGGGGTGTACTTGGGAAGAAGAAGAAAGAAGATGTCACGACTATTGAGTCTGGAGCCTGGTTCGGATCTAGAAGCCCGTCACCCTACTATAGCCAACCACGACCCTACCACCAAAATTACCCCCATACTTCATATAGCCCTCCACAACATTACTACCCACCGCCAGATCCCCATTTTTCCGTCCATCATGTACAAGCCTATACCCAAACCCCGGCATACGCACAATGGCGTACGCTGGCTCCACAAAACACATATCCACCCCCAAAGGCCTACAGAAATTCCCCCAGGACAGGTTTCTGACCAAATCCAGCCCTCAAGAATGAGAGGTCACAGAAGCAAAAGACTTTCACTCCACTAGGGGAATCATATACCAGTCTTTTCCACAGATTGAGGCAGTTGGGCATGTTGAATCCAATTGAGCCTAAAATGCCAAATCCTCCCCCTAGAAATCTTGACCACTCGGTGAGTTGTGAGTACTGTTCAGGGGCCCTAGGGCATGATACAAAGAAATGTTGGAAGCTGAAAACAGCTGTGCAAGAGCTTATCGATACTCATCGGATCGAGGTTCAAGCCCTAGAAGCACCAAATATTAATCAGAATCCACTGCTAGCTCACCATGAGACACACATGATTGAGTTGATACACAAAGATGGGGAGCCCAGGAAGCCCTCACAGACAGTAATGATGATCCGTTCCAGCGAAACCAACTCAAAGGAAAAAGTAACCGGTGGGAAATCAGTGGTCCAGTTGAGAGGGGTAGATGATAAGCCAGCTAAGGTAGCCGAGAGAGGGTCATCGAGCCTTGTTGCAGTGAAACCCGAGAAAGCTAAAATGGTAGTGCCAGGGGTTGTAAGTAAACCTGTTGTGGTCGTGAAGGGTGCTTGCATAGAGCCTGTTATTATAAAACCGATAACTCAGCTTCCAGTGATCAACAACAAGGCTGTTCCTTGGAATTATGAACGGGTGACGGTGATTTACAAAGGGAAATAAGTCAAAGGAGAAGTGTGTGAAGCCCAAGGTCTAACTCGTTCGGGAAGGTGTTTTGCTCCCGCAAAGTTAAGAAGGGCCAATCCAGTAGCGACAAAGAATCCAGTTACCAAGGAAGAGGCTGAAGAATTTTTAAAGAAAATGAAGACGCAAGATTACTCCATTATGGATCAGTTGAGGAAGACCCTAGCACAAATCTCATTGTTATCCTTGTTAATCCATTCAGATAAGCACCGCCGAGTATTGATGAAAATTCTGAACGAAGCCCATGTTCCAGATAAGATCTCTGTGAACCATCTGGAGAAAATAGCAAACAAGATTTTCGAGGTTAACAGGGTCACTTTTTCAGACGATGAGTTGCCCGTGGAGGGTATAGAACATAATAGAGCCCTCTATTTGACCGTGAAGTGTGAAGACTCGGTAGTGACTCGAGTACTGATTGATAATGGGTCCAGTGCCAATATCTGTCCTTTGACCACGTTGAACAAACTAAAGGTCGATGGTGACAGAATTCACAAGAACAACATCTATGTTCGAGGGTTTGATGGAGGTGGTACAGACACAGTGGGTGACATCGTACTTGAATTAACAATTGGTCCGGTCGAGTTCACCATGAAGTTTCAAGCGTTGGACGTGGCAGTGTCATATAATCTTCTGTTGGGGTGACCCTGGATCCACACCGCCAAAGCAGTGCCTTCTACATTACATCAGATGGTCAAATTCGAGTGGGATAGGCAAGAGATCGTAGTACATGGGGAAGACAATGCAAGTGCCGTAAGTGATGCCATCGTACCCTTCATAGAGGTTGATGATGATAAGGGGCCCTGGGTTTACCAGGTCTTCGATACGGTTTCAGTGGACAAAGTTCCTGAGGGTGAAAGCATCCCACTTCCCAAAATAGCAGCTGCAACTGTCATGGTAGCCTCGGAGATGTTGAAAAATGGGTTTGTGCCAGACAAAGGTTTAGGGGCTGATCTTCAAGGTATTGTTCAACCAGTTTCTTTGCCCAAAAATCTGGATACCTTTGGGATGGGGTTCAAGCCTACAGTGGCGGATGTGAGACGGGCCCGCAAGTTGAAGAAAAGAGTCCGGGTCCTTCCCAAGCCAATCCCGTGCCTGTCTAGATTTTTTGTCAGGCCGAGCATCAAAAAGTTTTTGCTGTCCAAGGTTACTGGGCCATTGATTGGTGCAGATGGAGACTTAAATGAAGGCTTTGAAAGATTATTCACCGAAATCAACATGGTAGAAGTTGGGGAGGGGTCCAGCAAGGCGGATGTGCAGTTTGTGGGGCCAAAGGCAAAAATCAACAATTGGATGGCTACTCCTTTTCCTATTCGGAGGGAGTCTTGGCAGTTGGCTCTGATTTTCCTTCCTGTTTTCTGGATTATTCCAGGGTTGTAGTCCAGATTTCTTTTATTTTTATTGTGTTCATCAAAGTGTGAAACCTTGTTATCCCGTAATTCAATAAAATAAAAAAGTTTCTTCTTCATTCCTTATTTTATTTTAATTTTGTTTTCTTCTTTTCTTTTTTTGTACAGTTCTCTTTATACTGGTCTTAATGACATGGCGTGCATAAGGAATCCTTAGCCCAGTCTTAAAAATCAATCTGATTCCGAAATGATAGTTCAAGAAGTAGATTGTGATTACGAATCAGAATATGATGATGAGGATGAAGCCTTCGAAGAAATTAGTAAGGAGTTAATTCACTTCGAAGAAAAACCCAAACCCAATTTGAATGACATAGAAGCCGTCAATTTAGGGGACACAGACAACGTCCGAGAAACTAAAATAAGTGTCCACCTCGAGCCAAAAATCCGGGAGGAGTTAATCAAAGCACTCATTGAGTACAAAGATGTTTTGCGTGGTCATATGACGACATGCCAGGTTTAAGCACTGATTTAGTGGTCCACAAATTGCCCACTGATCCAGCGTTCCCACCCGTTAATCAAAAGTTGAGGAAATTCAAAACTGATATGAGTGTGAAGATTAAAGAAGAAATTACCAAGCAGTTGGATGCAAAGGTTATCCGGGTCACCCGATATCCTGTTTGGTTGGCTAATGTCGTGCCTGTGCCGAAGAAGGATGCCAAGATCAGAGTATGCATCGATTACTGCAATCTCAACAAAGCAAGTCCAAAGGATAACTTCCCTCTATCCAATATCCACATTCTGATTGACAATTGTACCAAGCACGAGATTGGGTCTTTTGTGGATTGCTATGCCGGGTATCATCAGATTCTAATGGATGAAGAAGATGCAGAAAAGACAGCCTTCATCACGCCATGGGGAACTTATTGCTACCGAATAATGCCATTTGGGTTGAAGAATGCTGGGGCAACTTATATGAGAGCGATGACTACTGTATTTCATGATATGATACACAAGGAGATTGAAGTATACGTAGATTATGTGATCATAAAATCAAAGCATCAGGTCGACCACGTCGAGGATTTGAGGAAATTCTTCCAGAGGCTTCGCAGGTACAACCTCAAGCTTAACCCCGCCAAGTGTGCATTTGGTGTTCCATCCGGAAAGCTGTTAGGATTCATAGTCAGTCGGCGAGGCATCGAGTTGGACCTATCAAAGATCAAAGCCATACAAGAATTGCCCCCTCCGAGGAACAAGACTAAAGTGATGAGTCTGTTAGGAAGACTGAACTACATCAGCAGGTTTATTTCTCAGCTCACGGCAACTTGTGAGCCTATTTTCAAGTTGTTGAGGAAGGACGCTGCGATCAAGTGGACTGATGAGTGTCAAGAAATGTTTGATAAGATAAAAGGTTACTTGACAAACCCACCTGTGCTGGTTCCGCCAGAACCAGGGAGACCTTTGATTCTTTACTTGATAGTCTTGGAAATTTCATTCGGTTGTGTACTGGGGCAGCATGATGTCACTGGCAGGAAAGAACAAGCCATCTATTATCTTAGCAGAAAGTTCACAACTTATGAGGTTAAGTACACTCACCTAGAAAGGACATGTTGCGCCCTAACTTGGGTGGCACAGAAATTGAAACATTATTTTGTCATCCTACACTACTTATCTCATTTCGTGATTGGATCCGTTGAAGTATATCTTTCAAAAGCCTATGCCGACAGGAAGACTCGCAAAATGGCAGATTTTGCTCACATAGTTTGACATAATCTATGTGACTCGGACGACGATGAAAGCCCAAGCATTGGCCGATCATTTGGCCGAGAACTCGGTCGATGAAGAGTATGAGCCACTGAGGACTTATTTTCCTGATGAAGAGGTGATGCATATTGATGAACTAGAACAAGCCAAAAAACCAAGCTGGAAACTTTTCTTTGATGGGGCTGCTAACATGAAAGGAGTCGGAATAGGAGCTGTGCTTATTTCTGAAACAAGGCATCACTATCCTGTTACGGCTCAGCTTCGTTTTTATTGTACCAATAATATGGCTGAGTATGAAGCATGTATTTGGGGTTTAAGGTTAGCTGCAGACATGGATGTCTAGGAAGTCTTGGTCTTGGGAGACTCGGACCTTCTGGTACATCAAATTCAAGGAGAATGGGAAACGCGAGATTTGAAGCTCATACCATACCGACAATGCTTGCATGATCTTTGCCAACGGTTTAGATCAGTGGAGTTTAGGCATATTCCAAGAGTCCATAATGAGGTCGTCGATGCTTTGGCTACCCTAGCATCAATGCTGCACCATCCAGACAAAGCTTATGTCGATCCTTTGCATATTCAAGTTCGAGATCAGCATGCTTATTGTAACATGATTGAAGAAGAACTGGATGGCGAACCATGGTTCCACGATATCAAGGAATACATCAGAATGGGGATATACCCAGTGCAAGCCACGGGGGATCAAAAGAGAACAATTTGATGGTTGGCAAGTGGATTTTTCTTGAGTGGAGGAGTTCTGTATAAAAGAACACCAGATCTGGGATTGTTAAGATGCATAGATTCTAGACAAGCTACGTCTGTCATGTCCGAAGTACATTCAGGAGTCTGCGGACCACATATGAGCAGATATGTGCTGGCGAAGAAAATTCTCCGAGCAGGTTATTATTGGCTCACCATGGAGCGAGATTGTATTAGTTTTGTGCGCAAATGTCATTAGTGCCAGATACACGGAGATTTGATTCATTCTCCACCATCGGAATTGCACACAATGTCAGTGCCATGACCCTTCATCGCTTGGGGTATGGATATCATTGTACCAATTGAGCCAGCAGCATCCAACGGACATAGGTTCATTATGGTAGCCATTGATTATTTCACCAAATAGGTTGAGGCCAAAACTTTCAAGTCTGTGACCAAGAAAGCAGTGGTCGATTTTGTTCACTCAAATATCATCTGTCGATTTGGAATCCCAAAGGTGATCCTCACGGATAATGGTGCTAATCTTAACAGCAATTTGATAAAAGAGGTATGTCAACAGTTTAAGATTACACACCGCAATTCCACCCCATATCGTCCCAAGGCGAATGGAGCAGTTGAGGCAGCCAACAAAAACATAAAGAAGATACTTCGGAAAATGGTAGAAGGTTCAAGGCAATGACATGAAAAATTACCATTTGCATTGTTGGGTTATCGCACCACTGTCTGTACTTCAGTAGGTGCAACTCCTTATTTGTTGGTATATGGAACTGAAGTCGTAATACGTGCGGAAATTGAAATCGCGTCCCTTCGGATTGTCGCTGAAGCTAAGATTGATGATGATGAGTGGGTCAAAACTCGTCTGGAGCAGTTGAACTTGATTGATGTAAAAAGATTGGCAGCTGTGTGTCATGGCCAGTTATATCAAAAGAGAATGGCAAGAGCATACAACAAAAAGGTGCGTCCCCGGAAGTTTGAAGTGGGCCAGCAAGTGCTGAAATGCATCCTTCCACATCAGGCTGAGGCAAAAGGCAAGTTTGCCCCGAATTGGCAAGGTCCATTCATTGTAACCAGAGTGTTGTCCAATGGTGCTTTATGTTTAACAAATATCGAAGGAAAATGCATCGACATGGCTATCAATTCTGACGCAGTTAAGAGATATTATGTATGATTTCTTTTAATTGTAATTGTTGTTTGTTTGCATTTGGCATGATATCGGAGAATGAAATGACGGAGGCAATTTGTTCTTCCATCCAAACACTTCAACCTTTGCTTCCCCTTTTGAGCCTTATTTATTCTTTCATACCCCTCTTTTGGAATCAATAATGAAAATGAAAAAAAGGGAGAAAAGAAAAATAATGATAATAAAGACAAAAGAAAAGTCACAAGAAAAACAAAGGAATTGGAAACTACGTTTGACCTGATACGTAGGCGCCTCACGGCTCGGTCATAGTGTAATAAGAATCAAAAATCCCCTAGCAAGAAAAACTGGGGCAGAAGTTGTGTTTATAATTTTGGGAAAGAAAGTTGATTCCAAGAGTTGTAATGTTTTACCCATCAAAATTATTTTTCTTTAGCCATACACCAGAAACCCATATTGATGTCCAAAAGACCTCCCGATCAGTATCCGAGAAGTGCCAAGTCGGGCAAATGGAAGTCTAGAGTAACACTCTAGTCCCCAGCAGAAAAGAAATGAAATGAGAGAATCCCTAGCAGAAAAGAAATGAAATGAGAGAATCCCCAACAGAAAAGAAATGAAATGAGAGAATCTTATCAGTAACACCCCAATCCCCAGCTGAAAAGAAATAAAATGAGAGAGTCTTATTGGTGAAAACCTTCACAGGCACCATAGGGCAACGGAAATTGAGAGAAATAAATTGAGAGAGTCTTATTGGTGAAAACCTTCACAGGCACCATAAGGCGACGAAAGTTGAGAGAAATAAAGTGAGAGAGTCTTATTGGTGAAAACCTTCATAGGCACCATAAGACGACAAGAGTTGAGAGAAACGAGAAAGTCTTATTAGTGAAAACCCCTCGAAGGGCACTATAAGGCGACAAGGAATTAAAAGGGGGCAAACGAGATAAGCTTGATAGAAAGGATCCGTCGAGACATCAAGCAGAATAAAGATGTTGTTTCGGCAAAAGAAGATGGGTTGAGGGACCTTTGAAATGCAAAGTAGGGACATCAGAAAGATTGATTGATGTAAACAGACTAGGTTGATTAATCCAAAAATGCGCGACATGACCATAGGGATCGGTTATACCATTCAGATAAGTTATTTTCTCTTCAAACAGTTGTTCAGAAAGATTTTTCTTGTTCTATCTTTCAAAGTCATCATTTTCCATTCTCTTTTTGATCAATAGTAGTTTGTTTTTAAGAAGGATTTTTCAAAGCTAACTACCAGTTGCCAACATGGTGCAAGGTAAATAGGGATAAGACATGTAAGGATAATGTGATGGGACGAGAAAGACGTCGTTGTAAGACTAAATGATGAATTGGTCTAAGTTTTTGGGACAGTATGGAGCAAAGGTGGAAAACAACGGTCGAGAAGTTGGGGAATACAGAATCATCAAGAAGGTCGGAAGTTATCAGCCAAGTTTCAAGATGGTCGAACAACGCAAAGCATGGAAAAGAGCGAAAGGGAAAACCGTCCCTAGCAAGAGCATCCCCACGTTTTAAACTAACAAATTCTCTTTGATTTTAAGCAGGGACAGGAAATGTTATTGATGACAGAAAGACATGCCGCAAGAAAGATTGTCAAACTGGGGCAGAAAATTTTCTTTCATTTTTGAAAATTTTCTGAAAGTCAGGTACCCTGGGGAAGAAGGAAGATAACACAAGTTTGGAGAAAGTGGTATCCCAACAGTTTACGGAAGAAGGCAAAACAAGTTTTAAAGAAAGCAATTTCGGGAAGAAGATAACACAAGTCTTAAGGGAAGTAGTTACAGAGGAAGAAAAACACCAGCATTAAGGGAAGTAGTTTTTGAAGGAGGAAAATAACATATTTTTTGAAACACCGGCGTTATCCCCAGCAATTCTCAGAGGAATGAAATACCAGTTTTGAGGGAAGCAGTTCTGAAAGAAGATAATTCAAGTTAGAAGGAAAATGGTTCAAGAGGCAAGAAGTAGTTGAAGTCAGGAGCCCGCCTGGAGAATGGAGGTATTATATTTTAAGAAGTAGTTGAAGTCAAGAGCCCGCCTGGAGAATGCAGGTATTATATTTTAAGAAGTAGTTGAAGTCAGGAGCCCGCCTGGAGAATGGAGGTATTATATTTAAAGAAGTAGTTGAAGTCAGGAGCCCGCCTGGAGAATGGAGGTGTTATATTTTAAAAGGTAGTTGAAGTCAGGAACCCGCCTGGAGAATGGAGGCATTATATCTTTAAGTTGTAGGTTGAGTCAGGATCCCGCCTGGAGAATGGAGGTATTATATTTTCAAAAGTAGTTGAAGTCAGGAGCCCACCTGGAGAATGGAGGCGTTATATCTTTAAGTTGTAGTTGGAGTCAGGAGCCCGCCTGGAGAATGGAGGTGTATATTTTTAAAAAGTAGTTGAAATTAGGAGCCCACTTGGAGAATAGAGGTGTTATATTTGTAAGAAGTTGTTGAAGTCAGGAGCCCGCCTGGAGAATGGAGGTTGTTATATTTTAAGTTATAGTCGAAGTCAGGAGCCCGCCTGGAGAATGGAGGTATTATCTTTTTGAGTCGTAGTAGAAGTCAGGAGCCCGCCCGGGGGGCGTAGGGTTACAACAAAAATCCCCATCATAAACTCAAGTGCAGAAGTCAAAAGAGAGGCAACAATGGTCAAAGAAAGATAATTCGCATGTCGAAGGAGAAACAATTCGAATTTCACAAGAAAGAAAGAAACATCAGAGGAAACACAAGCCAACAAGAAAGCAAGGCAACAAGAGCAAGTTCGAAGATCTAGATAAGATTTTGTAACTCCTAGTTTAGTCTAGCTTCTTGTTTTCTTTTAGCATGGTGTAACAAGGAGGTCAGTAAGCAGATAGCAGCAACAACAATAGCACTGGCAACAAAACCACAGCTTCATGGTAGTCCCAGCTACCGAAACTTCTCGAACTACATTGACCTGATTCCCTTTTACCCAGGGATATGTAGGAAACCTTCGAAGCAGAGGTTCGGTCAAATCTTTCAAAAATGCTGCACACGGAGTAGCCGAACGGGCAAAAATCGCTCGTATCCGCTCACTTTATCTTTGCACAAAAACTCTTCGTGCTTTCGGACAAAGAGGGGCAGCTGTGAGCACGTGATTTTTGCCTCATACGAATTACTCCAAAAGAATCCCCAAAATTAGGTCTTTTCTTTAATTATGTGTTATTTTTCAGATTTATTGTGTGATTTCCCTGATTGTTTGCATATATTTGTGTGCATGTTTAATTTTATTAATGCATTGAAAATACAAAAATATAGCATTTGCATTTAAGATTTGATTTTTTATATTTTTGAATTAATTAATAATTAGGTGTTTCACAAAATAAAAATTCAAAAAAATAATAACATGTTTGGTAATTTTAGTCAAATTGTTGTGATTTGGCATTTTTATTATTTGTAATAATTATTAGTTGGAGTAAATTAATATTTTTAAGTTAATTCAGGTTTTATAATTTAATTAGGATTTTAGTTTTAATTGTTGAAAAGGAAAGGAAAAGAAAATTGAAAAGGAAAAGAGAATAAGAAGAGGAAATCTGGTTGGGCCAATTTGGCCAAGACCAAGACCAAAACCCAGTTCTTACCCAAGAAAATCAGCCCGATACCCGCTCCAATCCAGTCCGTCTCCAGGTATACCCAAACGACGTCGTATCTGGCCAATAGATCTAAGCCATTGATTTGTTTTGATCGAATGGTCCAGATCACCCCTCCCATAACCCGTTTTTGACCCATTTCGTGTACCCGATCTAACCCGATCCCCTCGCAAAACCAGACGATGTCGTTTCTCATTAGTGAAGTGATCAAGGCCGTTGATCGTGAATGATCCAACAGCCAAGATCAAATCCCCACCCCACTATATATTCCTAAAACCATACCCCGCCCCCTAAGCCATACCCCCCTTCGCCTTCGTCTCTAACTTAGAGACAGGCCCCAACACCCGCCGCCTTCAACCACCGCCCTCCGCCCACCGGAAATCACCTCACGGCAGTTCCGGTGGTCCAAACCACCCCAAAATTTCACCATAGCCTCCCCACGACGTCCTCTTTCCAAATCACGTATCAGTTTTCCTCGAATCAGTACCCAACGTTTCGAATCTTAGATAGAAGAATTGAACCAAACCCTAATCTGTCCAATGACCACCAAAATTACACCACAGTTTCCCCTCGACCTCCCCAACCTAACCTCTCTAACCATCACCCTCGAATCATGGCTGACTGCTTCGAATCTCAGATCAAAGGCATGACCTCAAACCTCAAACCTACCCAATCAGTCCCAAAGTTACACCACTGAACCACCTAGCTACCCCCGTCCCAAATCCCACCCAGGTTCTGTCCAAATCTTGTTAGAGCCTTTTGAATTTCAAATCGAAGGCAAACCCTAGAGGAACCAGCTTTAGACTGTGTATGAAGTTAAAGGTTTGAGGTCTTAGCCGACTTTAGTCGAGTGTTCTCAGTCGAGAACACTCGATTAAGGTCCGTTTTGGCTTCAACATTTCAAGACGAAGTGTCAATGAGAACGGAGTTCATTTGGTTTCTGATTTTGAGGTATTTCTCCTCTTTTCCTTTTTCCTTTTTTTTGATTGTTGTTTGTGTTTGCCTAATTAGGTTTCATTGCAGTGATTGTCAATTACTTCTTCCCCCTCTTTCGGACCTTTTTTCGGTCCAAATTTTCATCACTGTATTAATTGGAGTTTATAGTTAATTGGATTTGGTTGAAATCGCACGAACCCCTGTCTGTTTGTTTTCCCTCTGGATCAGTTTCTTCTTTACGTTGTTGAGTATCTCGGTTTTGGCAAATTCAGTGAGTGATTGTATAAACTGTGATCGTTTGATATTAGTGTTGGTTCAAATTGTCTTATTATGTTATGTTTGATTCTTTCCTCTCCGTTGCCAATCAATTTGTTGCATATGAATTTGTGATATTACAACATTTCATTCATTTTTGTCTAGGTTTGGTTTAGAATTGTGAATGCAGTCAGTTATTCCCATATACATATGCATCTTAGCAACTTAATATCAGTTTGCTATTTGATCTAATATGTGTAGTTTGAGTTGCTGTTTGATTTTGATTAAGGGAATTTGTTATAGTTGATGAGGTACAAGGGATTGGACTAGGACAGTAAATCACAGTAGTTTCAGGGGTAATTTGGGAATTGAAAACTTAAATAAATGGGTAAGTTGAATGTTCTGTCAGTAAAGCACTCAATTAACATTAAATTAATGCATTTGTTTAAGTGCTAATGGGGAACAAAACATAATGGTTGGGGAAGGCTTAAAAGGGATTGATTAAAATATGTTGTCCATGCCTGTTTGAACATTAAATAAGGAAAAGACAAGGGATAATGGGGAAAAACATACTCTAGCGGAATTAAAAAGAAGATCATGGGCAGAATTAGTTGAAGAATTCTGCCTGAGTTCTCTTGAGAGTTAGCAGGGTCAGTGTTTGGGTATAAGAGGGATGGACTTAGGACATTGAAAGGGTCTTGGTTTTTCTTTTGGGCAGACCTTAGAGAAAAAGGAGGGCAATCTGAAAAGAGAGAATAAAAGATAGAGGAAGAGAAACAGACAGAGGATTCAAAACAAAAAATTATTGTTCTATTGAGGAAGTTTCTGATTCTAGTTCATCTAGGATTAAAATAGCTTAAGTTTTCTTGGTATTGTTCAATAACTGAAGTTTGAAATGTCCAAGAATATGATTTCAAGTCGAATCTGGTTTGTTCGACTGAGTTGATTGGTTATTTGCTTGGGTTTATTGATTGCTGGGTTGATTCTTGAATTATCTGGTGTCATTTATCTTCTAAAAATTCTCCTATTGTCGTTGTTGAACCTTGCTGGATTGGTCATTTGCTGCTACTATTGCATTGTTGTGGCTGATCTCTTCTTCTTCCATTGTAACTGATTTCCAGGTACACAATTAAGCTCAATTTGATGTAGCCTTGGGATGTAAACATGAAAAATGGAAGTGCTCGGGCCCTTAATTATTTGATGTTGTATCTGTAGTTCAGTAGAATTAGATGATAAGTAGTTGTATGGTCTAATTTGATCTATAACTCAATGAAATATGGACTGTGAAGTTTGTACCTAATTAGAATAGTTTAGACTGTTAATTTGTGTACATTAGTTGTAGACTTAGTATAGTTAGTACTGATTTCAGTTAGCATCGAGTTAAAAATCGAATATCAGTATTGTTTGGACCCACAATTAATCCAGAAATCAACATGTGGTACTTACTCCGATGTCAAGTTAAACGCGTTTTTTAAAGAATGACCCAACATGCTAGTTATTGATGTCCTCTCCTTTGTTCGCTAAGCTCACTATTTCGATGTAGGAACAAGTAATCGCATGTTAACGGTTAACATCAATAGTCTACTTGAATTTGAATTAATTAACTTATGAATGTTAGCAGAATCAAATAACCGAGTCGTGTAGGTCAAAACTCGATCCAGCATATGGCTTGGGTTCTTTGGACCTAAAGTTGAAATGGCATTTGGTCCACTAATTTTCAATTGATAGACTATAGGATTTTCTAATATTAACTAATTGAGGCCCTCTTTTATTTCTTTAAAGACAAATAAGTAGAAGAATAATAGTCATTTTAGGATTAGCCGTTAAATAATAAATGAGACGAGTCTCGCCAAATAAAATGCAGAAGTTGCGGGGCCCTCAGTAAATATTGCGTTAAAATACTTTAGATTTCAGGACGGACCGTCTAATGAATTTCACGGCTTTCCTCAAAATAATAACGCGCTAGATACTTTAGGCGCGCTTTTAATAAATTACTTTCTTAAACTCGGGTGCACATTTATGTGACCCAAATCCAAATCTCAACGGAGTCGGAATGTGTCAATAACCACGGGTGCATTGATGTGACGTGGTTCGAGATGTGTTTTCACGACGTTGTAATTCTCATAAAAAATAATAAATATAAAAGCGGTAAAAAGTTAAAATTTGCACATAGGTTCAACATGTATTAAAATCAGATAAATAAGCCGAATATGACATTTGAGCGACCTTGCTCGAACCACGGAATTCGGGAATGCCTAACACCTTCTCCCGGGTTAACAGAATTCATTATCCGGATTTCTGGTTCGCGGACTGTAATACAGAGTCAATTTTTTCCTCGACTCGGGATTCAACCGGTGACTTGCGACACCATAAATATCCCAAGTGGCGATTCTGAATTAAATAATAAATCCTGTTTCGATTGTCCTTTAATTGGAAAAACTCTCTCTACGCCCTTGCGGGCGCAGGTAAAAAGGAGGTGTGACAAGTGTTTGGTCTAACCTTAGCTTGAGGGAATATGTATTATGCTTTGTTTTCTATGTGCTAGTGCAGTGTATGTCGTATAGGTGTGGTGACGAGTATCTATACATCGTTGTCAAACATGCCCGTGAGTCTTAAATTATAATCGTTGTGTTTCTTAATAAGTACTACAAATGCCTAAATTGTTGATTCTTCGTGTTGAGCAAGACTTATGATTATCTTCGTGGTATTTGTTTATTGTTGAGCATTGTCTCCAATTGAGGTTTCATTTGTGAAGTTAATTGTTGGTACATGTTTGGTTATAGCCGATTGCCTGATTCCCTTGTCGGGACGTATTTATTTCTTACTGTTGGTTCCCTTGCCGGGATGTGTTTATTCTTGATGTTGATTCCCTTGCTGGGATGTTGTTGCTGCTATTGTTTGGGTGAGGAAAGAGAGATAAAACACGAATGGTGATGTCGTGCACATTCATATTTATGCATTTGGTGAGGAAAAAGTGATAAAGCACGAAGGGTAATGTTGTGTAAATTTTCATTGATAATGATGCATATGGTGAGGAAGAGAGATAATGCATGAAGGGTGATGATGTGCACATTTCTAATATTTACATGGTGAGGAAGAGAGATAAAGCATGAAGGGTGATGACGTGCATATTTTCATTACTTGATTGCATTGGTGAGGACTTAGAGTAAAAGCACGAAGGGTGATGTCGTGCACGTATTGCCTGTTTGTTATGATTTCTTGATGTCTCAGTTCAAGTACCTTAATTGTCTTATTCCACTATTACTGTGATTTATTATGTTGGTATTTCCCCATAGCATGTTACCCTTCCCCCGTTACTTTTGAATTGCGTCTATTACTGTTATTCTGCTAAGTACTGTTTAATCGTATGTTATGTTAATATTGTGTCCTAGCCTCATCACTACTTCGTCGAGGTTAGGCTCGACACTTACCAGCACATAGGGTCGGTTGTGTTGATACTACACTATGCGCTCTTTTGTGCAGATCCCGGTACTGGAGCACACAGACCTTATCTAGGGGTTGTTGCCTTCAGTCCATCAGGAGATCCGAGGTAGTCCTGCAGGCGTCCGCAGGCCTTGGCGTCCCCTTCCTGTATAGTTTTCTTCTGTTCTTTACTACTTTAGAGACAAATATGTATTTGTTCGGACCCTATTTGTAGTATTCTTATATAGTCCGTGAGATTGTGACAGCAGTTCTTGGTGGTTTATGTTTGTGGATTCTTATTGGTATTAGCTTAAATTGTTAAATTTCTTTCTTCCGCATTATTATTTTTCGTTATTTATGATGTGTTGTTTTGAAATTGTTAAGAGGTTAAAAACAAAAAGGGTAAATTAATCAGAATAGTTGGCTTGCCTAGCTTTCACTAGTAGGCACCATCACGACTCTCGAGGGTGGGAAATCCAGGTCGTGACAAGTTGGTATTAGAGCTATAGGTTGCTTAGGTCTCACAATTCACGGACAAGCTTGGTAGAGTCTGAGGGATCGGTACAGAGACGTCTGTGATTTTCCCTAGAGGCTATAGAGTTAGGAAAAGTTTCACTTCTATTATTCTCTGTCGTGCGATTTGGTTTCTCAATACTGATTGAACTTCTACTAGTTCTTTCGTAGATGGAGAGAACACGTGATTCTTCATCCGCTGACCAGCAGCCCGAGCCTCCAACAGTAGCTCCCACGAGGGGCAGAGGACGAGGCCGTACTAGGGGCCGAGGCAGGCAGAGCTTAGCCTAGAGTAGTAGCACCAGCGGCGGAGCCTCAGGTAGTGTTTGATGATGAGGTTTCGGCCCATACAGTTCCGGTAGACCCATCTCAGGTCCTAGAGGGGTTCATTGCTACCCCAGAACTCCAAGATGCTCTAGTCCGTCTAGTGGGCCTTATGGAGAGTGTCATCCAAGAAGGCTTACTTCGTGTAGCACCAGCCGTCTCTTAGGATGGGGGAGGAGCAAAGGCTCCCGCTACCCGCACTCCGAAGTAGATGGCTCCCAAATTTCAAACTCCAGTAGCTCAGCTAGTTGGAGTGGTTCAGTCGGGTGTGGTAGCTCAGACCGTGGTGGAGCAGCTATGTTTGCCGATGCTTTGTGGACGTTGGACAGGTTCACCAAGTTGTTCAGTACTACTTATGGTGGTACATCTTCAGAGGATCCGTAGGATTATTTAGACAGTTGTCATGAGGTTCTTCAGAACATGGGGATAGTGGAGACCAATGGGGTCGACTTTGCTACTTTCCGTCTGTCAGGTTTCGCCAAGAAATGGTAGAGAGATTATTGTTTGGATAGACCAGTTGGATCACCAGCTCTCACTTGGGACTAGTTCTCGCAGCTATTTCTCGAGAAGTTTCTTTCTGTCACTCAGAGAGAGGAGTACCGCAGGTGGTTCGAGTGTCTCCAGCAGGGTTCTATGACTGTCACCCAGTACGAGACGAGGTTTATTGATTTGGATCGTCATTCTCTTCTGATACTCCCTACCGAGAGATAGGGGTGAGGAGGTTTATTGAGGGACTCACTCAGCCTATTAGACTGCAGATGGCTAAGGAGACAGGTAGCAAGATTTCTTTTCAGGATGTGGCCAATGTGGCCAAGATGGTTGAGATGGTTTTAGCTTAGGGGAGCGACCAGGGGTCTGATAAGAGGTCTCATCATTCCGGAAGATTCAATGGTGCCTCGTCTGGAGGCAGGGATTCTTTTGGTAGAGGTCATCCTCCTAGGCCATTTCAGTAAGCACTTCAGGTTTCTCATGGTGCTTCAGGTGGCCGTGGTTCTCACATGCAGTATTCTGATCAGTTGCCCCATAGTGCACCACCAACTCCTATCAGTGCACATCTGCTCCAGAATTTTCAGTGTGGTTATCCAGGCCGTTAGGGTCAGTTTTAGGGTCATCATTCTCAGCAGCCCAAGTCTTGCTATACTCGTGGTGATACGAGACATATTGCTAGGTTTTGCCCTTGAGCCTCGAGCAGTTCTCAGCACCAGGGTTCCCGCGCTATAGTTCCAGCACTAGGTGTTCCACCGCCCGCTCAGCCAACTAGAGGTAGGGGTATATGTGTTAGAGGTGAAGGCTAGGCTACTAGAGGTGGAGGCCAGACAGCTAGAGGTGGAGTCCAGCCAGCAGGAGGCCGTCCTAGGGATGCAATTCAGAGTGGTGGGGCCCAACCCCGATGTTATGCTATGCTAGGCAGACCTGAGGCTGAGGCCTCTGATGTAGTTATCACAGGTACGGTTTCAGTGTGCAGTAGAGATGCCTCAGTTCTATTTGATCTAGGGTCCACATATTCTTATGTAGCATCTTATTTTGCCCCTTATCTGGTTGTGCCTCATGATTCTTTGAGTACTCTTGTATATGTGTCTACACCAGTGGGTGATTCTATTGTGGTAGATCGTGTTTATCGTGTTTGTGTGGCCATTATTGGTGGTCTTGAGACCCATGTAGATCTCCTACTTCTCGACATGGTGGATTTCGATGTCATTCTAGGGATGGATTGGTTATCCCCATATCATGCTATATTGGATTGTCATGCCAAAACCGTGACCTTAGCATTACCAGGGTTGCTCGTTTAGAGTAGAGAGGGACTCCTGGTCATTCTACCAGCAGAGTTATCTCGTATATGAAGGCTTGACGTATGGTTGATACAGGATGTTTGGCCGATTTGGTGTATGTTCATGATTCTAGTGCTGAGGTTCCTTCTATGGATTTTGTGCCCATTGTTCGTGAGTTTCCAAAGGTATTTCCTTCAAACCTGCCAGGGATGCCACATGACAAGGATATTGACTTTTGCATTGATTTGGCTACGGGCACTCAACCCATTTCTCTTCTGCCATATTGTATGGCCCCGCCAGAGTTGAAAGAATTGAAAGAATAGTTGCAGGACTTGCTGGATAAAGGCTTTATTAGACCGAGTGTCTCACCTTGGGGTGCGTCAGTGTTGTTTGTCAAGAAGAAGGATGGGTCGATGAGGATGTGTATAGATTTTCGACAGTTGAAAAAAAGTCACCATCAAGAACAAGTATCCATTGCCGAGGATTGATGATTTCTTTGATCAGCTTCAGGGTGCCAAGGTATTTTCGAAAATTGATCTGAGATCTGGCTACCATCAGTTGAGGATTAGGGCATCCGATGTCCCTAAGACAGCTTTTCGCACTCGATACGGGCATTATGAGTTCTTAGTGATATCATTCGGGTTGACAAATGCCCTAGTAACTTTTATGGATTTGATGAACCGAGTGTTCAAGCCTTATTTGGATTCCTTCGTGATTGTCTTCATTAATGATATTTTGATTTATTCCTGTAGCCGGGACGAGCACGAGCAGCATCTTTGAGTCGTTCTTCAGATTCTGAGGGATAGTCATTTGTATGCTAAGTTTTAGAAGTGTGAGTTTTAGTTGAGTTCGGTTGCATTCTTGGGTCATGTTGTATCAACAGATGGTATTTAGGTAGATCCTAAGAAGATTGCGACAGTCAAGGACTGGCCTAGACCTACATTTGTTATAGAGATCTGGAGTTTCTTGGGTTTGGTGGGCTATTACCATCGGTTTATGGATGGGTTTTCATCTATTGCAGCCCCGATGACTAGGTTGACCCAGAAGGGTGCCCAGTTCAGGTGGTCTTATGAGTATAAAACGGCTTTCAAAAACTCAAGACAGCTTTGACCCCGGTGCCGATGTTGGTTTTGCCCACAGGTTCAGTGCCATATATAGTGTATTGTGATGTATCACGTATTGGACTTGGCGCGGTGTTGATGCAGAATGGCAAGGTTATTGCATATGCTTCGCGACAATTGAAGATCCATGAGAAGAATTATCCAGTTCATAATTTGGAGTTAGCAACCATTATTCATGCGTTGAAAATTTGGAGGCATTATTTGTATGGCGTGTCATGTGAGGTGTTCACAGATCACAAAAGTTTGCAATACTTGTTCAAGCAGAAGGAGCTAAATTTGAGGCAGAAGAGGTGGTTGGAGCTGTTGAAAGACTATGATATCACCATCTTGTATCATTCAGGGAAGGCCAATATAGTGGCTGATGCTTTGAGTAGGAAGTCAGCCAGTATGGCCAGTCTTGTGTATATTCCAGTCGGTGAGAGGCCCCTTGCTTTGGATGTTCAGGCTTTAGCCAATCAGTTCGTGAGGTTGGATGTTTCTGAGTCCAGCCGTGTTCTAGCTTGCATGGTCGCTCGTTCTTCATTATTTGAGCGTATCCGAGATCGATAGTATGATAACCCTTATTTTCTTGTCCTTAGAGACATGGTGCGACATAGAGGTTCCAAGCAGGTTACAGTTGGAGATGATGGAGTTTTAAGGATGCAGGGTCGTATTTGTGTGCCTAATATGGATTGACTTCGTGAGTTGATTCTAGAGGAGGCTCATAGGTCTAGGTATTCTATTCATTCGGGCGCCGCTAAGATGTATCAGGATTTGTGGTAGAATTATTGGTGGAGGAGGATGAAGAAGGACATTGTTGCCTATGTAGCTCGGTGTTTGAATTGTCAGCAGGTAAAGTACGAGCATCAGAGTCCTAGTGGTTTGTTTCAGAAGATTGATATTCCTGAGTGGAAGTGGGAGCGGATCACTATGGACTTTGTTGTTGGACTCCCACGGTCTTAGAGGAAGTTCGATGCAGTATGTGTTATTGTTGATAGGCTGACCAAGTCAATACATTTCATTCTTGTGGCAGTTTCCTATTCCTCAGAGCGGTTGGCTGAGATCTATATCCGGGAGATTTTTCGTCTTCATGGCGTGCTCGTGTCTATCATTTCTGCTCAGGGTACGCAATTTACCTCGTATTTCTGGAGGGCAGTACAACGTGAGTTAGGGTACGCGAGTCGAGTTGAGCACATCATTTCACCATCGGACGGACGGACAGTCTAAGCATACTATTCATATTTTGGAGGATATGCTCCAAGCATGTGTCATTGACTTTGGAGGTTCTTGGGATCAGTTCTTGCCATTAGCAGAGTTTTCCTACAATAACAGCTACCGGTCCAGCATTCAGATGGCTCCATATGAGGCATTACATGGTAGGTGATGTCGGTCACCGGTTGGGTAGTTTGAGCCGGGAGAGGCTTGGTTGTTGGGTACAAATTTAGTTCAGGATGCCTTGGATAAGGTGAAGATCATTCAGGATAGGCTTCGTACCGCTCAGTCTAGGCAGAAGAGTTATAGCAACCGCAAGGTTCGTGATGTGGTATTCATGGTCAGAGAGCGGGTGTTGCTCTGGGTGTCTCCCATGAAGGGTGTTGTGAGATTTGGGAAGAAGGGCAAGCTAAGCCCTAGGTTCATTGGTCCTTTTGAGATTCTTGATCGAGTGGGAGAGGTGGCTTACAGACTTGCGTTGCCACCGTGTTTATCAGTTGTGCACTTAGTGTTTCATGTGTCCATGCTTCGGAAGTATCATAAAGATCTATCCCACGTGTTGGACTTCAGCGTTGTCCAGTTGGACAAGGATCTAACCTATAAGGAGGAGTCATTAGCTATTCTAGACCGGCATGTTCATCAGTTGAGATCGAAGAAGTTCCCTTCAGTTCGTGTTCAGTGGAGATGTCAGCCTGCCGAGGCAGCTACTTGGGAGTCCGAGTCCGATATGCGGAGCCGATATCCCCATCTTTTACCCGACTTAGGTACTTCTTTGCTATGTCCGTTCGAGGATGAATGATTGTTTTAGAGGTGGAGGATGTGATGACCCAAAATGTCATCACTTGATTTACAAGTAAATTCTATATTTCGAGGCCTTAAAAAACTCCTTTTATCTTACCTCGATTTGCATCTGCGGTCCGGTCATATATTCGGAACGTTTTTATTTGAAAATTTGATAAAAATGATAATCTTGCCTTTAAAATTAAATTTAAGTTGACTTCGGTCAACATGTTGGGTAAACAGACCCAAGCCTCGTGATTTGACGGTCCCGAAGGGTCTGTAGAAAAATATGGGACCTGGGCGTATGCCCGGAATTGAATTCCGAGGTCCCAAGCCCGAGAAATAAATTTTTGAAGAAAATTGTTTAACTGAAATTTTAAGAGTATTTGGAAATTTAAATGTGTTTGAATTTGATGATATCGAGCCCGTATTTTGGTTCCGGAGCCCCGTACAAGTGTTATATGGTATTTAAGTTGAGCCTATAATATTTGGTAAGAAACGGACTTGATATGACGTGAATCGGACCCTCGGTTATTAAACTTTGAACTTAAGAGTTATGGAGAATTCTCTTTGATTTTGATGCTAAAATCATAGTTCAAGATGTTAATTTGGCGATTTGATCGCACGAGTAAGTCCATATGATGTTTTTGAGTTAGTATTCATGTTTGGTTTGGAACCTCGAGGGCTCGGGTGAGTTTCGGATAGGTTTCAGGGTGTTTTGGACTTCGGATTTTATGTTGTTTTGCTGGTTCTGGTGTGCTGGTGTATTGTTATTCGCGTTCGCGAAGGAACTCTCGCAAACGCGAAGAGTAAGTTAGTCCGGAGATTTTCCTCTACACGAATGCGAGGCTCAAGATGTGAACGCGAAGCATTGGGGGTGTTACCCTTCGCGAACGCAACCTGGCTATCACGAACGCGAATGCCATTTGGCAGGGAACTAGGGGAAATTGATTTTACCCTATGCGAACGCGATATAGGTCTCGCGAACGCGAAGGTCAGGGGGGTTAACCCTTCACGAACGCGAAGAAGACCTGTCCAATGAATTAAAAACAGAAACAAAAACGGGAATAAGCCATATTTTCATATCTCCTTCCCTAAAATCAGACCTTAGGCGATTTTTGAAGAAATGTTCCAACACCAAATCATATGTATGTGTTCTTAAACTCATCTTCTTCATTTTTCATAAACACCCATTAGATTTCTAGGCCTAAATATTGTTCTTCCATGGTAGAATTAGGGATTTTGGGTAGAATTAGGGCTTTTTGAATAATTGGAATCTAGACCTTATTTTGGGGTCGAATTTCGAAACTAATTGCATATTCGGGCTCGTGGGTGAATGGGTGATTGGATTTGGTCTGAACCTCGAGTTTTGACCTAGCAGACCCTGGGTCGATTTTTGACTTTTTGGAAAAAATGATAGAAAACCTATAATTAAGCATTAAGTATGAATTCTTTACCATTTATTGATGTTGTTAAATTAATTTGGGCTAGATACAAGTAAATTGGAAGCGAATTCTAAAGGAAAAGCGGTGTTTGAGGCTTGAGTTGGCCGTGGAAGTTCGAGGTAAGTGTTTGATCTAATTTTAGCTTCAACGAATAGATATTGTGCTTTATTTGTTATGTGCTAGTGTAGTGTACGACGTATAGGTGTGGTGACGAGTATCTATACATCGTTGTCAAGCATGCCCGTGAGTCTTAAATTGTAATCGTTGTGTTTCTTAATAAGTACTACAAATGCCTAAATTGTTGATTCTTCGTGTTGAGCAAGACTTATGATTATCTTTGTGGTATTTGTTTATTGTTGAGCATTGGCTCCAGTTGAGGTTTCATTTGTGAAGTTAATTATTGGTACAAGTTTGGTTATAGTTGATTCCCTTGTCGGGACGTATTTATTTCTTACTGTTGGTTCCCTTGCCGGGATGTGTTTATTCTTAATGTTGGTTCCCTTGCCGGGATGTTGTTGTTGCTATTGTTTGGGTGAGGAAAGAGAGATAAATCATGAAGGGTGATGCCGTGCACATTCATATTTATGCATTTGGTGAGGAAATAGTGATAAAGCACGAAGGGTGATACCATGTACATTTTCATTAATAATGATGCATATGGTGAGGAAGAGAGATAAAGCACGAAGGGTGATGCCATGCACATTTCTAATATTTACATGGTGAGGAAGAGAGATAAAGCACGAAGGGTGATGTCGTGCATATTTTCATTACTTGATTGCATTGGTGAGGACTGAGAACAAAAGCACAAAGGGTGATGTCGTGCACTTATTGCCTGTTTGTTATGATTTCTTGTTATCTCGGTTCAGTTACCTTAATTGTCTTATTCCACTATTACTGTGATTCATTATGTTGGTATTTACCCATAGCATGTTACCCTTTCCCCGTTACTTTTGAATTGCTTCTATTACTGTTATTCTGCTAGGTACTGTTTAACTGCAGGTTATGTTAATTGTTGTGCCCTAGCCTCGTCACTACTTCACCGAGGTTAGGCTCGACACTTACCAGCACATGGGGTTGGTTGTACTGATACTACACTCTACGCTCTTTTGTGTAGATCCTGGTACTAGAGCATACAGACCTTAGCTAGGGGTTGCTGCCTTCAGTCCATCAGGAGACCCGAGGTAGTCCTGCAGGTGTCCACAGGCCTTGGCGCCCCTTTCCTATCTAGTTTTCTTTTGTTCTTTACTACTTCAGAGACAGACATGTATTTATTTTGTTCAGACTCTATTTGTAGTATTCTCAGATACTCCGTGAGATTGTGACACCAGTTCTTGGTGGGTTATGTTTATGGATTCACATTGGTATTAGCTTAAATTGTTAAATTTCTTTCTTCTGCATTATTATTTTCCGTTGTTTATGATATGTTGACTTGAAATTGTTAAGAGGTTAAAAATAAAAAGGGTAAATTAATCGGAATAGTTGGCTTGCCTAGCTTTCACTAGTAGGCTCCATCACGACTCCCGAAGGTGAAAAATCCGGGTCGTGACAATATAGATGAAGAAACTCGAAATATATATGCGTATAGTACAAAAAAGATGGAAAATATGTTTATGAGAATTGATATTTTCCATGTATTGGGAAGACAAGCATTCAATGGATGAGAGAGAAATAAGGAGAGAATTTCTAACCCTAGCGGGAAGGGCAGTTTTGGCATATGATTAGAATAGAAACCCTAATTTGAGTGTGATTTTACATTAATAACCCCATTTGGGGCATTGTGGCCAAAAAGAGTGTGGCAGAAAGGAATTTTCCTATTATTATTCATATTCATTCACCGTTTACGCTTTTACTACTTCCTCCGTTTCAATTTAGATGGGGTAGTTTTTGAGAAAAAAAAGATTTTTAAAACTTGTGGTCTTAAAAGCTTAAGGGGTAAAAGCTTTGTGGGTCATGACATTTGTGTGATTATAAAAGCTTCTCATTCAGGATAAAATTGGTAAAATGATGAGTTTAAAGTTGAATGATTTGCAATTGTAGAAACGTGTCATTCTTTTTGGAACGGACTAATAAGGAAAGCGTGTCATCTAAATTGAAACATAGGGAGTATTTTTTTGAGAAATTTTCAGAAACCACTATTGTTTAGTGGCTATTAACTTCTTATAACCACCATATACATAATTATTTGCTATAGCTACTATTCAGTTGTTACGGCAGTGTATTCGCTGTATTCGCGCTATTGTATTCATGAATACAACATCAAAAAAGCGCCTAAAAATCAGGGCAGTCCAACTGTACGTGCATGTATTTGCGCCATGTATTCATGAATACAATAGTAAAAAGCGCCTAAAATCAGGTCTGTCCAGTTGTACGCACATATATTCACATGTATTCGCGCCATGTATTCATGAATACAGCAGCAAAAAGCACCTAAAATCAGGGTAGTCCAGTTGTACGCACATGTACTCACATGTATTCGCAACTACTGTATTCATGAATACAACAGTAAAAAGCGCCTAAAATCAGGGATGTCCAGCTGTATGCGTATGTATTCACATGTATTCACGCAAGGTATTCATGAATACAGTAACGACAATCACCTTAAAAATAGGTATGTTCAGCTTTCTAAGAGAGAGGAAAAACATACATCGCGTATTTCATGCCTCAATGGTAGTATATACCATAAATACTTATGTTGCTATAAAATATAAAAGGTAGCTATAGAAAATAATATTTTAAAATAATTTTACTTTATAATAAATAGGGTGTATACCTTTGCCATAGGAGGTAAAATTTCCTACTTATTTCCCCAGTCCGAACCTTGCTGGGAGTAGGACTACTGTCGCTCTAAATTGGAAACTATTTTAGGAAGTCTACTATTTTTTTATATAAATAGATACTTATATTATAATAATTTTAATTTATATACACTAACAATATAAAAATTATTTATGGGTAAATCTTCATACAAAAATAAAAAATTTGATCTTAAACATTAAGCAAATTATTTTCTACAGTAAACAAAGGTCTGACTGTGTAGCCTTTGCAAGTTAATTTGAAGTATTATTATGAAATAAAAGCCTTTGAAATTTGATCCTTACATATTGGTCTTATTAAATAATTTATGTAGCCACTTAATTTTAATTTTCAAATTTTAAAATTCAAATTTCAAATTTAACACTTTAAAGTTTAATTTTATGTCTTAAAATACTTATTTTATTATTTAGAAGTTTGCAAATACTTAAGTATCAAGTACATTGAACACAGAAATATATTACACTATACATACATACATATATATATATATATATATATATATATATATATATATATATATATACCCGGCCTGGTTCGAATCGGATAGGCCCGAACCCGGACGGGCCCACTAGAACTCGGAATTGCCCAACATACTAACAACTCGGTATACTAGTCCACTAACCAGCATGCCCTACTAATCGGACGAGCTGTTTTTTTCCACGAACAACATGGTTCAACCCGTCTGGTAAACACCTCCAAGTTTAAGTCCGATAAAAAATACAACAGATAGGCCGTATATGTAACTCTCCTTCTTCCTTATTGTAGAAGGGTGTTTGGATTGGCTTAAAAGTTGGTCAGACCAGCTTAAAAGTACTTTTTAGCTTGATTTGGTGTTTGGCAATCAAAAATACTTTTTTACCAAACACATCAACTGCTTATTTGCAGCTTCAGCATTTTTACCTAAACACATAACTGTTTATTCTTAAAATCAACTACCATTTAAAAAGTAGCTAATCCAAACGGGCTCAGAATAGAAGTTAGAACTACATATGTTTACAAAAGAAATGTTGTTACAAAGTAGTATTTACTCTATACTACTGCCATACTGGTGGGATTACGATGAGAAAAGAGGGCAATGGCTGAAATGAAGAAGAAAAAGAAGAATACTATAGAAACACACCATTTTTATTTTTAGGAGTTCGAATTTATCTCTTCGAAAGGGTTGAACACCGTGAAGTGCACCCTTTTAGTTTAGAGAAAACTTTTAAGTAATTTTGTGATGAATTAACGAATGGCGGGACAATGAGTAGAAGGAAAAATAAAAATAAAAAAAGAAACAGAGAGTAACACCATTATTGCACCGCCTAACACTGAAATAATATATATTTTGGCCCATACCATATGATCTTTCTCTTATCATTCTCATTGGACAGTTAGAGTAAGAATCTTTTAAAACCAAACAATAACTATTTACAAGGAAGACGCAATTGATCCGATTGATACGACAAAATTCAAATGACAACTTACCTCCTGCTCGAGGGCCAGCTATAAATGGTTTACCATAAAGAGTTTAAATTTTGTACAATGTAAATATTTAATATCGTCAAAATTAAATTGACTTATAATGATAAATAATACTTCGTAATAGATCTGACATTGTATGTAAAATAGGGTCATTATGTGCCATAGATAATTAAATTGCACTGATAAACATAAGGATCATGTACATTATTAACGTGCATGACATAAATCCTTATCATAAAGGTAATAATATTAGTGCGCAAGACATAAATCCTTATCATAAAGATAAAGTTATTAGTGAGCATGACATAAATCCTTATCATAAAGGTTGTGAGAACTGAGAATTATAATGTTCGACCTACATGTTACAATTCATTACAAATCAGATATTAATAGTATTCGAAGTTTTTAGTAAACAAAGGTTGAAGGTAATTGTAGCTTTAAAAGCTATTAGCTTGGCACTCCTCCTAAGAATTCATTTATTAAGAGTTTATTTTACTAAATTATTAAGGTAATAAAAAATTTATCAACAAACTAATGATTTGAAAGTGTGGGTACTTAATGATAAGGAAAAACTAACAAATCTCTTGATTTACTGAAGTAAGCGAGTAAAATAAAATAATACTCCATCCGGTTCATCTTTGGCACACCCATCAAGAAAATACGAACTCCTAGAGAAAAAAGACTTATTCACTAAATTAATCTTAACTAATTGTTACCTTGATACATTGGAATATATAAATAAGGGCAAATTTTGAAAAAATAAAATTAATTTCTTCTTGATTATATAAATGAACACTTATTTTGGACCAAAATAAAAAGGTAAAATAGTCACTTATCGTGGACCGGAGGGAATACTAGTTTATAATATAATGAACTAGTAAGAGGAAACTTTGGGGGTATTAAATGAAGCTATAAAGGTAAATATAACTTCTGAATATTCCAAGAACTGTTATAAAATAAAGACTTTAAAGTAAAGAAATCAAAAACAAGTAGAGAGAGAGAGATTTATTATTCAACTTCAAATTCATGTACATAATGAACTGAAATCTCCTCTGTTTATAGAAGAAAGGAAGTTGTGTCAGCTGCTACTGCAAGCTGTTGTGTAAGCTATTACTGCAAGCTGCTGTGTAAGCTGCTACTGCAAGTTGTTGTGTTAGCTGCAGTCGCCACCTGGGAATTTTAAGGCGTCCCAAGTCACCGGTTTTAATCCCTGAATCGAGGAGAATATGACTCTATTTGTTATTCTGCGAACCAGAAATTCTAAGTAAGGAATTCTGGCGACTCCGCTGGAGATAAAACCCAGAACCACTGGTTCAGGGTTCAAGAATTCGAGCTTAAAATAACTGTTGTAGTTGGCTTTATTTTTTATCTGATTTTTACATGATATATGCCTAATGTGCTAAATGATGCTTTTACCGCTTTAATATTATCTGAATTGTGTATATAAAACTGCTACGAAACCCTTCTTCTTTCTGAGTCTTCTGAATTTATGGTGTACACGTGCGCGTGGCCCACCTTTCTGTTAGAAGTCATACCAAATAAGACGAAGTTGGGACAAGTAACTAGGCCGGGCAGACTTTCGTGCTCCCGGTACGTTGCCCCCATTTCGGCTCAAGCTGTCCACTTGGGTAAGCCAGGGCTAGAACAATATGCCTCAGGTTTTTTTTCACTTAGAATAACTCAGCTTCATGCCGGATCCCTAGTAGGAGCGATTGTTTGCATCACGTGCATTTGACTTTGAAGACTCAACACAGGGGTTGGGTCTGTCTAGGACAGGTGTACCAAAAAAATGACCATCCTGATGCATCTTACTTGCTGCTACTTGCGCATTTATTTGATCCGGATTTGTGTGTTGACTGACTTTTGAATATCAGGAATAATATTTTAAAATTGAAAAAAAGAAATAGCGGTTAGGGAATTGACTGTTGATATAATGGGTTCATCCGCCCTCGAATAGGATATTTTGGGTTCATCCGCCCTCGAATAGGATATTTGGGTTCATCCGCCCTCGAATAGGATATAATGGGTTCATCCGCCCTCGAATAGGATATTTTGGGTTCATCCGCCCTCGAATAGGATATTTTGGGTTCATCCGCCCTCGAATAGGATATTTTGGGTTCATCCGCCCTCGAATAGGATATTTTGGGTTCATCCGCCCTCGAATAGGATATTTTGGGTTCATCCGCCCTCGAATAGGATATTCTGGGTTCATCCGCCCTCGAATAGAATATTCTGGGTTCATCCGCCCTCGAATAGGATATTCTGGTTCATTCGCCCTCGTTTTGTTTGTTTTGGTGGTAGGATCCCGCCTGGAAAATAGAGGTTGTTAAATTCAAGATGATGAAGCCAGGCGCCCACCTGTATAACGAGAGGAATACTTTTCAGTCTTCACATTTCATGCCAGGCGCCCACCTGTATAACGAGAGGAATACATTCAGTCTTTACATTTCAAGCGTTGAAGTTGGGAGCCCGCCCAGATAACAGAGGCATACATTTCAGCATTAATTTTCAAGTATTGAAGTTGGGAGCCCGCCCATACAACAGAGGCACACATTTCAAGATCAAGTCAGAGGACAATAAAACAGAGGGTTACAACAGGAATCCCCAGCAGGAAACAATAAAAATCCCCAGCACCGGGAAGCAAAAGGATGCAACAAGAGGTCCCAGCACAAACTCAAGTGCATGTGTCAAAAGGAAGAAAAGCATCTGAAGAAAAGCACCGGAGGACCAACTGAGTCCATTCTAACCTGTTTTGTTTTGAATCACAAAGAAAGAAGGTGGTTGGTTTGTGGTAAGCCGGAAATACAAGACCCAGAAGCACACTTTGCGGGGATCAGGCATGATAACAGAAGCACTCGAATCCTATTGGGACTTGTTGACTAAGGTTGATGATATCGAAGTTGGAAATGGGCTGGACAATACTGATGCAAAGCTCAGTGGCTAAAGATGTCAATTTCGATAAAGTGGGAGGGTTCATCCGCCCTCGAATAGGATATTTTGGGTTCATCCGCCCTCGAATAGGATATTTTGGGTTCATCCGCCCTCGAATAGGATATAATGGGTTCATCCGCCCTCGAATAGGATATATTTGGGTTCATCCGCCCTCGAATAGGATATTTTGGGTTCATCCGCCCTCGAATAGGATATAATGGGTTCATCCGCCCTCGAATAGGATATAATGGGTTCATCCGCCCTCGAATAGGATATTTTGGGTTCATCCGTCCTCGAATAGGATATTTTGGGTTCATCCGCCCTCGAATAGGATATTTTGGGTTCAACGTAGTTCGGGAAATTTTGGTAGCTGGGACTACCGTGGGACTGCATTATTACTGTTGTTGCATGCTATGAGTTGTCACACCTCCTTTTTCCGCCCCCGCGAGGGTGAAGGAGTTTTCTCCAATTAAAGGACAGTCGAAACGGGATTTGTTTGTTTGTTTCAGAGTCGTCACTTGGGAATTTTAAAGCGTCTCAAGTCACTAATTTTAATTCTCGAATCGAGGAGAATATGACTCTGTTTATTATTCTGCGAACCAGAAATCCTGAGTAAAGAATTCTGTTAATCCGGAAGAAGGTATTAGGCATTTCCAAATTCCGTGGTTCTAGCACGGTCGCTTAAATATTTTTATTCTTGGCTTTAATTATCTCGATTTTACATTTTTATTGCATGATTTTGTTACCGCTTCTGTTTAGATTGTTTATAATTAAAGACCCTTCTTTGAATCGAATCACGCGTACGTGTATTCGTTTCATATATTATATATTTTTTTAACGTGAGGAATCGTGTCACGCGTACGTGTACACAATGATATTGATAATATATTTATTATAAACATAATTATTTTATTTTTTTTCGAAATTGTGTTTAAAAATAAAATTAAGAACATTCGCCTTTCTTAAATAGTAAACCACACATCTCGGGTTTTATAAAATTAATTTAATATCCCCCGACGAATCTCTTTTTAATAAAAATTTGCTCGAAATTGCGCGAACGCATAATCCGAATTGCTTTTAGAAGTATAATCAAGTCACGCGAACGCATCCTTAATTATGCAAATATTCTTGACAGTAATATAAATTCTCTACAAATGTTTATTTTCAATGCCTAATTTTAACAAAAGTCAAGCTTATCTTGGAAAGCTGATGGCCTATTTTGATAAACAAGATATAGATATTCTTTATTTGACATGCGCAGGCCAGCTTGGATTGTATTTGAGATATCCCCTTTGTTCACCACATTTCTCTATCTGATTTTATTAAGGTTTCTTGGAAAGTTTGCCAATTCGGATTGAAAATTTAATTACTAACACTTGAAGCACCAATTTAGTGGTTCAAAAATTGCCCACTGACCCAGCATTTCACCCCGTCAAGTAAAATTGAGGAAGTCCAAAACCGACGTAAGTGTGAAGATTAAGGAGGAAGTAACCAAACAGCTGAATGCTAAGGTTATTCGGGTCGCTCGATATCCTGATTGGTTGGCTAATGTGGTGCCAGTGTAAAAAAAAAAGGAGATGGAAAATCCGGGTGTGTGTTGATTATTGCAATCTAAACAGAGCAAGCCCAATGATGCTTTGTGATCAACAAATATCTAAGGGAAATGCGTCGACATGGCTATCAATTCTGACGCAGTTAAGAGATATTATGTATGATTGTAATTGTTGTTTGTTTGTATTTAGCATTTATCAGAGAATGAAATGACGGAGACAATTCTTTCTTCTATCCAAACACTTTAACCTTTGCTTCCCCTTTTGAGCCTTATTTATTCTTTCATACCCGTCTTTTGGAATCAGTAATGAAAAATCGAAAAAAAAAAACGAAAAAAAAGGAGAAAAATGATAACAAAAAAACAAGGGAAAGTCAAAAGAAAAAGAGGAATTGGGAACTACGTTTGACCTGATTCCTCAAAGAGGATACGTAGGCGCCTCACGGCTCGGTCATAGGGTGCATAGTGTGCATAATGTGCATGGTGTGCATAGTGTAACAAAAAATTAAAAAAAATATAAATAATAAATAAATAATCCCCAAGCAAGAAACTGGGGCAAAGGTTGCGCTTGTTGTAAACAAATATGATTTCGAAGGTTGTAATTTTGAACCCCAAATTTGATTTGTTTTTGAGCCTTTAATACCCTTTCTTTCTAAGCCTATCCAAAAAACCCACATTACGGTCCAAAGAAAGACCTTCTGACCAGTCTGCAAAAGATGCCAAGTCAGACAAATGAGAGTCTTACCGGCGAACATAACATTCTGTTCCACAGCAGAAAGGACTCTAATCTCCAGCAGAGAGAGTCATACCGGCAACACTCCAAATCCCCAGCTGGAAAGTGATACAAATGAGAGAGTCTTATCTAGAAATGCGCGGGTGGAGTTTTTCCAATTTAAGTGACAATATTCGAAATGGGATTATTTATTTAATTCAGAGTCGCCACTTGGGAAAGGTTTGGCTTTTGGTGTCCCAAGTCACCGGTTTATCTTGAATCCCAAATCGAGGAAAATATTCGACTTTCCAAATGAAGTCTGCGAACCAGAAATTCTAAGTAAGGAATTCTGTTGACCCGAGGGAAGGTGTTAGGCACCCCCGAATCCCGTGGTTCTAGCACGGTCGCTTAAACTGTTGTAATGGCTAAAATATCTGATTTTAATACATGTTCAAAAACTATAGTGCAATTTTAACTTTTAACCGCTTTTATTGTTATTATTATATTTTTAAAGAATGTGAACATCGTTTAAAAACATGTCTTTGGATTGCGTTACATAAAATGCATCCACGATCCGGAACATATTTTTATTCAATGTTTTGGGATTTGGATTTGGGTCGCATAAATGCGTACCCATGTTTAAGAATGTATTATTATTATATCGCGCCTAAAGCGATTAGCGCTTTATTATTTTGGAGAAGGCCGTGAAATTTGCTAAACGGTCCATCCCGAAGTTTAAGTAATCAATTAAATTTTTATCGAGGGCCCCGCAATTTGTGTGTTTTATTTGGCGAGGCTCGTCTCATTTATTTTAAATGGACAAATCTTAAAGCGACTATATTTTGCTATTTAAAATTAGTCTCTAAAATGAATAAAGAAAATCCTAATTAATTACGTTTTTTATTATTATTAAGAAAACATGACATGCTAATTGCTTGATTAATACAAATATTGATGAAAAAGGAATTTTATTCTTAATTTTGAAATTATAAATAAAATAAAAGTTCAAGAACTAATATCCAAAAGAATCAAATATAGCTAGATTAAAACTCAGCATTGTTATAAAAAAAATTATTGAGATTAATTATTCACAACCATTTGAAACTTGATTTAACCATAATTACTAAAGCTTATTAGAAAGTTTATTAGACTTAAACGTTCTTCTAGTCTTGCTTGAACTCAAGTCGTGCCTTAATGCCTAATTTACGAAGTTTTAATTTAAATTCATGTCTTAGCTAAATTTAGTTAGTTATTCATGATTAACCTACTGTTGATAATCTTGAAACCTTCATAACTAGTGAATTAACCTGTTTTGCTGAACTGATTCATTAAAGACTAACTTAAGTTATTCTTTCCTTATTCCAGTTATTATTTAGTAATACATGGAATATCTTAAATATAATCAACAAAAGGAAACAAAGAAAAACGAAATTAAAACTTCAAAATTTCATTCTTCATATGTATTCATGCTTCATATTTCGGATTACCATAACCAGCTTTTCAGTTGTGTACCTGATATTGGAAGCGAAAAAAATGAAGATGAGAATCAGCAACAATAATAACAGTATAGTACAGCAGCAACAACCCAGCAACAGTACCAACCCAGGAAAAGAGTTTGCAAACCAGTAGAGCAGTAATCCCAAAAACAAAAGCTTCAAGCTTTGATGAAACAACAATTAATTCTGATTTCAAACAATGAAAGAAAGCAGAATAATTTTTTAGTTTTTTTTTTGAAAGTTTAAATATTTTTCAGAATTTTTCTCTCTTCTATTCTCTGTCCGTTTTTTCTCTCTATCTGTGTGTGTATTTTTTTTCTCGTATCTCTCTTTATTTCTTCTAAAACTAATTTATAAAAATACTTAAACTATTATTAAGAATTAAATTAAGTTATAAAAGCGCAAATTAACTCTCAATAACAATTAACGCACAATTAAGTAATAATTAAGCATAAAATTGTATATTTGGACATTAAATGCTAAAAATGCAAACGATGCCTATTTTTGTAATTTTTAATTTTTGTAAAACAAATTTAATTACTAACAATTTTAGAATTAAATCCTACATGCAAAATGCGACATATTTTTGTATTTTTTATTAATTTAGCAAATAAACACGCACAGACAAATACAAATAATTATTCAAAATATCACAAAATATCACAAAATTGCACACAAAAAAAAAATCATTTCATTTTTAAATTTTTTGGGAGTAATTCTCATATTGGGCAAAAATCACGTGCTTACAGCTGCCCCTCTTTGCCCGGAGACACGAAGGGTTTTCGTGCAAAGATAAAGCGAGCGATTTTTGCCCATCCGAGTACTCCGTTGAAGCATTTTTTGAAAAAGATTTGACCGAACCTTTGCTTCAAAGGTTTCCTACATATCCTGGGCTAAACAGGAATCAGGTCAATGTAGTTCGGGAAATTTTGGTAGCTGGGACTACCGTGGGACTGCATTGTTACTGTTGTTGCATGCTATTACCACTGCTTACCGATCTCCTTGTTACACCATGCTTAAAAGAAAACAAGAAGCTAGGCTAGAGTACAATTTGTTTTTGTTGCCTTGCTTCCTTGTCTGCTTGCATTTCTTCCGGTGTTTTTCTTCTTTTGACACATGTACTTGAGTTTGTACTGTGACCTCTTTGTTGCAACCTTCTGTTTCCCGGTGCCGGGGAATTTTATTGTTTCCTGCTGGGGATTCCTATTGTAACCCTCTGTTTTATTGTCCTCTGACTTGATCTTAAAATGTATGCCTCTGTTATCTGGGCGGGATCCCAACATCAACAACAACTTTAAAAATAAGCGTCATTCCTCTCTTCAGGTGGGCTCCTGACTTCAACAACATCTTTGAAAATAAACGCCATTCCTCTCTTCAGGCGGGCTCCTGACTTCAACAATAACTTTGAAAATAATCGTCATTCCTCTCTTCAGGCGGGCTCCTGACTTCAACAACAACTTTAAAGTAAAATCCTATTCGAGGGCGGATGATCCCATTATATCCTATTCGAGGGCGGATGAACCCATTATATCCTATTCGAGGGCGGATGAACCCGAAATATCCTATTCGAGGGCGGATGAACCCGAAATATCCTATTCGAGGGCGGATGAACCCATTATATCCTATTCGAGGGCGGATGAACCCAAAATATCCTATTCGAGGGCGGATGAACCCGAAATATCCTATTCGAGGGCGGATGAACCCAAAATATCCCTCTCGAGGGCGGATGAACCCAAAATATCCTATTCGAGGGCGGATGAACCCAACAATATCCTATTCGAGGGCGGATGAACCCAAAATATCCTATTCGAGGGCGGATGAACCCAACAATATCCTATTCGAGGGCGGATGAACCCATTATATCCTATTCGAGGGCGGATGAACCCAAAATTTCCTATTCGAGGGCGGATGAACCCAAAATATCCTATTCGAGGGCGGATGAACCCAAAATATCCTATTCGAGGGCGGATGAACCCAAAATATCCTATTCGAGGGCGGATGAACCCAAATATCCTATTCGAGGGCGGATGAACCCAAAATATCCTATTCGAGGGCGGATGAACCCAAAATATCCTATTCGAGGGCGGATGAACCCAAATATCCTATTCGAGGGCGGATGAACCCAAATATCCTATTCGAGGGCGGATGAACCCAAAATATCCTATTCGAGGGCGGATGAACCCAAAATATCCTATTCGAGGGCGGATGAACCCAAATATCCTATTCGAGGGCGGATGAACCCAAAATATCCTATTCGAGGGCGGATGAACCCAAAATATCCTATTCGAGGGCGGATGAACCCAAATATCCTATTCGAGGGCGGATGAACCCAAATATCCTATTCGAGGGCGGATGAACCCAAAATATCCTATTCGAGGGCGGATGAACCCAAAATATCCTATTCGAGGGCGGATGAACCCAAATATCCTATTCGAGGGCGGATGAACCCAAAATATCCTATTCGAGGGCGGATGAACCCAACAATATCCTATTCGAGGGCGGATGAACCCAACAATATCCTATTCGAGGTCGGATGAACCCAATTTCAAAATCTTGGAATTGTCTTACCTCCGACTGTTTTTCTCCAAATCTTGTTGTCTTGCTATCTCTTAAAACTTGAATTGATTTCCTCGTTCTTCCGAGAAACTTTCGACAATGGCAGAAAATCTTCTGCCCCAGTTTTGATGCTTTTCCTTGTTCTCCAGGTGGACGCCTGACTTCTGATATTTCAACTGTTCTTCCTTGTTCTCCACGTGGACGCCTGACTGCTATTTCAATTCTTCATCCTTGTTCTCCAGGTGGACGCCTGATTACTATTTCTTTTCTTCATCCTTGTTCTCCAGGTGGACGCCTGATTGCTGTTTCTTTCATTGCTCTTCCTTGTTCTCCAGGTGGACGCCTGATTGCTAATACTTCCATTACTCATCCTTGTTCTCCAGGTGGACGCCTGACTGCTGGGGATAATATCACTGGGGGAGTCTCCTTTCTTCCTCTCCTCCATTTTTATATATTTTTTCTTTTCTTTTTCTTTTTTTTTTCTTTTTTTTTCTCTCAACACTGCTGGGGATAAAAGGGTTATCTTTTTGGATAATCGTTGTTGAGGATAACGCTGCTGGGGAATTTTATCCCTTCAAATCGATGCTTTATTCTTCTGGAAGCCGCTGGGGATGATAATGGCTCTTTGCTTTTCTGAGCACAAATGTCATCCCTTTGTTCTGCTGCTGGGGATAACTTCCTTCATTGAAACTTATTATGTTGGGGCAACACTGGTTCAAAGACCACTTCCTTGGTGTTATCTTTATTCTTCCCCAGATGGGTACCTGATTTCCAGAAAATTTTCTAATTGAAAAGAAAATTTTCTGCCCCAGTTTGATAATCTTTTTTTTTTTATATATGGCATGCCTTTCCGTCATTAATGTCATTTCCTTTACCTGTTTCAAATCAAAATTTTGTTAGCTTAAAGCGTGGTAGTTGGTTGTGATACTCCACTGGGATGGTTTTCTCTTTCTCCTTCTTTGCTCTGCGTCCCACAACTTGTTGGGGATGATATTATTTGCTGGGGATAATCCTTTTCTGCTGGGGATATCCCTCTTCTTTCGTGGTATGGCTCGGAGACTTGCATTTTCCCGACCTTTTAGTCTCGCATGAATTTCCCAAATCATGCTCACTGTTCTTCTTAATTTGTCCATGGGCTTTGGCCTTGAGGTTTATAACCTTTGGTTTTGGCAAGTATATCCCTCTTGACACTCGTTGATCCTTTTGTCAATCTCCTTTTGCTGGAGATATCTTTCTTGATACTGGCCTCGCGCTTGTTCCTTGCTGACTATACCATTTGTATGTACTAGTCAGATCTTATCTTGGAAAGCTGATGGCCTATTTTGAAGTCATTTCCCACTGGTTCTGACCAAACAGACTCTACTGGGGAAATTTTTGTGAAAGGAAAAGATAAAAGAAGATTGGAGTCCTTTCTGTTGTGGAACAGAGTGTTATGTTCGCCGGTAAGACTCTCATTTGTCTGACTTGGCATCTTTTGCAGACTGGTCAGAAGGTCTTTCTTTGGACCGTAATGTGGGTTTTTGGACAGGCTAGAAAGAAAGGGTATCAAAGGCTCAAACAACAAATCAATTTGGGGTTCAAAATTACAACATTCGGAACCAATTTTGCTTACCACAAGCGCAACCCTTGCCCGAGTTTCTTGCTTGGGGATTATTTATTTATAATTAAAATTTTATTTTTTTTATTTTTTTTTTATTACACTAGGCACACTATGACCATTGTGGCCATTATGCACCCTATGACCGAGCCGTGAAGCGCCTACGTATCCTCTTTGAGGAATCAGGTCAAACGTAGTTCCCAATTCCTCTGTTTTCATTTGACTTTCTTTTGTTTTTTTTATCATTGTTCTCTTTTTTTCGTTTTTTGTTGATTTTTTTTTGATTTTTTTTCTTTACCTTCCAGGCTCGTATTTCCTAGTCATTGCTATTGATTCCGAGCGAGGGTTATGAAAGAAAAATAAATAAGGCTCAAAAGGGGTAACGAAGGATAAAGTGTTTAGGTAGCAGAACAAAATGTCTTCGTCATTCCAGTCTTCAAAACATGCCAAGTGCAAACAACACAATTAAACAATAGATTTATAGTCTCTTCCGATGGTGCTGGACTTGACAATTATATTCAACATCTGTTTGTTCATTTGTCACTTCTAAAGCACCGTTGGGCGACACTCTCATTCTCATTATTATGAACGACCCTCATGCCAATTTAGGCGAATCTTTCTTTAACGGTTTTCTTTGTGTTTAACTTGCCCTAATTCCACCTGACTCGGGCTTCAAATAATCTCACACCGTTCTTATTTCCTTTAAATGGTCTGATCACCTTTCCGGAGTTTTATAATTAACTTTTAAGACTAGGCCCAAACTGTGTGCGCATGTCATGTCCCTAGAATCGGCATTGAACAAAATAAAAACAAAAGTTGACTGGAAACAATAAAAGACCGGCTTTTGTATTAGACTACCGGTGAAATGGTTTGAATAATAAAACAAACAAAACAACCAGAATAAAATCCTAACACAACCTCGACAAAACTTAAACAAACTGATATGACAAACTGGAAAGATAAGAAGGTTTGACACAAGACAATATTCGGATTACAACCCTAAGAATAATCCGGACAACAGAAATGACAACAAAATAAGACATCAAAACTTCTTTCCTGCTAACCAAGGAACGGAGCGTCCTCCCATTTTATCAAGACTGGCATCTCAGCCACTGAGCTTCGCATCAGTATTGCCCAGACGATTGCCAACTTCAATATCATCAACTTTAGTCAACAAGTCCCAATAGGATTCGAGTGCTTCTGTTATCAGGCCTGATCCCCGCAAAGTGTGCTTCTGGGTCTTGTATTTCCGGCTTACCACAAACCAACTACCTTTTTTTTCTTTGTGATTCAAAACAAAACAGGTTAGAATGGACTCAGTCGGTCCTCATTATTAACAACATCTTTTCCTCTTTTTTTCATTTTTTTTTTCGATTTTTTTTTCTTCATTTTTTCATTTTTTTTTCATTTTTCTTTTTCCCTTTTTTTCATTTTCTTTTTCATTTTTTGTTGTGGTCGAATCTTATGGAGATTGCCTACGTATCATGACCCCGCATGAATCAGACCTTGCGTAGTTCGGACCAATAAAAGATAAGCAATACTAATCATTTTTTTTTCAATTTTCATATTGGGTTTCAAAGGTTTAAAAATGACCTACAAACTTGAAAATCAAACGACCCACATATTATAATCAAAAGTTTTACAAACTCCAAAACAAACGGCCAGCTTCCTTTCTCCGTTTGACAAATGCAACCAAACGGCTATTTTTGCAAATGTGGCCCCTTCCAAATTTTGAGGCCGGAGAGGATTATTTTATGACACTTTACAAACTTGTTCATTCTTTTACGAAAATAGCCTTTCGACAACTGAAAGATATTCTAAGGCTATTTCGGCAAGAACGGTTTAAGACGCGGCCGAAGCTGGCTTGACTTATTTTTGACTAAAAAAATTCAAATGGTATTCACCTGACCGCTGACTCTTTGTTTTTTTTTTCAAATTATAATGAAAACGTGGTGTTGCAATCACGGCCCTTCAGCGCCTCGAGGACGAAGATTTTTTAAGGCTGTGTGGGTCAACTGGACCAAAATCCTAACCATGACCCAAAAGGTGGCTGTTTATGCAAAGTCAGCCTTCCGGCGTCCCTTTCGGGAACATTCGGCTATGTCTTGATAAAAGAGCGTCACCCGATTTCTTTATGACAAAATTAAAATTAGACATATTTTTTTTGGCTATTTGTTTTTAGCAAAAGGGGAGGATGGACACTGCCCGACTTATTTATGACAAATTAAAATTTTGACACGTTTTTTATTTATTTATTTGTTTTTGGCTATTTTAGCACCAATTTGGGATTAATAATTTTGGTTAAGTTTGATTAAAAAATATTGAAGCTTGACTCTTGGGATATAATTCAAATTTTAGCATTTGTATGTACTAGTCATACAAATATTTTGAAGTCAGAATAGGATAACACTTTTATCCCCATCAGGATATAACCTCGGTAGTCTAACACTTATTCTTGACAGGGAATACAATTCAAATTTTAAGTAATCAGGAGCCCACCTGGAGAATAAGGGAATACAATTCAAATTTTAAGTAATCAGGAGCCCCCCTGAAAAATAGAATGGTGATTTGTTGGTTGAAGTTGGGAGCCTGCCCATATAACAGAGGAATACATTCAGTCTTTTCATTTCAAAAAAAAAAACGTAATTAATTAGGATTTTCTTTATTCATTTTAGAGACTAATTTTAAATAGCAAAATGTAGTCGCTTTAAGATTTGTCCATTTAAAATAAATGAGACGAGCCTCGCCAAATAAAACACACAAATTGCGGGGCCCTCGATAAAAATTTAATTGATTACTTAAACTTCGGGATGGGCCGTTTAGCAAATTTCACGGCCTTCCCCAAAGTAATAAAGCGCTAATCGCTTTAGGCGCGATATAATAATAATACATTCTTAAACACGGGTACGCATTTATGCGACCCAAATCCAAATCCCAAAACATTGAATAAAAATATGTTCCGGATCGTGGATGCATTTTATGTAACGCAATCCAAAGACATGTTTTTAAACGATGTTCACATTCTTTAAAAATATAATAATAACAATAAAAGCGGTTAAAAGTTAAAATTGCACTATAGTTTTTGATGGCTCTTTGCTTTTCTGAGCACAAATGTCATCTCTTTGTTTTGTCTGCTGGGGATCAACTTCCTCCATTGGAAGCTTATTATGTTGGGGGAAACCCTGGTTCAAAGACCACTTCCTTGGTGCTATCTTTATTCTTCCCCAAATGGGTACCTGATTTCCAGAAAATTTTCTAACTGAAAAGAAAATTTTCTGCCCCAGTTTGCATTTTCCCTTATGGTCTTCACTGCCATTCCCTTTACCTGTTTCAAACCAAACAAAATTTGTTAGTTTAAAACGTGGTGGTTGGTTGTGATACTCCTACTGGGATGGTTTTCCCTTTTTCCTTCCTTGCTCTGCGTTCCACAACTTGTTGGGGATGATATTATTTGCTGGGGATAATCCCTTTCCGCTGGGGATATCCCTCTTCCTTTGTGGCACAGCTCGGAAATTTTTGTAATTTCATCCTTTTCCTTTGTCTTTTATTATGTTCCTTTTTATCTTTCTCCTTTCATAGAAAATTCCCCAGCAGAGTCGCCAGAGCTGTCACAACTCCTTTTTCCGCCCCCGCGAGGGTGCAAGGGAGTTTTTTCCAATTAAAGGACAGTCGAAACGGGATTTATTTCTTTATTTCAGAGTCGCCACTTGGGAGATTTAGGGTGTCCCAAGTCACCTATTTTAATCCCGAATCGAGGAAAAGAATGACTCTGTATTACAGTCTGCGCACCAGAAATCCGGATAAGGAATTCTGTTAACCCGGGAGAAGGTGTTAGGCATTCCCGAGTTCCGTGGTTCTAGCACGGTCGCTCAACTGTTATATTTGGCTTGATTATCTGATTTTATACAAATATGGACTCATGTGCAAGTTTTATCTTTTTACCGCTTTCATTATTATATTTTTTAAAGAATGTGAACATCGTTTAAAAACATGTCTTTGGATTGGGTCACATAAAATGCATCCACGATCCGGAACGTATTTTTATTCAATGTTTTGGGATTTGGATTTGGGTCGCATAAATGCATACCCGTGTTTAAGAATGTATTATTATTATATCGCGCCTAAAGCAATTAGCGATTTATTACTTTGGGGTAGGGCCGTGAAATTTGCTAAACGACTCCTCCTTAATTCTAAGCAATTAAATGTACATTTATTGAGGGCCCCGCAATCTATACATTTTATTAAGCGAGGCTCATCTCATTTATTTTCCTAAATGGATAAATCTTAAAGCGACTACATTTTGCTATTTAAAATTAGTCTCTAAAATGAATAAAGAAAATCCTAATTAATTACGTTTTTTTATTATTATTATTTAAGAAAACATGACACGCTAATTGCTTGATTCATACAAATATTGATGAAAAATGAATTTTATTCTTAATTTCGAAAATTATAAATTAAATAAAAATTCAACAACTAATATTCAAAATAAACATTTGAAACTAGATTTAACCATAATTACTAAAGCTTATTAGAAAGTTTATTAGACTTAAACGTTCTCTTAATCTTGCTTAAGCTCAAGTCATGCCTTAATGCCTAATTTACGATGTTTAATTTAAATTCGTGTCTTAGCTAAATTTAGCTACTTGTTCATGATCAACCTATAATCTTGAAGCCTTCATAACTAGTGAATTAACCTATTTTGCCGAACCGATTTATTACAGACTAACTTATGATATTATTTTCTTATTCCAGTCATTATTTAGTAATTCATGAAATAGCTTAAATACAATCAACAAAAGGAACAAAGAAAAAAAACGAAATTAAAACTTCAAATTTTCATTCTTCATATGTATTCACGCTTCATATTTCGGATTACAATAACCAGCTTTTCAGTTGTGTACCTGATATTGGAAGCAAAAGAAAATGAATATGAGAATCAGCAGCAGCAGTAAAATCAATACAACACAGCAACAATAGCCCAGCAACAGTAACAACCCAGTAACAGACCGGTGGAGTAGTAATCCCAAAAAAACAAAAGCTTCCAGCTTTGATGAAACAACAATTAATTCTAATTTCAAACAACAAAAGAAAGCAGAATGTTTTTTCTTAGGTTTTTTTTATTTGAAAGCTTAAATATTTTTCGGAATTTTCTATCTCTTAAATGTTCAGCCCTTTTCTCTCTCTTATTTTCAGATTTGTTTCTCTCTCTCGTATCTGTGTATTTTTCTCTATCTCTCTCTATTTTTTCTCTCTTTAGGCGGGCTCCTGACTTCAACAACTTTAAAATAAAATCCTATTCGAGGGCGGATGAACCCGAAATATCCTATTCGAGGGCGGATGAACCCAAAATATCCTATTCGAGGGCGGATGAACCCAAAATATCCTATTCGAGGGCGGATGAACCCATTATATCCTATTCGAGGGCGGATGAACCCATTATATCCTATTCGAGGGCGGATGAACCCAAAATATCCTATTCGAGGGCGGATGAACCCATTATATCCTATTCGAGGGCGGATTAACCCATTATATCCTATTCGAGGGCGGATGAACCCATTATATCCTATTCGAGGGCGGATGAACCCATTATATCCTATTCGAGGGCGGATGAACCCATTATATCCTATTCGAGGGCGGATGAACCCAAATATCCTATTCGAGGGCGGATGAACCCAAAATATCCTATTCGAGGGCGGATGAACCCAAAATATCCTATTCGAGGGCGGATGAACCCATTATATCCTATTCGAGGGCGGATGAACCCAACAATATCCTATTCTAGGGCGGATGAACCCAAATATCCTATTCGAGGGCGGATGACCCCATTTTCAAAATCTGGAATTGTCTTACCTCTGACTGTTTTTCTTCAAATCGTGTTGTCTTGCTATCTCTTAAAACTTGAATTGATTTCCTCGTTCCTCCGAGAAAATTTTCGACAATGGCAGAAAATCTTCTGCCCCAGTTTTGGTGCTTTTCCTTGTTCTCCAGGTGGACGCCTGACTTCTGATATTTCAACTGTTCTTCCTTGTTCTCCAGGTGGATGCCTGATTGCTGATACTTCAACTGTTCTTCCTTGTTCTCCAGGTGGACGCCTGACTGCTAATACTTCCATTTCTCTTCCTTGTTCTCCAGGTGGATGCCTGATTGCTGTTTCTTTCATTGCTCTTCCTTGTTCTCCAGGTGGACGCCTGATTCTCTTAAATTTTTTCATCCTCATTCTCCAGGTGGACGCCTGATTTCTTCTTCAATTTTTCATCCTCATTCTCCAGGTGGACGCCTGATTTTTTCTTCATCCTCATTCTCCAGGTGGACGTCTGACTTCTTCTTCAATTTTTCATCCTCATTCTCCAGGTGGACGCCTGATTTCTTTTTTTTTCCTTCGCTCTGCTTTGTTCTTGCTTGCTGGGGATAATACCACTGCGGGAGTCTTCTTTCTTCCCCTCCTTCAAATTCAATTTTTTTTTTAATACTGCTGGGGATAAAAAGTGTTATCTTCTTGGGATAACGTTGTTGAGGATAACGCTGCTAGGGAATTTTATCCCTTCAAATCGATGCTTCGTTCTTCTGGAAGCTGCTGGGGAGCATAATGGCTCTTTGGTTTTTTGAGCACAAATGTCATCCCTTTGTTCTGTCTGCTGGGGATCAAGTTCCTTCATTGGAAGCTTATTATGTTGGGGGCAACCCTGGTTCAAAGACCACTTCCTTGGTGCTATCTTTATTCTTCCCCAAATGGGTACCTGATTTCCAGAAAATTTTCTAACTGAAAAGAAAATTTTCTACCCCAGTTTGCATTTTCCCTTATGGTCTTCACTGCCATTCCCTTTACCTGTTTCAAACCAAACAAAATTTGTTAGTTTAAAACGTGGTGGTTGGTTGTGATACTCCTACTGGGATGGTTTTCCCTTTTTCCTTCCTTGCTCTGCGTTCCACAACTTGTTGGGGATGATATTATTTGCTGGGGATAATCCCTTTCCGCTGGGGATATCCCTCTTCCTTTGTGGCACAGCTCAGATATTGGCCTTTCCCCGACCTTTTAGTCTCGCATGAATTTCCCAAATCATGCTCACTGTTCTTCTTAATTTGTCCATGGGCTTTGGCCTTGAGGTTTATAACCTTTGGTTTTCGCAAGGATATCCCTCTTGACACTCGTTGATCCTTTTGTCAATCTCCTTTTGCTGGAGATATCTTTCTTGATACTGGCCTCGCGCTTGTTCCTTGCTGACTATACCATTTGTATGTACTAGTCAGATCTTATCTTGGAAAGCTGATGGCCTATTTTGAAGTCATTTCCCACCGGTTGTGACCAAACAGACTCTACTGGGGAATTTTCTATGAAAGGAGAAAGATATAAAGGGACAGAATAAAAGACAAAGGAAAAAGATGACTCTTTAACAAAAGAAACTATAAATAAAAAACCTATCAAACGCAGACACCGACTCTAATGGTCATGACATGCATATGTGGCCTATCCTCCGTCGTCAATCATATTTCAAGATCTTCCCTTGACTATCTCCCATCCGATTTCCAATCTTATTCGACTTGTAGAGCCCGAAGGGTTTTTACTATCAAGCCTCTCTCATTTTGGTTTTTCTCTCATCTTTCATCGCCTTATGGTGTCCGTGAAGATTTTCACCGATAAGACTCTCTCATTTATATCACTTTCGAGCTGGGGATTTGGAGTGTTGCCGGTATGACTCTCTCTGCTGGAGATTAGAGTCCTTTCTGCTGTGGAACAGAATGTTATGTTCGCCGGTTAGACTCTCATTTGTCTGACTTGGCATCTTTTGCAGACTGATCAGAAGGTCTTTCTTTGGACCGTAATGTGAGTTTTTTGGATAGGCTTAGAAAGAAAGGGTATTAAAGGCTCAAAAACAAATCAATTTGGAGTTCAAAATTACAACCTTCGAAATCATATTTGTTTATAACAAGCGCAACCCTTGCCCCAGTTTCTTGCTTGGGGATTATTTATTTATTATATATATTTTTTAATTTTTTTTTGTTACACTATGCATATTACGCACATTATGCGCACTATGCACCCTATGACCGAGCCGTGAAGCGCCTACGTATCCTCTTTGAGGAATCAGGTCAAACGTAGTTCCCAATTCCTCTGTTTTGTTCTGACTTTCTTTTGTTTTTTGTTATCATTTTTTTTTCTTTTTTCGTTTTTTTTTTCTTGATTTTTTCTTTACCTTCCAGACTCGTATTTCCTAGTCGTTGCTATTGATTCCGAACGAGGGGTATGAAAGAAAATAAATAAGGCTCAAAAGGGGTAACGAAGGATAAAGTGTTTAGGTAGCAGAACAAAATGCCTTCGTCATTCCAGTCTTTAAAACATGCCAAGTGCAGACAACACAATTGAACATAGATTTATAGTCTCTTCCGATGGTGCTGGACTTGACAATTATGTTAAACAATTGCTTTTTCCTTTGTCATATCTAAAGCACTGCTGGGCGACACTCTCACTCTTATTCTCATGAACGACCCTCATGCCAATTTGGCGAATCTTGCATTTAACGGTTTTCTTTAAGTTTTACTTGCCCCAGTTCCACATGACTCGGGCTTCAAATAATCTCAAACTGTTCTTATTTCCCTTAAATGCTTTGATCACCTCTCCAGGGTTTTATGATTAACTTTAAAGACCAGGCCCAAACTGTGTGCACATGTCATGTCACTAGAATCGGCGTTGAATAAAAATGATAAAAGTACTAAACAAAAAGATGACTGGAAACAATAAAAGACCGGCTTTTGTATTAGACTACCGGCGAAATGGTTTGAATAATAAAACAAACAAAACAACCAGAATAAAATCCTAACACAGCCTTGACAAAACTTAAACAAATTGATATGACAAACTGGAAAGATAAGAAGGTTTGACACAAGACAATATTCGGATTACAACCCTAAGAATAATCCGGACAACAGAAATGACAACAAAATAAGACACCATCAGCTTCTCTTTTGCTAACCAAGGAACGGAGCGTCCTCCCACTTTATCAAAATTGGCATCTTTAGCCACTGAGATTTGCATCAGTATTGTCTAGACCATTTCCAACTTCAATATCATCAACCTTAGTCAACAAGTCCCAATAGGATTCGAGTGTTTCTGCTATCAGGCCTGATCCCCGCAAAGTGTGCTTCTGGGTCTTGTATTTCCGGCTTACCACAAACCAACCACCTTCTTTCTTTGCGATTCAAAACAGGTTAGAATGGCCTCAGTCGGTCCTCATTATTAACAACATTTTTTTTCATTTTTTTCTTCTTTTTTTTCATTTTTTTTTTCATTTTTTTTTCATTTTTTTTTCAGATTTTTTTCGATTTTTGTTTTCATTTTTTGTTGTGGTAGAATCTTATGGAGATTGCCTACGTATCATGACCCCGTATGAATCAGACCTTGCGTAGTTCGGACCAATAAAAGATAAACAATACTCAACATTTTTTTTAATTTTCATATTAAAACAAACTGGGTTTCAAAGGTTTGAAGATGACCTACAAACTCGAAAATCAAACAACCCACGTATTCTAATTAAAAGATTTACAAACTCCAAATCAAATGGCCAGCTTCCTTTCTCCGTTTGATAAATGCAACCGAACGGTTATTTTTGCAAACGTGGCCCCTTCCAAATTCCACATGAATTTTGAGGTCGGGGAGGATTATTTTGACACTTTACAAACTTGTCCATTCTTTTACGAAAATATTCGACAACTGAAAGATACTCTAAAGCTATTTTGGCAAGAACGGTTTAAGACGCGGCCGAAGCTGGCTTGACTTATTTTTGACTAACAAATTCAAACAGTATTCACCTGACCGCTGACTCTTTGTTTTTTTTTTAAAAAAATTACAATGAAAACGTGGTGTTGCAAACACGGCCCTTCAGCGCCTCGGGGACGAAGATTTTTAAGGCTGTGCGGGTCAACTAGACAAAAAAATCTAAACATGACCCAAAAGGTGGCTGTTTTTGCAAAGTCAGCCTTCCGGCGTCCCTTTCGGGAACATTCGGCTATGTCTTGTCAAAACAGCGTCACCCGACTTCTTTATGACAAAATTAAAATTTGACATATTTTTTTTGTTTATTTATTGGTTTTTGTAAAACAAATTTAATTACTAACAATTGTAGAATTAAATCCTACATGCAAAATGCGACATATTTTTGTATTTTTTGTTAATTTAGCAAATAAACACGTACAGACAAATACAAATAATTATTCAAAATATCACAAAATTGCACACCAAAGAAAAATCATTTTATTTTTGAATTTTTTTGGAGTAATTCTCATATTGGGCAAAAATCACGTGCTTACAGCTGCCCCTCTTTGCCCGGAGACACGAAGGGTTTTCGTGCAAAGATAAAACGAGCGATTTTTGCCCATCCGAGTACTCCGTTGAAGCATTTTTTTGAAAAAGATTTGACCGAACCTTTGCTTCAAAGGTTTCCTACATATCCTGGGCTAAACAGGAATCAAGTCAATGTAGTTCGGGAAGTTTTGGTAGCTGGGACTACCGTGGGACTGCATTGTTACTGCTGTTGCATGCTATTACCATTGCTTACCGATCTCCTTGTTACACCATGCTTAAAAGAAAACAAGAAGCTAGGCTAGAGTACAATTTGTTTTTGTTGCCTTGCTTTCTTGTCTGCTTGCATTTTTTCCGGTGCTTTTCTTCTTTTTGACACATGCACTTGAGTTTGTGCTGTGACCTCTTGTTGCAACCTTCTGCTTTCTAGTGTCGGGGAATATTATTGTCTCCTGCTGGGGATTCCTATTGTAACCCTCTGTTTTATTGTCCTCTGACTTGATCTTGAAATGTATGCCTCTGTTCTATGGGCGGGCTCCCAACTTCAATACTTGAAATTAAAGACTGAATGTATACCTCTGTCTATGGGCGGGCTCCCATCTTCAACAACTGAAATGTAAAGACTGAAATGTATGCCTCTGTTATATGGGCGGGCTCCCAACTTCAATGCTTGAAATGTAAAGACTGAATGTATGCCTCTGTTCTATGGGCGGGCTCCCAATTTCAACAACTGAAATGTAAAGACTGAAATGTATGCCTCTGTTATCTAGGCGGGCTCCCAACATCAACAACAACTTTTAAAAATAAGTGTCATTCCTCTCTTCAGGCGGGCTCCTGACTTCAACTACACAACTTTTAAAATAAACGCCTTTCCTCTCTTCAGGCGGGCTCCTGACTTCAACAACAACTTTGAAAATAAATCGCCATTCCTCTCTTCAGGCGGGCTCCTGACTTCAACCAATACATCGCCATTCCTTTCTTTAGGTTGGCAAGATTTCAACAACTTTTAAAAATGTCTTTCCTCTCTTCAGGCGGGCTCCTGACTTCAACAACAACTTTGAAAATAATCGCCATTCCTCTCTTCAGGCGGGCTCCTGACTTCAACAAATACATCGCCATTCCTTTCTTTAGGTTGGCAAGATTTCAACAACTTTTAAAAACACATTTCCTCTCTTCAGGCGGGCTCCTAACTTCAACAACAACTTTGAAAATAATCGTCATTCCTCTCTTCAGGCGGGCTTCTGTGTTACAACCCATATCCACATGTGTTAGTTCATGCCATATATTAGTTAACATAAATCCAAGAAGGAATTATCTTTGAGATGATAAGAAGTCAATCCTATTGGTCTTAAGTGATACAAGAGTGTATAAGGGTGATTAACCAGTATTAGAAGTTAAACGAATCAAGGATGTTGTAACTCGTATTTTCAGGTAATCTAGCGGTGCTTAATACACTCAAGAGGTCATTTATTAAGGTATTTTAATCATATAATATCTGTATCATAAGTCTTGAAGTCAAACGAGTTATGAAACAAAAGTCGACAAAAGTTGTCGCAACTTAGGTTCATAATTTTACTTAAACATTAGGTCAAATGTTTCTAATCTTTTCTAATAATTTACAAGGAATTACGGGGTGATCTACCAACCAAATTAAATATCTATGAGTCTAGTTTCCAACGCATTAAACCGTTCATCGATACGATCTCGGAGTAGAGAGATATTCGCATTTTCGCGAGACTGCGCCAAGCACCTCTCTATGGGGCCCACTAAGTCGGTTTAAGATATTTGGACCTATATAGGATGCCTCCAACCCGTTTTAAGTCATTTATTTTCACTATTTTCAGACCTTAGAACCCTAGGAACATCCTCTCAAGGTTCTCTCAAGATTCAAGACCCAAAAAAGGGCAAACAACACAAATCAAGTGTCGGGAATTCCGTGGCGCTAGTAAGTCTCTTGTTCTTCTTGTTGTTGCTCATTTTTGTGTCGTTTCAGCTCGTGTGGGAGGTTGTTTTAAAGGGTTTATGTTCTGTAAATACTCCCTCATGTTCTTAATATCAATCCTAGGTGATTTCAAGCCTTCTAAAGTGATTCTAGTGCCGAAAAACACTAATTGATCGCTAGTTTCGCTTTTTTGTTGTTGTGGCAGCATTGGAGGGATATTTCATGGAAATTTAAGGTCAAATTGGAGTTGTTCTTTCTGTATAAAGGTAAGGAACCTCTTACTCTATATGTATTTAAGATTATCCAAGTTGCGGCTAAGCCATTGAAGCTAGAACTTGTGAGATATATATCGAAAGGCTTGGTAGTAATGTTATTGTTTTGTGGACTGTTTTGCGTTGTTGTTGGGCTGCGTATTTTACTACTATATTGTGGAGTTTTGGAGGAGGAAGGGTGTGGAGAAACACCATATATATGTAGGGTTATGGGCTGATAGTTATTCGTAACATTTCCAGGTTGTTTGACACGACTACGGTGGTCGTCGTATGTATGGAGTGATTAGGCTATGTGTGGACTATTTTGGGAGGCTCAATATGTTTATTATTGATGTTGTTTGGGCTGTTTGGTGACTGTTTTGAATGGTGTGAGGTCATATATATAGGGGAGGTGCTGTCCGTTTCATCGTAAAATAGGTTGTGGTCGATACATAATAGTTATGACGCTTAAATGATAACGATAGTATCGTTTCTCTTATTGTAGACTAAGGAGTTTTGACAATTGCATAGCTTGAGATTGGGGCAGTATATACAAGGTATGTGAGGCTATCCCTTTCCTTCTTTTGCACGACTCCGATTGTACATAATGTAATGAACGAGCTTCCAAGATACTCTACTCTTAGAAGCTAGCAGTACTTACATTGTTTTCCCTCTTATGGAACGATTGATGTTAATGTTACTTCTCTTATTCTTATGTTATCAATGTTGTTCGTACTTCCTAAATCTTATAAGGTTCATAGTGAAGAGTTAGTCCTAATAACGTGTATAGAGGATACCGACCTTACGTCACTCCGAAAGGTTTAGAATGTGATTCCATGAGTCGAGCATGCATTATATATATGTATCTATTTTACTCTACCGAGCCACGCTATAGTTGGCCGGGTACGGCACCTATTGTGCAACCACTGATCAGTTGGGTTTTACCGAGCTCCACGTGGCCGGGTACGATTCTACCGAGCCTATTATGGCCGGGTACGATATGATGATGATGATGCCCACAGAGGCGAATGCTTTAAAGGTTTATGTATTTATACATATGTATCATGCATTTCATGTAAGTAGCCCTCAGAGGTACTAAGATGTTACAGGTTGTATATTCTCTATCCTTGCTTACATTACTGATCATATTTATGGTTCCTTGCCTTACATACTCAGTACTTTATTCGTACTGACGTCCTTTTATTTGTGGACGCTGCATGTCGTGCTGCAGGTCTTGATAGACAGGCAGGTGCAGCTCCCCCACCACAGTAGACTGTCCAGTTCAGCGGTGATTGGCGAGATCCCTTCTCCGGACTTGCCTTGGTCTTGGTATGCAATTTTTGTTATAGACATTATGGGTATGTCGGGGCCCTGTTCCGGCTATGTTGCAACACTTATGTTCTTTTAGAGGCTCATAGACAGGTGTCGGCTCATGTATAGTTTGGTATGCCTTGTCGGCTAGTTTTTGTTGTATAGTCTTTCATAGTAGCGTGGTAGCTCATACCTTATACGTAGTTTCTTGATTGTCTGGTCATCCCCTGCTATGTATGTTCATGCCGTCATATTTTATTGCTGGTTGTCCATGATCTAGGTCTACCATTTATATTGATCTCGTCAGCCTTAAAAGATAATAATGAAGGTTAGATGAAATGTACGTTGGTGCTCGGCAAGTGTGGTCGGGTGCTAGTCATGGCCCTTCAGTTTGGGTCGTGACAAACTTGGTATCAGAGCAAGTCTGTCCTAGGGGTTGTCTATGAGCCGTGTCTAGTAGAGTCTTGATTATGGATGTGTAGCGCGCCACATTTATAATCAGGAGGCTACATGACATCTAGGGTTGTTACCTTCTTCCTGAATCTAGATCGTGCGTAGAGTTGAGTCGTAAGTGTTCGTCTCTAATATTCACCTTGTTTTTTTTCAGTGATGCCTTCGACTAGGAAGCAAACGATTAGTAGACGGCTTGATACAGCAGCGGGAGAGGGTACCAGTCAGGTGCCCCAAGTCAGAGCAGGACAAAGTGAGGCTCAAAGTGAGATGCCCTCTCATACCTCATCTACTCCATCTCCTCCAGAGGATATTAGAAGGCACCCAGCGCCTCCAAGTTCCTCCGTCTGGCACTCCAGACCAGGATATGCGGAGTGCTTTGCAGTTATTGACTAGCTTGGTAGCTGCTCAGGATCAGAGGCAGAATACAGGTGCTGCTGAGAAACCAGTTAGTACAAGAGTTCGTGATTTTATTAATTTAGACCCTCCAGTGTTTACCGGATCAGACCCCAAGGAGGACCCACAGACTTTTATTGACCAAGTTCATCGTACACTTCGGGTTATGCATGTTAGTGATACAGAGGCAGTAGAGTTGGCTTCTTATCGGTTACGGGATTTAGCGGTTCTCTGGTATGATAGTTGGGAGAGATCCAGGGGTCCGAACCCTCCTCCAGCTGTGTGGAAGGAATTTTCTGAGGCCTTTCTTCGTCACTACTTGCCAGTTGAGATACGACGAGCTAGAGCTGATAAGTTCTTGAACCTTAGACAAGGTAATATGAGTGTGCGAGAGTACAGTATGCAGTTTGATTCTTTGGCAAGGTATGCTCCCCATATGGTGGCCGAGATGAGTGATAGGGTGCATATGTTCGTGAATGGGTTGGGACCACATCTAATAAATGAGTGTACGACAGCCTCCTTGGTGGAGGGCATGGATATTTCCCGTATTCAAGCTTATGCCCAGACCCTAGAGGATCGTAAGCGCCAGCAGAGGGCAGTTAGGGAGCAGGATAGAGGCCAGCATAAGAGGGCGAGATTTGCAGGGTATTCTGATGACTTCAGAGGCCGCATCAGGCCACAGTTTTCGAGGAGTTCGGCGCCACCTGTAGCTAGTGCTCCTCCACAGTTTCAGAGGCCTCGATATGATCGATCCTATTCTGGTCCAGGTCAGAGTTCGTGGGCATCTGGCTCACAACATCATAGGGATACTAGTTAGATGAGACCCCCAACACCACATTGTGATCAGTGCGGCAAGGCCCACTTTGGACTGTGTCGTCGAGGTTCTAATGCATGCTATTCGTGCGGGCAGCCTGGCCATATGATGCAGGAGTGTCCTAATAGAGGAGGTGATGGTATGGCTCAGCCGACTGGATCTGTGTCTGGTTCTTCCTCATCAGTTCGACCTCCAGCACGGGGTTTTCAGCAGTCGACAGGTCGTGGTAGGGGTAGAGGTGCAGTGCCGAGTTCGAGTGGTGCTCAAAATCGAACCTATGCTCTAGTAGGTCGACAGGATCTCGAGTCGTCTCCAGATGTTGTTACAGGTATTATATCTGTGTTTTCTTATGATGTATATGCGTTGATTGATCCGGGATCTACATTATCCTATGTTACACCCTTTGTGGCTAATAAGTTTGGCATTGAACCTGAATTGATAAGTAAACCCCTCGCGGTATCTACTCCGATAGGAGATTCTGTGATTGCTAGAAGGGTATATAGAGGTTGCACTGTGATGATTTGTAGTCGTCAAACCTCGGCAAATTTATTTGAGTTAGAAATGGTTGATTTTGATGTGATAATGGGAATGGACTGGTTGGCCTCATGCTATGCAAATGTTGACTGTCGTACGAAGATGGTTAGGTTCCAATTTCCGGGTGAACCCGTCATTGAATGGAAAGGGAACATTGCTACACCGAAAGGTAGGTTTATTTCCTATCTTAAGGCAAGGAAAATGATCTCAAAAGGTTACATTTATCATCTCGTTCGCGTTAGGGATGCGGAGGCGAAACCGCCTACTTTACAATCAATCCCTGTGGTCAACGAATTCCCAGATGTTTTCCCAGATGAACTCCCAGGCCTTCCTCCTGAAAGGGAGATTGAGTTTAGCATTGATGTGTTGCCTGACACTCAACCGATCTCTATTCCTCCATACAGAATGGCCCCGGCAGAGTTGCGAGAGTTGAAGGTGCAGTTGAAGGACTTGCTAGATAAGGGCTTTATTAGGCCTAGCACTTCACCTTGGGGTGCACCAGTCCTATTCGTGCGGAAGAAAGACGGGTCGTTACGGATGTGTATCGACTATCGACAGTTGAATAAGTCTACTATAAAGAACAAGTATCCACTTCCAAGAATTGATGACCTGTTTGACCAACTCCAGGGTGCCAAGTATTTCTCTAAGATTGATTTACGTTCAGGGTATCATCAGGTGAGGGTTAGGGAGAAGGATATTCCAAAGACGGCCTTCCGGACAAGATATGGGCACTTTGAGTTCTTGGTGATGTCGTTCGGGCTAACAAATGCCCCAGCAGCTTTTATGGATCTCATGAATACTATATTCAGGCCCTATCTTGATGTGTTCGTGATTGTATTCATTGATGACATTCTAGTATATTCTCGTTCGGAGGCGGAACATGCGGGCCACTTGCGGATAGTATTACAGACGCTTCAGGATCGTAAGTTATATGCTAAGCTCTCCAAATGTGAATTCTGGCTGAACTCAGTAGCATTCCTTGGCCATGTGATATCTGATGAGGGTATTAGTGTCGACACTCAGAAGATCGATGCAGTAAAGAATTGGCCGAGACCTACAACACCATCAGAAGTCCGCAGCTTCCTAGGGCTAGCAGGATATTATAGGCGGTTTGTAGAAGGATTTTCCTCTATATCATCACCATTGACTAAGTTAACACAAAAAGCTACCAAATTCCAGTGGTCTGACACTTGTGAACGTAGTTTTCAGGAGTTGAAGAATCGATTGACATCTGCACCAGTGCTCACTCTTCCTGAAGGAACAGAAGGTTATGTGGTATATTGTGATGCCTCAGGTATAGGTTTGGGGTGCGTATTGATGCAGCGTGGGAATGTGATTGCTTATGCATCAAGACAATTGAAGAAGCATGAAAAGAATTATCCAACCCATGATTTGGAATTGGCTGCAGTAATATATGCTTTGAAGATATGGCGGCACTACTTATACGGCGTCCATGTTGACATCTACACAGATCACAAGAGTTTACAATACATCTTCAAGCAGAAAGAGTTGAATTTGAGGCAGCGTAGGTGGCTTGAATTATTGAAAGACTACGACGTCGAGATATTGTATCATCCCGGTAAAGCCAATGTTGTGGCAGACGCTCTCAGCCGTAAATCAATGGGAAGCTTAGTACATATTGAGGCAGGTAGATGGGGGTTGATTAAAGAGCTTCATCAGCTAGCCAATATGAGAATCAGATTGTTAGACTCTGATGATGGAGGTGTTACTGTACAGAATACATCAGAATCATCTTTGGTAGCCGAGGTAAAAGCACGACAATATGAAGATCCTATCTTAGTACGATTAAGAGAAAGCATTCAACAGTGTAAAAGTATGGCTTTTGGGATCGGAAAAGATGGGGCACTGAGATACCAGAGCCGATTGTGTGTGCCTAATGTGGCAGGGTTGCGAGAGAAGATTATGAATGAGATTCATCAATCCCGATATTCCATCCATCCCGGCTCGACAAAGATGTATCATGATGTCAAGGAGCAATATTGGTGGGATAATATGAAGAAGTCTATTGCAGAATTTGTAGCCCAGTGTCCCAATTGTCAACAAGTAAAGATAGAACATCAGAAACCCGGTGGATTGCTTCAAAATATAGAGATTCCGACCTGGAAGTGGGAGGTGATTAATATGGACTTCATTATTGGATTACCTCGCTCTTATCATAAGTTTGACTCCATCTGGGTGATAATTGATCGACTTACAAAATGTGCCCATTTTCTGCCAGTGAAGACAACTTACACGGCTGAAGATTATGCAAAGTTGTATATCAAGGAGATTGTTAGGCTTCATGGTGTGCCCATATCTATTATATCAGACCGAGGAGCTCAATTTACGGCTAACTTTTGGAGGTCTTTCCAGAAGGGTTTAGGCACACAGGTAAATCTCAGCACTGCATTTCATCCGCAGACTGATGGACAGGCTGAACGTACCATTCAGACACTGGAAGATATGCTACGAGCATGTGTTCTAGATTTTAAGGGGAATTGGGATGATCATCTTCCACTCATAGAATTCGCCTATAACAATAGCTACCATTCCAGTATTAAAAGTGATACAGGAGCGATTGAGGACGGCACAAAGCAGGCAAAAATCTTATTCTGATGTCCGACGTCGTGATCTAGAGTTTGAGGTTGGTGATTGGGTTTTCCTGAGGATCTCACCAATGAAGGGTATTATGCGTTTTGGGAAGAAAGGTAAGCTGAGTCCAAGGTATATCGGGCCGTATAAAATTCTTCGACGGATTGGACAGGTTGCTTATGAGTTAGAATTGCCATCCGAATTGGAATTTGTCCACCCGGTATTCCATGTATCTATGTTGAGAAAATGTATTGGAGACCCTTCTCGAGTCGTCCCTATCAAAGATGTACAAGTTACAGAGGACCTATCATATGAAGAAGTGCCAGTGGCGATATTAGATCGGCAAGTCCGCAAGCTGAGAACAAAAGATGTAGCTTCCGTCAAAGTATTGTGGAGGAACAAAAATATGGAAGAAATGACATGGGAAGCAGAAGAGGAGATGAAGTCTAAATACCCTTACTTATTCCAGAATGAAGATAACAAGGATGCTGGTGGAAGACAGGATACATTGGAAGAAGAAACGGCTCTATGAGGTAAGCAATAATTTGAGAATACTCCTCCTTAATACAAAATGGTGATATGTAGATAATGTAAATACGCATAATGCTTTGTGTAGCCTTGTGAAGCCATATGTTGGGCTTAATTACTTGCAAGTTTTGCTAGTGACCATTTTATAGGGGAAAATTGATCGGAAATTTCCATTGGAATCCACGATGATTTAAACTCCCCATAAACCCTTACATTCGAGGACGAATGTTCCTAAGGGGGGAGGGTGTTACAACCCATATCCACATGTGTTAGTTCATGCCATATATTAGTTAACATAAATCCAAGAAGGAATTATCTTTGAGATGATAAGAAGTCAATCCTATTGGTCTTAAGTGATACAAGAGTGTATAAGGGTGATTAACCAGTATTAGAAGTTAAACGAATCAAGGATGTTGTAACTCGTATTTTCAGGTAATCTAGCGGTGCTTAATACACTCAAGAGGTCATTTATTAAGGTATTTTAATCATATAATATCCGTATCATAAGTCTTGAAGTCAAACGAGTTATGAAACAAAAGTCGACAAAAGTTGTCGCAACTTAGGTTCATAATTTTACTTAAACATTAGGTCAAATGTTTCTAATCTTTTCTAATAATTTACAAGGAATTACGGGGTGATCTACCAACCAAATTAAATATCTATGAGTCTAGTTTCCAACGCATTAAACCGTTCATCGATACGATCTCGGAGTAGAGAGATATTCGCATTTTCGCGAGACTGCGCCAAGCACCTCTCTATGGGGCCCACTAAGTCGGTTTAAGATATTTGGACCTATATAGGATGCCTCCAACCCGTTTTAAGTCATTTCCTTTCACTATTTTCAGACCTTAGAACCCTAGGAACATCCTCTCAAGGTTCTCTCAAGATTCAAGACCCAAAAAGGGCAAACAACACAAATCAAGTGTCGGGAATTCTCTGGCGCTAGTAAGTCTCTTGTTCTTCTTGTTGTTGCTCATTTTTGTGTCGTTTCAGCTCGTGTGGGAGGTTGTTTTAAAGGGTGTATGTTCTATAAATACTCCCTCATGTTCTTAATATCAATCCTAGGTGATTTCAAGCCTTCTAAAGTGATTCTAGTGCCGAAAAACACTAATTGATCGCTAGTTTCGCTTTTTTGTTGTTGTGGTAGCATTGGAGGGATATTTCATGGAAATTTAAGGTCAAATTGGAGTTGTTCTTTCTGTATAAAGGTAAGGAACCTCTTACTCTATATGTATTTAAGATTATCCAAGTTGCAGCTAAGCCATTGAAGCTAGAACTTGTGAGATATATATCGAAAGGCTTGGTAGTAATGTTATTGTTTTGTGGACTGTTTTGCGTTGTTGTTGGGCTGCGTATTTTACTACTATCTTGTGGAGTTTTGGAGGAGGAAGGGTGTGGAGAAACACCATATATATGTAGGGTTATGGGCTGATAGTTATTCGTAACATTTCCAGGTTGTTTGACACGACTACGGTGGTCGTCGTATGTATGGAGTGATTAGGCTATGTGTGGACTATTTTGGGAGGCTCAATATGTTTATTATTGATGTTGTTTGGGATGTTTGGTGACTGTTTTGAATGGTGTGAGGTCATATATATAGGGGAGGTGCTGTCCGTTTCATCGTAAAATAGGTTGTGGTCGATACATAATAGTTATGACGCTTAAATGATAACGATAGTATCATTTCTCTTATTGTAGACTAAGGAGTTTTGACAATTGCATAGCTTGAGATTGGGGCAGTATATACAAGGTATGTGAGGCTATCCCTTTCCTTCTTTTGCACGACTCCGATTGTACATAATGTAATGAACGAGCTTCCAAGATACTCTACTCTTAGAAGCTAGCAGTACTTACATTGTTTTCCCTCTTATGGAACGATTGATGTTAATGTTACTTCTCTTATTCTTATGTTATCAATGTTGTTCGTACTTCCTAAATCTTATAAGGTTCATAGTGAAGAGTTAGTCCTAATAACGTGTATAGAGGATACCGACCTTACGTCACTCCGAAAGGTTTAGAATGTGATTCCATGAGTCGAGCATGCATTATATATATGTATCTATTTTACTCTACCGAGCCACGCTATAGTTGGCCGGGTACGGCACCTATTGTGCAACCACTGATCAGTTGGGTTTTACCGAGCTCCACGTGGCCGGGTACGATTCTACCGAGCCTATTATGGCCGGGTACGATATGATGATGATGATGCCCACAGAGGCGAATGCTTTAAAGGTTTATGTATTTATACATATGTATCATGCATTTCATGTAAGTAGCCCTCAGAGGTACTAAGATGTTACAGGTTGTATATTCTCTATCCTTGCTTACATTACTGATCGTATTTATGGTTCCTTGCCTTACATACTCAGTACTTTATTCGTACTGACGTCCTTTTATTTGTGGACGCTGCATGTCGTGCTGCAGGTCCTGATAGACAGGCAGGTGCAGCTCCCCCACCACAGTAGACTGTCCAGTTCAGCGGTGATTGGCGAGATCCCTTCTCCGGACTTGCCTTGGTCTTGGTATGCAATTTTTGTTATAGACATTATGGGTATGTCGGGGCCCTGTTCCGGCTATGTTGCAACACTTATGTTCTTTTAGAGGCTCATAGACAGGTGTCGGCTCATGTATAGTTTGGTATGCCTTGTCGGCTAGTTTTTGTTGTATAGTCTTTCATAGTAGCATGGTAGCTCATACCTTATACGTAGTTTCTTGATGGTCTGGTCATCCCTGTCACACCTCCTTTTTGCGCGCCCGCCCCCGAAGGGTTAAATGCGCGAGGGGAGTTTTTCCAATTTAAGTGACAATATTCGAAATGGGATTATTTATTTAATTCAGAGTCGCCACTTGGGAAAGGTTTGGCTTTTGGTGTCCCAAGTCACCGGTTTATCTTGAATCCCAAATTGAGGAAATTTTCGACTTTTCCAAATGAAGTCTGCGAACCAGAAATTCTAAGTAAGGAATTCTGTTGACCCGAGGGAAGGTGTTAGGCACCCTCGAATCCCGTGGTTCTAGCACGGTCGCTTAAATTGTTATAATGGCTAAAATATCTGATTTAAATACATGTTGTGACTTATGTGCTTTTATTAAGTTTAAACCGCTTTTATTATTATCATTTATTTTTATAGAATTGCAACGTCGTGAAAATGCATCTCGAACCACGTCACAATCAATGCACCCGTAGTTGTTAACACATTTCGACTCCGTTGAGATTTGAATTTGGGTCACATAAATGCGTACCCGAATTTAAGAATGTAATTTAGTTAAGCCGCGCCTAAAGAGTCTAACGCGTTATTATTTTTTAAGAAGGCCATGAGATTCACTAAACGGCCTAGCCTGAATTCTAAATATTATGATTAGTTGTTGAGGGCCCCGCAATTTGCATTTTTATTTGGCGAGGCTCGTCTCATTATTTTTAAAGAGGATATCCTAAAGTGACTACATTTCTATTATTTTTTGTTTCCAGAAATAGAAGAAAGAAAGATGTATGCTAATTGAAGTATATGCTTTGGCCTAAACCGGATTCCTATCAATTTCTAATTACTTATAAAGTGAAAAGACGCCATACCTTACGAAAATGCTTTGGTTGAACAAAGAAATTACATGTGAGATGGATGAAATGCAATACTTAATCCGACAACATCCTTAAGTCGAATCTAAATCAAATTGCTTAAACAGGATTAACAGAGTTCTTTATTAAAAGACGTTACTGATAATGTTAAAAACTAGTCCTATAAACTGCCTAAAGAAATCGAAACTGGATGATTTAAGACTGTATTATATTTGGCTAGATTTAACAGCCATTTGCCCCTACCTATTCAAACATAACTGGAAGAAGAGTTTGAATTAATAATTCTACCAAATGATAGCTCATTCCATAAATTATATGACTACATCACGTGTACTGCCAACAACCATATCGCAGTTTTAGACTAGAATATTTTCAATTAAGTACAAACTTACCAATGTGTTTTCTATTGGACTACAAATAATGGAATTTATACAACTTTAACAATATTCGCAAAGCTGTAAAGTAAGGCAACAGATGATTAAAAATTCTTCAGATCTTTCAATTCATGCCTCTCATGATTACATCAGTATGAAATGTGTACCTGGATGTTGAATACGACAGAAGAAAAGGAAGAAGATAGAGAAAATCAGCAGCAGCAGGAACAAAGTAATAGCAGCAAACAAAACAACACAGCAGAACAGGCTCGAGTGCAAGAATACAACTATAGCCGATAGAAAGAGTGGCCAAATGACAGCAGCACACAGTGGAGTAGAACCAGAACTCCAGGCAGACCAAAACTAGTAGTAAACCAATGAAAACACTTGACTAGTAGACTTAATTGGAACTTCAAAGAATCAGAATTGATTGAACAGATTGAACAAATGAAAACCAAACAGCAATAGGAAGAAGCAGTTTCTGATTGTTGACTGTATGCTTTCTATCTCTTAACCTCTCTCTATCTGTTCTGAAAATCCCAAACCCCAGTCCAGTCTGAGTTCCCTATGTGTGTTCCCTAATATCAGATGTATTCCTCTTCTCTCTCTGTCTCCTATATGCTCTGTGTGTATTAATATCTATGTATTTCAGCTCTCTCCTCTCCAATCTCTTATCTGTTGTGTGTCCTCTTATGTCTGTCTCCTTTTTTCTTTTATAAGCCTAAACCTCAGCCCTTTTAACAGTCTTTTAGACCAAAAGAACACCCCTCCCATGTGCCATCATCTTTTCAGTTTCCACTTAGCTATTTAAGTATTAAACCCCATGACATTCCCTTGGCAGGCTTAACTTTTTAGTAATGTTTTATTATTTCTGAAACTTAAAGCAGAATATGGGCAGCAGGATGTAGTCTGACAGCACATGCTGTCAAACTATTTAATTCAAAAGCACTTAGGCAGGGCACAGGCTGTGCACAAAATGCACATGTTGTGCATAAGTGCACATGCTCTCCAATTTCAGAACTGTGACTAAACAGAACATTGATTTTTACATTTCTGATTCAAATTACTAATTATAAGCACTAAACTCAGTTCCTAAGTGATTCAAGCCATGCTTATCAAAAGTAAATCGATTTGTTATTGTTCAGGCAATTGAAACTAATTGACGACACATGTCGACTCGACTATATTAATCATAACATGCACAATCGTAGCCAAAAATCAGACATTTAACAGTATCGACACATGATTTGAATTATACTGACTAAACAAAGTGGTATTCGAGGAATCAATCAGTCAGTTCAAATTTGAAAATCAGCTAATTGCACAAAACTTACATACACATTATCAGAACAAATAGAAAGACTCAATCAAACAACAGAGGTTCAGGCAAAGTGGACAGGGCACAGTTGATAAAATTCAGGGACACAAATGAAACAGACCTTTAAAACAATCAGATGAACCAAAACAAATAAAGAAAAGAAAGCAAAACTTACCTTAAACCCCGAAAAATCAAAATCTTACTTGGATTAGAACAAACCTTTCTTAAGGCTGAACGGACTTTAATCGAAGTGTTTCTCAGATGAGAAACACTTCGATTAAGGTCCATTAGACCTTAATCTCTTCGGCTTGAACGGATATGGACCAGTGACGAGGAACCCCCAAGGTTCCAAAAATCAGATCTGGGATTCATGCTTCCCTGATCAGATTCGGACCAAACCAAGCATGGTTTGGTCACGAGGGGGTCTGGGGAGTGTCTGGTGTGAAACTGGGGTTAAACGGTGTAAGTCAAGTTCTGACTCGAATCTTCAAACGAAGATTCGAGAAGGTGGGAAGGGATTCGAGTTACGTGGTTAATAGATCCGTGTTCCGGATGGCAAGGGGGTTCTATGGTGTTAAGGGTGGGGTCACCAACGTCCGTGCCGCCGGTTTTCATGGTGAAGGATACAGGGGCGGCTAGGGTTTTTGGAGTTCTTGTGAAGACGATGAAGGCTGGGGTTCGGATAGGGGGGCAGGGTGATGTTATGAGTTTATATAGTTAGTGGGTAGGTGGATCCTGGCCGTTGGATCAGATGTGATAAAGGGCCAGGATCCTTCGACTAACAGGGAACGGCGTCATTTCAGGGGTAAAGGGTTGGGGTCGGTCCGGGTGAGATGGGTCGGGTCTGTTAGTGGGTTTGGGGTGAGAGATCTTGGCCGTTGATCAATCTGAGATCAACGGCCCAGATCAGGCTCGATCAAAACGGTGTCGTTTGGAAGCTCTGGGTATCAGCTGGTCTGGACCGGGGCAGGCTCACTCTCTGGGCTTGATTTGGGCCTCAAATTTAATAAAAATGAGCCCAAGCAGATTTTCTAAACAAATTCTGCATTCTCTTTTATATTTTCTTACATATATTTTTATTTTATTTTTTAAAACAAACCCAAGTAAATCAAATTAAAATTAAATAGACACTTAATACAAATATTTACACACATATCAAAATATTTGAAGCAGGTAAAATCAAACAAAACAAAAATCACGGACCAAGATGCCTATTTATGATTTTCTATTTAACAACCGGATTACGGTTCAAATTACGCATGACACATACATTTTTTGTATTTTGTTTTAATAAAAATAAAATGGGCAAAAGTCATAAATAATTAACAAAGTGCCATGTAAAAAATCCAAAAATCGTACAGCAGGACCAATTGTTATTTTTTTTTAATTCTCTTGGAGCGATTGTCGCGCGAAACAAAAATCACGTGCTCACAGCTGCCCCTCTTTGTTCGGAAACACGAAGAGTTTTCGTGCAAAGATAAAGTGAGCGTGTATGAGCGATTTTTGCCTATGGACTACTCCGTGTGAAGCATGTTTTTGAAAGATCTGACCGAATCTTGCTTCAAAGATTTCCTACATATCCTGGGCTAAACAGGAATCAGGTCAATGTAGTTCGGGAAGCTTTGGTAGCTGGGACTACCATGGGATTGCAATGCTTGTTGTTACTGCTGTTGCTGTTGTCACTGCTGCGTCACTGACCGCCTTATTACAACCAAAGGAAAATTGGAACTGAACTAACTACTTATATGCATGTCAACTGCGAGTTACAAGATTCCTATCTATGATTCTTTTGCGACTTGATCTTGGGTCTTAGCTGATTGTGCTTGGAGACTTTGATCCGAATCTTGATGCTTGCGAGTTGCGGCGACTTGTTCAATCTTTGGGATACTGAGTGAAACCCGACTGGCAGAGTTCAGGACCTTAGTCAAATGTTGGAGCCGATCCGCCTTCCATTTACTCTGATATTCTCAGGACATCTTCTTTTTTTGTCTTTTTTCTTCTTTGATTCTGAGTTGAGACTTATCTCGTGGGTCATTTCGAATCGTGTGGCTCGAGGTTAGACCTGCGGGAGAAAACAAACAAACGAACGAAATTTTCTGCCCCAGTTTCACTAGGAAAATTTCGTGAGTTATTCGCTAGGAAGTTCATAAAATTGATGAAGGAAGATAAAAATGTTCAGTTCAGGGTTGGGGCCCTAATACCGACTAGCTGGGGAGAAGTTCAGTTTTAGAGTTGAAACTCTAATACTGACCAACTGGGGAAAAGTTCAGCTTAGGGTTTAAAACCCTAATGCTGACTGAAGGAAAAGTTCAGTTTAGGGTTTAAAACCCTAATGCTGATTACAGGAAAAAACTTAGTTTAGGGTTTAAAACCCTAATGCTGACATGCATGGAAAAAGCTCAGTTTAGGGTTTAAAACCCTAATGCTGGCTGAAAGGAAAAAGAAAATTCAGTTTAGGGTTTAAAACCCTAATGCTGACTAAAGGGAAAAAGCTCAGTTTAGGGTTTAAAACCCTAATGCTGGCTGAATGGAAAAAGCTAAGTTTAGGGTTTAAAACCCTAATGCTGGCTGAAAGGAAAAAGAAAATTCAGTTTAGGGTTTAAAACCCTAATGCTGACTAAAGGGAAAAAGCTCAGTTTAGGGTTTAAAACCCTAATGCTGGCTGAATGGAAAAAGTTCAGTTTAGGGTTTAAAACCCTAATGCTGACTAAAGAGAAAATTCAGTTTAGGGTTTAAAACCCTAATGCTGACTAAAGGGAAAAAGCTCAGTTTAGGGTTTAAAACCCTAATGCTGGCTGAATGGAAAAAGCTCAGTTTAGGGATTAAAACCCTAATGCTGGCTGAAAGGAAAAAGAAAATTCAGTTTAGGGTTTAAAACCCTAATGCTGACTAAAGGGAAAAAGCTCAGTTTAGGGTTTAAAACCCTAATGTTGGCTGAATGGAAAAAGTTCAGTTTAGGGTTTAAAACCCTAATGCTGACTAAAGGGAAACTTCAGTTTAGGGTTTAAAACCCTAATGCTGACTGCATGGAAAAGCTCAGTTTAGGGTTTAAAACCCTAATGCTGGCTGAATGGAAAAAGTTCAGTTTAGGGTTTAAAACCCTAATGCTGGCTGAATGGAAAAAGTTCAGTTTAGGGTTTAAAACCCTAATGCTGACTAAAGGAAAAAGCTCAGTTTAGGGTTTAAAACCCTAATGCTAGCTGAATGGAAAAAGTTCAGTTTAGGGTTTAAAACCCTAATGCTGACTAAAGGGAAAATTCAGTTTTGGGTTTAAAACCCTAATGCTGACTGCATGGAAAAGCTCAGTTTAGGGTTTAAAACCCTAATGCTGACTGAATGGAAAAAGTTCAATTTAGGGTTTAAAACCCTAATGCTGACTAAAGGAAAAAGCTCACTTTAGGGTTTAAAACCCTAATGCTGACATGCGTGGAAAAAGCTCAGTTTAGGGTTTAAAACCCTAATGCTGGCTGAAAGGAAAAAGAAAATTCAGTTTAGGGTTTAAAACCCTAATGCTGACTAAAGGGAAAAAGCTCAGTATAGGGTTTAAAACCCTAATGCTGGCTGAATTGAAAAAGTTTAGTTTAGGGTTTAAAACCCTAATGCTGACTAAAGGGAAAATTCAGTTTAGGGTTTAAAACCCTAATGTTGACTGCATGGAAAAGCTCAGTTTAGGGTTTAAAACCCTAATGTTGGCTGAATGGAAAAAGTTCAGTTTAGGGTTTAAAACCCTAATGCTGGCTGAATGGAAAAAGTTCAGTTTAGGGTTTAAAACCCTAATGCTGACTAAAGGAAAAAGCTCAGTTTAGGGTTTAAAACCCTAATGCTGGCTGAATGAAAAAAGTTCAGTTTAGGGTTTAAAACCCTAATGCTGACTAAAGGAAAAAGCTCAGTTTAGGGTTTAAAACCCTAATGCTGGCTGAATGGAAAAAGTTCAGTTTAGGGTTTTAAAACCCTAATGTTGGCTGAATGGAAAAGGTTCAGTTTAGGGTTTAAAACACTAGTGCTGACTAAAGGAAAAAGCTCAGTTTATGGTTTAAAACCCTAATGCTGACTAAAGGAAAAAGCTCAGTTTAGGGTTTAAAACCCTAATGCTGGCTGAATGAAAAAATTCAGTTTAGGGTTTAAAAACCCTAATGCTGACTAGCTGGGGGCAAAATTCGAGAACAAACAACTGACCTCTTTTTTTGTTTTGAATTTTCTTGTTTTAGTAAGAACAAAAGAGAGTTTCGCGGAAACTTACCTTTCGAGTGAGTTCCTTATTGCCAAGATATTTCTTGTACCCATGTACCTTCTCCTTTGGGCGACACCTGCTTCTTGCACGGTTGTCTTGGATTAAACCTGTTTCAACTTTTCAGACAAAGAACATTTGTTAGTTCGGAAATGACGGTCGGTTTGGTGACCTTGATCGTTCCCGGTTGCTTTGTTGCGTCTTCATTTCTGTTGCGAAGTCCCGCCATTGATTTGATTCATATGTCGAAACCCTTTAGACCGCTCAAGCTTGCATTTCCAGGTTCTGTGATGATTTGCCTCGTAAGGCCCCTTTTTTTTTCTTTTTTTTTGGTCTCGTTTTGCTTGGAGGTTCTCAACGGGGATTTTATTGGGGGTATTCTGTACAGAAGGAAGTCCTAGGGGGAATATTTACAAAGTGTATTCTTTGTGTGGATCTTTGTACAATGGGGCATGCTGGGTAATTGTTTCGCAGTGGGCTTTCTAGGCTTGGTTGGGGTAAGATCTTCGAGAAATTTTTACAAAGGGACTCGCTGGGGATGTGCTGGGGAAATTCCAACGGGGATTTTTTTTTTATATATTGGGGAGACTCTGTGGGAGATTGTACAAGGAGAGACTCTGTGGGGATTTGTACAGAGGGAGACTCTGTGGGGATTCGTCCGAAGGCGGACTTGCTGGGGGAGATTTCTCTCTTTCCTCTTTACTTTTAAACATCATCAAACATCATGATTCATCAGGCTTGGGTAATCGTACCAACGAAATAAGGCGTTTTCCTTCAAGAGACGGGATTCCGTGCAAACAAACCTGCCACCTACCCTTTCCGGTGTATCCTGAACTTGGGGTTAAAATATAAAAGGGATTCGAAGAGAAACAAAGAAAGGAGAAAACAAATTTCAGGAAGGGAGTGTCCCTTTTGGGACGAGAAGGACTTATCTGAGGAAGATAACGCTGGCTTTAAATGACATGACATGCTCTTTGGACTGGACGCCTGACCTTCCGTGAACTTGCGTTTCCCTGAACCAGAACGGATCTGTGATTCCAAACCGGTGGAGCTTTGCCGAGACCTCTTTGGGGTGGAGTCATTCTTTTCGGCCAACAGCGCCCTTTGCGGGTTTTCGCTGGCTGACCTCTCTCATTTCTCTTCCTGTCATCGCTTGATAGCACTCTGTGTGAGTTTTTACTAAACAAGCTCTCTCATTTTTGTTTCTCTACTCTCGTCGCCTCGTGGTGACCGAAGGTTTTCACCGACGAGACTCTCTCATTTTATCTCTCTCAATTCAGAGTGTGCCGGTCTCCATTTGTGACGCTCATTGGTTCCCACTATCTTTGGTAATTGATCTGAAAGCTTGTGCTTGGTAAAGAGAGGCAGATGATACTAAATTCCAAACTGCTCGACGTGCCCCGGTTTCAATTTCAGGGTGAATGGGATTTTATTGTTGGTGTGACTGAACCTCAGGGAGAGGCTGCCTACGTATCCTTTCGGAATCAAGTTAAACGTAGTTCAGGCCTCAAAATTTTTTTATTTTTTTTTTGTAGAGAGGATTGGGTAGTGTTTGGGAGTAGTGGGGAATAAAACCTTCATCATTTTCAAATGTGTCAGGACCACTGGAGTATGATTTAGACGTAGTACCTCTTGACTGCATCTGCATTTACTGCTGTGTCGGGGTCATTTCCTTCGATATCACCTAAATACAACACTCCTCTTGGCAATATCTTCCTTATGATGTATGGGCCTTTCCAATTTGGAGCGAACTTCCCTTTTGCTTCCTCATGATGCGGCAGAATACGCCTCAGTACCAATTGACCTACTTCGAAATTCCTGGGCCGGACTTTCTTGTTGTAAGCACGGGCCATTCTTCGTTGGTACAACTCTCCGTGACAAACTGCGGCCATTCGCTTTTCATCAATCAAAGTCAATTGTTCTAACCGAGTCTTGACCCACTCACTGTCTTCGATTTCTGCTTCGACAATGGCTCGAAGCGAAGGAATTTCTACCTCTGCCGGTATTACAGCCTCGGTCCCATAAACCAAAAGATAAGGAGTCGCTCCTACTCAATGCAAATGGTAACTGCTCATGCCACTGTCGGGAACTTTGGATCGTTTTCCTCAAAATCTTCTTGATGTTTTTGTTCGCCGCTTCCACAGCACCATTGGCTTTCGGCCGATAAGGAGTAGAATTCCTATGCGTTATCTTGAATTGCTCGCATACATCTCCCATCAAGTGACTGTTCAAGTTTGCTGCGTTATCTGTAATGATAGTCGCAGGAATACCGAAACGACAGATAAGATTTGAGTGTACAAAATCCACTACAGCTTTTTTAGTGACCGACTTGAGAGTGACAGCTTCTACCCATTTTGTGAAGTAATCGATGGCAACCAGTATAAACCTGTGTCCATTCGAAGCCTTTGGTTCGATTGGTCCAATGACGTCCATGCCCCAGGCGACAAATGGCCAAGGTGCAGACATGGGATGCAGCTCCGTGGGAGGTGCATGAATCAAATCACCGTGCACCTGACACTGATGACACTTCCGAACGAAGCTAAAGCAATCCTTTTCCATGGTCATCCAGTAATAACCTGCTCGAAGGATTTTCTTTGCTAAGACATACCCGTTCATGTGAGGTCCGCACACACCTGCGTGTACTTCGTGCATGATCTTTCTTGCCTCCTCGATATCGACACATCTTAGAAGATTGAGGTCCGGGGTCCTCTTATACAACAATTCACCGCTCAGAAAGAAACCACTTGCATGTCGCCTAATGGTCCTCTTTTGATCTCCAGTAGCGTGCTCGGGGTATTCTTGTGTCTTCAGGAACCTTTTGATGTCATGGTACCAAGGCTGCGTATTTGATCCTGCCTCGATTACATTGCAGTAACCGTGTCTTTCCTTGATTTGGATTTCCAAAGGATCGACGTGGGCGTTGCCCGGGTAGGGTAGCATTGAAGCCAAAGTAGCAAGTGCATCTGCCAGTTCATTGTGACACCTCGGGATATACCTGAACTCTATTGATGTAAAGCGCTTGCTGAGGTCCTCCACATGCTGTCGGTAAGGGATAAGTTTGACATCCCGAGTTTCCCATTCGCCTTGAGCTTGCCGGATAATCAGGTCAGAATCTCCCATAATCAGTAAGTCTTCGACATCCTGATCGATTGCCATATGCATGCCCATGATGCAGGCTTCATACTCAGCTGTATTATTTGTGCAAAAGAAACGAAGTCTAGCTGTGGCGGGATAATGCTGACCAGAAGGCGAGATCAAAATTGCCCCAATCCCTACACCCTTGGCGTTCACGGCTCCGTCAAAGAACATCTTCCAAACATGAGCTTCCTCCGAGACCACTTCTACGGTGTTTACTTCTTCATCTGGAAAGTAGGTATCCAATGGCTGGTATTCCTCATCGACCGGATTTTCGGCCAAATGATCTGCTAACGCCTGGGCTTTCATTGCCGTGCGAGTGACATAAACTATGTCGAATTCCGTAAGCAAGATTTGCCATTTAGCCAGTCTCCCAGTAGGCATTGGTTTCTGAAATATATACTTCAAAGGATCCAACCTGCTTATGAGGAATGTAGTGTGGGCTTGGAGATAATGTCTCAGCTTTTGAGCAACCCATGTGAGAGCGCAGCATGTCCTTTCCAGCAGAGTGTATTTGGCCTCGTAGCTGGTGAATTTCTTGCTCAGGTAGTAGATTGCTTGTTCCTTCTTTCCGGTTATGTCGTGTTGCCCGAGGACGCAACCGAAAGAGTTCTCCAAGACTGTCAGATACAAGAAAAGTGGCCTCCCTGGTTCTGGAGGGACCAAGACTGGGGGATTCGAAAGGTATTCTTTGACTTTATCAAAGGCTTCTTGACACTCAGTTGTCCATTTGATCGCCGCATCTTTCCTTAACAGCTTGAATATGGGCTCACACGTGCTTGTCAGCTGGGCAATAAACTGACTGATGTAGTTCAACCTGCCCAACAGACTCATCACGTCTTTCTTTGTTCTCGGGGGAGGCAGATGTCTGATGGATTTTATCTTAGTTGGATCTAGCTCGATACCTCTCCTGCTTACGATGAAGCCCAAAAGTTTGCCTGACGGAACTCCGAAAGCGCATTTGGCTGGGTTCAGCTTCAAGTCATACTTCCTTAATCTCTCGAAGAATTTCCTCAAGTCTTGGATGTGATTATCCTGCGTCCTGGACTTGACTATCACATCGTCCACGTACACCTCTATTTCCTGATGCATCATGTCATGGAAAATGGCAGTCATGGCCCTCATGTAAGTAGCCCCAGCATTCTTCAGACCAAATGGCATGACCCGGTAACAGTAGGTGCCCCAAGGCGTGGTGAAGGCAGTTTTCTCGGCGTCCTCTTCATCCATCAATACCTGATGATACCCAGCATAACAATCTACAAAAGACTGTATCTCGTGTTTGGCGCAATTATCAACGAGGATGTGGATGTTGGGCAGCGGGAAATTATCTTTAGGACTTGCTCTGTTCAAATCTCGGTAATCTACACATACTCGAGTTTTCCCGTCCTTTTTTGGTACTGGAACCACATTCGCCAACCATGTTGTATATTGGACTACCCGAATCACTCCCGTTTTCAGTTGTTTGGTGATCTCCTCTTTAATCTTGTCACTGACCTCAGTTTTGAACTTTCGTTGCTTTTGTTGAACTGGAGGACAATCAGGATGAATCGGCAATTTATGAACCACTAGATCAACACCTAGTCCCGGCATGTCATCATATGACCAAGCAAACACGTCTTTAAATTCAAAAAGAAGTTGAATTATCGCCTCTCGCGTTTTCTTGTCCGTGTGAATGCTTATCTTGGTCTCCCGGATTTCTTCCGGGGTTCCTAAATTTACCGGTTCAGTGTCATTCAGATTTGGCTTAGGTTTATTCTCGAAATATTCCAACTCTCGGTTTATCTCCCTAAAAGCCTCTTCCGCATCATATTCTGGTTCTGGGTTCATTAATTCGCAGTTAAATAACTCATTGTGATCTGGGCGTGAAGTCCGCAAGCATGTCATATTTAAAGCCGCATTATTAGGACTGAAAAGGAAGATAAGAGGAAAAGTAATAAAAATCAGAACAAAAGAAAGAATGGGAAAGCAACGATGATTTTTTTCATTTTCTTTGGAAAGTTGGAAGACAACAATGTTTACAACTTAGGAATTCAAAACAACAATTGAAAGGAAGAAAACGTTCAAGTTATGTCCTGGAGATAACTTGTGACACAGGAAAGGTGGCAGGACAGGTCTACCCGGACTTCCGTCTAGTCGGGAATGGCGTGGCCTCCCAGTTTTGAAGTTGGGCGTTCGGCCCCATGTACAGCATCTCAGCAGTGCTTGTGCCTTCACCTGGTTGAACCATGTGGACCTCGTAGAGCATCTCTCTCATCGCCCCACATATCTCCTCGATTTCCTCAGTTGTGAAGACTTCATCATCTTCTTCTTCAACGTACCTTGGCCTGATGAAAGTTGCATATAAATCCGGCAGTGGTCGAGGTAACTTCCAACCCTCATTTTTCCTTTTCTTTGCCCACTCTTCGTCTGCTGGAGTAGGTTTGAAACCTAGTCCAAAAGGTTTCTTGGTGACTGGCAAGGTAATGGGTTCTGTTATTCCCTGAAGGGTTCGTCCAAGCCCCTTCCCTGGCCTAAATCCGTGCCGGATCATCTCTTTGGCCACCATAACCGAGGCGTTAGACAAGAAAGGCTGGGGGCAGGGTATTCCCTCTTCGTGCTGCTCTGCCAGTACAATTTCAAAAGCTTGATAGACCGTATGTTCGCTCCCTTCTCTCGGTTCCAGATATGGGGTGGATGGGTCCCGATAAATGGCATGCTCATCTTCCCCATGGACCACGATCTCTCGGTCTTCGTACTCGAACTTCACCATCTGGTGAAGAGTGGAAGGCACGGCTCCTGCCGCATGGATCCAAGGTCTGCCAAGGAGAAAATTGTAGGATGTATCCATGTCGATCACCTGGAAGGTTACTTGAAATTCGACTGGTCCTATGACCAACAACAGGTCTATTTCTCCCATGGTATCTCTCTTGATGCCGTCGAAAGCCCTTACGCAGACATTGTTGGGTCAGATTCTTCCGGTCCCAATTTCCATTCTTTGTAGCGTGGAGAGCGGGCAAATGTCAACGCCTGAGCCCCCATCCAACATTACCCGCTTGACATAATAGTCTTCGCATTTAACTGTTAGATGCAAAGCCTTGTTGTGTGCCGCTCCTTCCGGGGGTAGATCGTTCTTGCTGAAAGAGATTTGGTTGACGGCGAAGAATCTTTCTGTCATCCGCTCTAATTGCTCAACCGAGGTTTCAACTGGCACATATGCTTCATTCAGGGTCTTCAGTAAGATCTTTTGATGCTCGGCCGACCTCATCAATAATGATAGCATGGACACTTGCTCGGGGTACTTGCGCAGTTGATCTATCACTTCGTAATCCGGCATTTTCATTTGTTGGAAGAACACTTCCGCTTCTTCAACACTTACGGGCTTCTTTGGCGGGAAGCGCCTTTGTGTGGCGTTGTTCAGTTCTTGGGTATTTGAATACCTTCCAATGAAAGTATTTTCTGGAAGTTCTCCCATGACCTCTTTACCTTTGTACATTACCAAAGTCTTTTGATAATTCCACGGCACTGTGGACGGGTTGGTCATTGGCTTTTGTGGCACGCGTCCGATAACCACTGGCTCATTCAGCCGAGGTGGTTGAATCGTCCCCCGGACCACATAGGCCCCTTTTGGCACGTACATAGGTTTTGTCTTTTTGATCCCGAAGTTCTGCGTCTTCTCAGCTCGACCTCGTGGTATGTAAAGAACTTAATCCCCTACCGGTACCACTTTCTTCTCCACCTTCTTTTCAAGTTCTTTCTTTATAGCCTTGGCCTCCTCCCCCTTTCCTGGTTTCTGGTCTGTTTCGGGCCTCTTCCTCGTGTCGACAATGGTAATTATGGCTTTCAGAGCAGGGTCAAATTCTTTGTCTTCGCAAATCATTCCGATCAGCGGCCCATTATTGTGAGCAGGCAATGGATTGTTAGTCACATTTGGGATCTCTTCGTCCCTTAGCACTATTTTCCCTTGCTCTATCAAATTCTCGACCACTCTTTTCAACGACCAGCAGTCATTTGTATCATGTCCCTCGGCCCCTGAATGATAGGCGCATCTGACTCCAGCTTTGTAAGAAGGTGACGTCGGGTTTTGCCTTGTTTGAGGGATTGGTTGCAAGAAACCCAATTGGACTAGCTTCGGGAACAAAGTAGAGTATTGTTCACCGATGGGCGTGAAAGTTCGCCGTCGAGGTGGCTCTTGAGGGCGGAAGTTATTCTGAGGGGGTTGTGGGTTATAGTGGTTGCGGTAAGGAGGCTGATTTCTGGGAGGTGGAGCTGGGCCACGGTTGGCTTGTTGTGGTGGATGGGCATAAGGCTGGGCATTCATGACCATATAAGGTTGATGAGCATATGCCAAATTTGAGTGGGGGTAGTAGTGTTGTGGGGTTCTTTCCGGGAAACGGGGCCTGGGATGACGATAGTCCCTTGCTTCCGAGGCTGCCATAGTCATTTCTTCTTTCTTCTTCCCTCTTGTCATTCCTCCGGACCCGCTTTGGACGGCCTGGGAGGTTGCCCTTATGGCTTCTTGGCTCAGAATCCTACCTGTTTTCAGCCCATTTTCTACCATCTCTCCAATCTTGATCGCTTCCGCGAATGGCTTACCCATGGCTGACATCATGTTTTGGAAATAGTCAGACTCTTGAGCCTGGAGAAAGGTAGTGACCATTTCCACTTCATCCATGGGAGGCTTCACTCTTGACGCCTGTTCACGCCACTTAATAGCATATTCTCTGAAGCTTTCTGAAGGTTTCTTCTTCAAATTCGACAGAGAATTTCGGTCTGGCGCAATGTCGATGTTATACTGGAATTGTTTCACAAAATCTCTGGCGAGATCATCCCATATATGCCATCGGGACATTTCCTGGTCCATATACCATTCCGAGGCTATCCCTACTAGACTTTCCCCAAAATATGCCATTAGCAGTTCTTCTTTTCCGCCGGCTCCCCGCAATTGGTTGCAGTATTTCTTAAGATGTGCAATGGGGTCACCGTGCCCATCGTATTTCTCGAACTTTGGGGTCTTGAAACCCGTTGGCAGGTGCACGTGAGGGAACATGCATAGGTCGGCGTAAGAGACGCTCTTCTGTCCGCTCAATCCTTGCATATTCTTCAAACTTTGTTCAAGGCTTCTCATTCTCTTGGCAATCTCATTTTGTTCTGCAATTCTGGGGTTCTGATCTTGCCCGGGTGCAAGCTCACACTGAGGCGGTAGAAGGATTAGTGCTGGTAGCGAACCTAGTTGGTTCCATTGAGAACGATGGTGCTTGGAATGTAAAAGAGGATGAGTCAAAGCTTGGCTTGTACGTGGTAGGCTGTGCCGTAATCGGGCAAGGCGATGCAGTAAAGATGTTCATGCTTGCATCAGTGGATGACATTCGGGGATGAGGCTCAGAAGGCGATCCAGCAGAGAAGGCTGAGGTGGCTGGGTACCCGAATGGGGTAGCAGGATAATTTATGGGGACATTAGAAGTCCCACTTGACCTGGAGAATAATTCAGGGAATCCGGGGACGACACTTGGCGGCTCTTTCCCATTATTCCAGTCGTCCAGCATTTCCAACATGCGGAGCCGTAGGATTCTATTTTCCTCCGCAGTTGCGGATTCAGGTATGAGGACGGCTGAGATTGAGCTCTCCTCAGAAACAGGGATTGTTTGCAATGAAATTTCTGAAGACATTTCCACACTTCCTTTTGACCTGGTGAAGTAAGTGTGAGTACTGCTTCTGGTCCTAACAACAGGTAGTTGAACACTTCTCCTTGACCTCGTGAAATATAAGTGCGAGGCCAGACTTTCACCAAACCAACCGTCTTTTCAAAAACCCTGAGGAAACTCATCGATGAATGCACGGTTAATTTGCAGCAAATAACAGATAGTTAATCTCACGTTGGGCATGATGCACCTATACAGTTAAGTGGATTACTATATGTTTGCTACGAGAGCATGCGACATTCCGGCATTTTTCCTCTTATTAGTTTTTCCCCTTTGTTTTCTTTTTCTTTTTCTTTTTCTCTTTTTTTTGTTTTTCTTTTATTTATTTTTTTATTTTGAAGTAAAAGAAATGCGACCGGATCCGATGAGGATTGCCTACGTATCACGATGCCTACGTGAATCAGATCATTACGTAGTTCGAAAAACACAAATGAGCGTAAAAGAAGCAACCTCTTTATTGTTGAAATGTTCTATTACAAACTACATTTTGCAAAAGAAAGAGCAAACTTTGAAAATAAACCTAGACTCAAAATAGACTAAAAATCACCCTGATGGAAAAACAGGCAGAAGATGCTAAGATACAGGCTTGACTTATGAGTGCATTATGGTTTTGAAAATTGGTGTCCGCGGGGCATCGTTCGGCCTCGCCGCGGTCCTAGGCGTGATATCCCTCTCAAGTTGCTCCAGCTCATGCATAGTCTGCTTGACATAACCCATCACTGCCGAGAGGACGGTAACGCTGGACATGTTCTCACATCGTAGACATCGTCTGGTGATGGCATGGGCAATGGCCTTGATCCTATCTCTGGTTTGCTTCTTCTCTACGAGTAGGCGTTTTATCTGATCGCTACATATCTTGAATACTTGAGTATCCTGTATATGCTGATGCTTCATTCGCTGTACTTCCAACTTTATCTGGGCTATTGAGTCGTACCAGTATCTGCTCTCAATTTGGAAATCCTTGGCCTGATTAGCTGCTTTGATCTCAAGTGTAGCCATCTCTCTCTTTATTTTAGCAACAGTCTTCTCGTGGTCGCCTTCCAATTGATTCAGGTATCGGCGATGCTCATCTGCTCTTGTATCCCACTGTGCCCTGAGCTCTGCTATGATGTTTTCAGATTTCTCCAAACCATCTTGCCATCCCCTGATTTCACTTTTTAGCCTTTTTATCAGTTGCTCGTCTGATCGACGCCTTGGCTGTTTATCCACATCCAGCCTTATCTGTTTGATCTGGGCTCTGAGCATTTCGTTTTCCTGAATTAACCCGTTCCGCTCTCCCAGATTGGTAGTATGTTGTGCTCATATTTCAAGTTTCCCATTTGTTGCTTTAACCTGCTGATTTCGGCGCAATAGCCTCTTTCCTTCGCTAACCAATCCCACTGTCTTTGCGATGATTCGGTGAAATTTCGGATGTGGGTCTCTTAGCTGGCCTTTCATGCTCAAGTTCCCTTCTATACCATGCAAGGTAACCTGGCGCCGTCTCTCCTTTGGCTCGATCCCGCACGCAAGTATCTGATTTCAAATATTGACACTCACTCCAGATTTGGCGAATCTTCGCTTCTGGGAATTGTCCGTTAGGACTTATCTCAACTGCTTGAGTGCTAAGATCTTCCTCATGAGGTACTGTCTGGCATCTTCCGAACTGTCTCAAAACTCGGCAGGGTGCGTAAGGTTGAATGCTCTTAAGCCCCATCAGTAAGAAATGAGTTTTAGCTGCAGACATATATAGGATCTCATCAACAGGCAACCATCCCAACGTCCATTGTATTTGGCTGGCAGTAAGAGCTTGAAAGAACGAGGTCCATGCCAGGACTCCTTTGGGCAAACTGATCTCTTTGGTTCTCGTGTAAGATTCTTCTATGCAGGTCTTTTCCGGGGAACCATGGCTCAAAATCTCGGAATGATGGCAGAGGTGCTCGGTCATCCATGTCTGTAGGAGCAAGTTACAACCTTCGAAGAAATTTCCCCCAGCTTTACAAGTTGTAAGAGCTCGAAAGATGTCAGATACCACCATTGGCGCGAGAGTACTGTCACTTTGCGTGAGTAAAGTGCTGACGACCCCGGATATCTTCAAATCAATGTTTCCGTCTTTCCTTGGAAATACCAGAAGGCCCAGGAACATCATCATGAACGCTACCCGTCTGTGCTTGTCCCACTTCTGACGAACTCCTTTGCTGCACAGTTTGTTGATTGGATTATTGAATCCCCCCTCATGACCGTACCTATCATATATGAAGCATGGAGTACAAAATCCGGCTGCCAGATCCGGGTTGTGGACTGTTCTAGGTATCTTCAATGAATCTAGGAACCGATGTACCGTGACGACTCTTGGGGCGACCAAGTATTTTTCCCTCAAGGGAAGTTCAGTATTCCCGATGTATCCGGCCATTTCTTCTAAAGTCGGGGTGAGTTCAAAATCAGAGAAATGGGAAACATTGTGCGCCGGGTCCCAATAGGTAACCAAAGCTCTTATGATATCTCCCCGAGGCTGGATTTCCAACAAACGTACAAGACCTTTCAGATATTTCTTAACCTCATTTTGTCCTTCAACACCTAGATCATTCCACCATAGCCGTAACTTGACAGGGATTTTGGTCATTACTGAAAAATGTTCATTTTGCATCGTGCTCATCCTGCACATTTATTAAGGTGATTTTAACAAAAAATGACTTGACTCAAAATATTTTACAGAGGGGATCAAGTTTTGAACACGGCCTTTAAACACTTCGGAGACGAAGATTTTAAGGCTGTGTGGGTCAACTGGACAAAAATGCTAAACAAGACCCAAAGGTGGTTGTTTATGCAAAGTCAGCCTTCTGGCGTCCCTTTTCGGAATCATTCGGCTATTTATGACAAAACAGCGTCACCTGACTTATTTATGACTCTTTAAAAATTTGACACATCTTTTTTTTTTTTTTTATTTATTGATTTTGGCTATTTTAGCAAAATGGGGTTGAACCCGACGAGGGTTGCCTACGTATCTCACATCCGGTGAGAATCAAACCGGCGTAGTTCGGGCATACCATCAAATAAACCTAGAAATCAAGAATACGCATTTTTATTATATTCTTTCTTTTGGAAAGAGATAAAGACCAAAGAAAATATTATTATTTTTTTTTTAGGAAATATTTGGACTATTAGTCTGAATTCATAAAAGGGGTGCTACGAAAGAGACAACATTTTTTTTTTGGTTATGGATTTCCGTTACTTTTAAATAAATACCTTCTCTTTTTTTTGATTTTGGGAAGTGATAAAAAAAGAAAAAAAAATTTATATTTTTTTTTTTTAATAACTCAAACTAAGAAGACAAATTTTGTTTTTATTCTCTTTTTTTTTTAGAAAAATTCCGGCGAGGTTTTGACACTACTTGGACATTGGTTTTATTTTTCCAAAATAAGTAATTATCTCCCTACGCTGCTATTTTTCTTTTTTTTTAGAAACCGGTCGACATGCGGAACCGAAGCAAATAAATGCACAACACAGATAGGAATGCAGCATGATGGTCTTTTCATTTCAGGTTGCTAATCCTAGACGGACCCAACCCCTGTGTTGAGTCCCCTAAGTCAAATGCAACATGATGCAAATAAGCGTTCCTACTAGGGATCCGGCATGAAGTCAAGTTATTCTAGGTTCGTAACCTGGGTATTTGTTCTAGACTGTGTACCCGAGCGGACAACTCGAGTCGAGGAGGGGGCTACGTACCGGGGACCCGCGAGATCGTCCGGCTTTGTAACTTGTCCGACCTCTTTCTTATTTCAGGTATTGACACTAACAGAATAGGGAGTCTCGACCAGCGAGCTTCTCCCCGGAGGTAAGAAGAGAAGGGTTTCGGCACAGTTTATATACAGTTCAGATAATATCAAAGCGGTAAAAGACAACATTTAGCACGTTATGCAAAAACATGTAATAAAGATCAGATAATAAAGCCAAATATAACAATTATTCTAAGCTCGAATTCTTGAACCCTGAACCAGTGGTTCTGGGTTAAATCCCCAGCAGAGTCGCCAGAGCTGTCACACCTCCTTTTTGCGCGCCCGCCCCCGAAGGGTTAAATGCGCAAGGGGAGTTTTTCCAATTTAAGTGACAATATTCGAAATGAGATTATTTATTTAATTCAGAGTCGCCACTTGGGAAAGGTTTGGCTTTTGGTGTCCCAAGTCACCGGTTTATCTTGAATCCCAAATCGAGGAAATTTTCGACTTTTCCAAATGAAGTCTGCGAACCAAAAATTCTAAGTAAGGAATTCTGTTGACCCGAGGGAAGGTGTTAGGCACCCTCGAATCCCGTGGTTCTAGCACGGTCGCTTAAATTGTTATAATGGCTAAAATATCTGATTTAAATACATGTTGTGACTTATGTGCTTTTATTAAGTTTAAACCGCTTTTATTATTATCATTTATTTTTATAGAATTGCAACGTCGTGAAAATGCATCTCGAACCACGTCACAATCAATGCACCCGTAGTTGTTAACACATTTCGACTCCGTTGAGATTTGAATTTGGGTCACATAAATGCGCACCCGAATTTAAGAATATGATTTAATTAAGCCGCGCCTAAAGAGTCTAACGCGTTATTATTTTTTGAGAAGGCCATGAGATTCACTAAACGGCCTAGCCTGAATTCTAAATATTATGATTAGTTGTTGAGGGCCCCGCAATTTGCATTTTTATTTGGCGAGGCTCGTCTCATTATTTTTAAAGAGGATATCCTAAAGTGACTACATTTCTATTATTTTTTGTTTCCAGAAATAGAAGAAAGAAAGATGTATGCTAATTGAAGTATATGCTTTGGCCTAAACCGGATTCCTATCAATTTCTAATTACTTATAAAGTGAAAAGACGCCATACCTTACGAAAATGCTTTGGTTGAACAAAGAAATTACATGTGAGATGGATGAAATGCAATACTTAATACGACAACATCCTTAAGCCGAATCTAAATCAAATTGCTTAAACAGGATTAACAAAGTTCTTTATTAAAAGACGTTACTGATAATGTTCAAAACTAGTCCTGTAAACTGCCTAAAGAAATCGAAACTGGATGATTTAAGACTGTATTATATTTGGCTAGATTTAACAGCCATTTGCCCCTACCTATTCAAACATAACTGGAAGAAGAGTTTGAATTAACAATTCTACCAAATGATAGCTCATTCCATAAATTATATGACTACATCACGTGTACTGCCAACAACCATATCGCAGTTTTAGACTAGAATATTTTCAATTAAGTACAAACTTACCAATGTGTTTTCTATTGGACTACAAATAACAGAATTTATACAACTTTAACAATATTCGCAAAGTTGTAAAGTAAGGCAACAGATGATTTAAAATTCTTCAGATCTTTCAATTCATGCCTCTCATGATTACATCAGTATGAAATGTGTACCTGGATGTTGAATACGACAGAAGAAAAGGAAGAAGATAGAGAAAATCAGCAGCAGCAGGAACAAAGTAACAGCAGCAAACAAAACAACACAGCAGAACAGGCTCGAGTGCAAGAATACAACTATAGCCGATAGAAAGAGTGGCCAAATGACAGCAGCACACAGTGGAGTAGAACCAGAACTCCAGGAAGACCAAAGCCAGTAGTAAACCAATGAAAACACTTGACTAGTAGACTCAATTGGAACTTCAAAGAATCAGAATTGATTGAACAGATTGAACAAATGAAAACCAAACAGCAATAGGAAGAAGCAGTTTCTGATTGTTGACTGTATGTTTTCTATCTCTTAACCTCTCTCTATCTGTTCTGAAAATCCCAAACCCCAGTCCAGTCTGAGTTCCCTATGTGTGTTCCCTAATATCAGATGTATTCCTCTCCTCTCTCTGTCTCCTATATGCTTTGTGTGTATTAATATCTATGTATTTCAGCTCTCTCCTCTCCAATCTCTTATCTATTGTGTGTCCTCTTATGTCTGTCTCCTTTTTTCTTTTATAAGCCTAAACCTCAGCCCTTTTAACAGCCTGTTAGACCAAAAGAACACCCCTCCCATGTGCCATCATCTTTTCAGTTTCCACTTAGCTATTTAAGTATTAAACCCCATGACATTCCCTTGGCAGGCTTAACTTTTTAGTAATGTTTTATTATTTCTGAAACTTAAAGCAGAATATGGGCAGCAGGATGTAGTCTGACAGCACATGCTGTCAAACTATTTAATTCAAAAGCACTTAGGCAGGGCACAGGCTGTGCACAAAATGCACATGTTGTGCATAAGTGCACATGCTCTCCAATTTCAGAACTGTGACTAAACAGAACATTGATTTTTACATTTCTGATTCAAATTACTAATTATAAGCACTAAACTCAGTTCCTAAGTGATTCAAGCCATGCTTATCAAAAGTAAATCGATTTGTTATTGTTCAGGCAGCTGAAACTAATTGACGACACATGTCGACTCGACTATATTAATCATAACATGCACAATCGTAGCCAAAAATCAGACATTTAACAGTATCGACACATGATTTGAATTATACTGACTAAACAAAGTGGTATTCGAGGAATCAATCAGTCAGTTCAAATTTGAAAATTAGCTAATTGCACAACACTTACATACACATTATCAGAACAAATAGAAAGACTCAATCAAACAACAGAGGTTCAGGCAAAGTGGACAGGGCACAGTTGATAAAATTCAGGGACACAAATGAAACAGACCTTTAAAACAATCAGATGAACCAAAACAAATAAATAAAAGAAAGCAAAACTTACCTTAAACCCCGAAAAATCAAAATCTTACTTGGATTCGAACAGACCTTTCTTAAGGCTGAACAGACTTTAATCGAAGTGTTTCTCAGATGAGAAACACTTCGATTAAGGTCCATTAGACCTTAATCTCTTCGGCTTGAACGGATATGGACCAGTGACGAGGAACCCCCAAGGTTCCAAAAACCAGATCTGGGATTCATGCTTCCCTGATCAGATTCGGACCAAACCAAGCATGGTTTGGTCACGAGGGGGGTCTGGGGAGTGTCTGGTGTGAAACTGGGGTTAAACGGTGTAAGTCAAGTTCCGACTCGAATCATCAAACAAAGATTCGAGAAGGTGGGAAGGGATTCGAGTTACGTGGTTAACAAATCCGTGTTCCGGATGGCAAGGGGGTTCTATGGTGTTAAGGGTGGGGTCACCGGCGTCCGTGCCGTCGGTTTTCATGGTGAAGGATACAGGGGCGGCTAGGGTTTTTGGAGTTCTTGTGAAGACAATGAAGGCTGGGGTTCGGATAGGGGGGGCAGGGTGATGTTATGAGTTTATATAGTTAGTGGGTAGGTGGATCCTGGCCGTTGGATGAGATGTGATGAAGGGCCAGGATCCTTCGACTAACAGGGAACGGCGTCGTTTCAGGGGTAAAGGGTTGGGGTCGGTCTGGGTGAGACGGGTCGGGTCTGTTAGTGGGTTTGGGGTGAGAGATCTTGGTCGTTGATCAATCTGAGATCAACGGCCCAGATCAGGCTAGATCAAAACGGTGTCGTTTGGAAGCTCTGGGTATCAGCTGGTCTGGACCGGGGCAGGCTCACTCTCTGGGCTTGATTTGGGCCTCAAATTTAATAAAAATGAGCCCAAGCAGATTTTCTAAACAAATTCTGCATTCTCTTTTATATTTTCTTACATATATTTTTATTTTATTTTTTAAAACAAACCCAAGTAAATCAAATTAAAATTAAATAGACACTTAATACAAATATTTACACACATATCAAAATATTTGAAGCAGGTAAAATCAAACAAAACAAAAATCACGGACCAAGATGCCTATTTATGATTTTCTATTTAACAACCGGATTACGGTTCAAATTACGCATGACACATACATTTTTTGTATTTTGTTTTAATAAAATAAAATGGGCAAAAGTCATAAATAATTAACAAAGTGCCATGTAAAAAATCCAAAAATTGTACAGCAGGAGCTAGTTTTTGTTGTATAGTCTTTCATAGTAGCGTGGTAGCTCATACCTTATACGTAGTTTCTTGATTGTCTGGTCATCCCCTGCTATGTATGTTCATGCCGTCATATTTTATTGCTGGTTGTCCATGATCTAGGTCTACCATTTATATTGATCTCGTCAGCCTTAAAAGATAATAATGAAGGTTAGATGAAATGTACGTTGGTGCTCGGCAAGTGTGGTCGGGTGCTAGTCATGGCCCTTCAGTTTGGGTCGTGACATCCTGATTTCAACAACTTTTTTTGACTCTAGGAGATAAATCGTCAGACTAGGTCCATTTTGTTATGATCTTAGGAGAAAGATTCATCAGACTAAGATTTTATTATATTATCTTGGGAGAAAAATTTCATCAGACCAAGATTTTGACTCTAGGAGATAAATCGTCAGACTAGGTCCATTTTGTTGTGATCTTAGGAGAAAGATTCATCCGACTAAGATTTTATTATATTATCTTGGGAGAAATATTTCATCAGACCAAGATTTTGACTCTAGGAGATAAATCGTCAGACTAGGTCCATTTTGTTGTGATCTTAGGAGAAAGATTCATCCGACTAAGATTTTATTATATTATCTTGGGAGAAAAATTTCATCAGACCAAGATTTTGACTCTAGGAGATAAATCGTCAGACTAGGTCCATTTTGTTGTGATCTTAGGAGAAAGATTCATCCGACTAAGATTTTATTATATTATCTTGGGAGAAAAATTTCATCAGACCAAGATTTTGACTCTAGGAGATAAATCGTCAGACTAGGTCCATTTTGTTGTGATCTTAGGAGAAAGATTCATCCGACTAAGATTTTATTATATTATCTTGGGAGAAATATTTCATCAGACCAAGATTTTGACTCTAGGAGATAAATCGTCAGACTAGGTCCATTTTGTTGTGATCTTAGGAGAAAGATTCATCCGACTAAGATTTTATTATATTATCTTGGGAGAAAAATTTCATCAGACCAAGATTTTGACTCTAGGAGATAAATCGTCAGACTAGGTCCATTTTGTTGTGATCTTAGGAGAAAGATTCATCCGACTAAGATTTTATTATATTATCTTGGGAGAAAAATTTCATCAGACCAAGATTTCTATCTTAGGAGAAAATTCATCGGACTAAGATTTGATATCTTATCTTGGGAGAAAAATTTCATCGGACCAAGATTGTATCGGGAGGGAAGTTCATCAGATTAGGACTTTTTATCCTAAGAGGAAAATATAAAGATCAATGATTTGAGAAACTTACCTTCGTAATTTCTTCTTTTCTTTTATCCTTCCTTCGCGCTGCTTGTTTTATGACAAATAAAGAAGATAACACTTTTATCCCCAGCAGTGTTAAGAAAAAAAAAGGGGATAAAAAAAGGGTAAGTTAATAAAAAAAAGGGGCTTTTGAAGTTAGAATAGGATATTTTGGATATAAAGGTAATCTGGAATTCAGTAAACTATAATCTGGAATATTGTACATTTATAAAGCTTACAAAATGTACAATTCCTAAACTACCCCTCACGACCTTACTGAAATTACCAAACTACCCCTGAACGTTCTACAAATTTACCAAACTACCCATCAGCTATAACACATCATTTAATCAAACATAACCAAAATATAGACAATATGATTAATTTCTAACAATGTTCAAACAACAAATTTCATGAACATCTCAAACCGTTCTTATTTCCTTTAGTTGCTTTGATCACCTTCCGAGGGTTTTATGATTAACTTTTAAGATTAGGCCCAAACTGTGTGCGCATGTCATGTCACGAGAATCGACACTAAACAAAAATGATAAAAGGACATCCCTTATGGCATGCATTTCTGGCATCAATGCCATTTCCTTTACCTGTTTCAAATCAAACAAAATTTGTTAGTTTTAAAACGTGGTGGTTGGTTGTGATACTCCTACTGGGATGGTTTTCCCTTTCTCCTTCCTTGCTGTGTGTTCCACAACTTGTTGGGGATGATATTATTTGCTGGGGATAATCCCTTTCTGCTGAGGATATCCCTCTTCTTTTGTGGCATAGTTCGGAAACTGGCATTTCCCCGACCTTTTAGTCTAGTATGAATTTCCCCAAATCATGCTCACTGCTTTCCTTGCTTTGTTCATGGGCCTTGGCCTTGAGGTTTATAACCTGGTCGCATAAATACATACCCGTGTTTAAGAATGTATTATTATTATATCGCGCCTAAAGCAATTAGCGATTTATTACTTTGGGGTAGGGCCGTGAAATTTGCTAAAACGACTCCTCCTTAATTCTAAGCAATTAAATGTACATTTATTGAGGGCCCCGCAATCTATACATTTTATTAAGCGAGGCTCATCTCATTTATTTTCCTAAATGGATAAATCTTAAAGCGACTACATTTTGCTATTTAAAATTAGTCTCTAAAATGAATAAAGAAAATCCTAATTAATTACGTTTTTTTTATTATTATTATTTAAGAAAACATGACACGCTAATTGCTTGATTCATACAAATATTGATGAAAAAGGGATTTTATTCTTAATTTCGAAAATTATAAATTAAATAAAAATTCAACAACTAATATTCAAAATAAACAAATATAGCTAGATTAAAACTTAGCATTGTTATTTTTTTAAAAAAATATTATTGAGATTAATTATTCACAATCATTTGAAACTAAATTTAACCATAATTACTAAAGCTTATTAGAAAGTTTATTAGACTTAAACGTTCTTCTAATCTTGCTTAAGCTCAAGTCATGCCTTAATGCCTAATTTACGATGTTTAATTTAAATTCGTGTCTTAGCTAAATTTAGCTACTTGTTCATGATCAACCTATAATCTTGAAGCCTTCATAACTAGTGAATTAACCTATTTTGCCGAACCGATTTATTACAGACTAACTTATGATATTATTTTCTTATTCCAGTCATTATTTAGTAATTCATGAAATAGCTTAAATACAATCAACAAAAGGAACAAAGAAAAAAAACGAAATTAAAACTTCAAATTTTCATTCTTCATATGTATTCACGCTTCATATTTCGGATTACAATAAACAGCCTATTCTGACTTCAAAAGCTTACTGAATTCCAGATTACCCTTTTCTTTTAAAATGTACAATATTCAGCTAAACTTTCAATACTTAAGTCAAACTTCAAAATTTCATTCTTCATATGTATTCATGCTTCATATTTCGGATTACAATAACCAGCTTTTCAGTTGTGTACCTGATATTGGAAGCGAAAAAAATGAAGATGAGAATCAGCAACAGTAATAACAGTATAGCACAGCAGCAACAACCCAGCAACAGTACCAACCCAGGAAAAGAGTTTGCAAACCAGTAGAGCAGTAATCCCAAAAACAAAAGCTTCAAGCTTTGATAAAACAACAATTAATTCTGATTTCAAACAATGAAAGAAAGCAGAATATTTTTTTAGTTTTTTTTTTGAAAGTTTAAATATTTTTCAGAATTTTTCTCTCTTCTATTCTCTGTCCGTTTTTTCTCTCTATCTGTGTGTGTATTTTTTTTCTCGTATCTCTCTTTATTGTCCACGGGCCTTGGCCTTGAGGTTTTAATAACCTCTGATTTTGGCAAGGATATCCCTCTTGACACTTGTTGATCCTTTTGTCAATCTCCTTTTGCTGGAGATATCTTTCTTGATACTGGCCTTGCGCTTGTTCCTTGTTGACTATACCATTTGTATGTACTAGTCAGATCTTATCTTGGAAAGCTGATGGCCTATTTTGAAGTCATTTCCCACTGGTTCTGACCAAACAGACTCTACTGGGGAAATTTTTATGAAAGGAAAAGATAAAAGGAAACAGAATAAAAGACAACGGAAAAAGATGACTCTTTAACAAAAGAAACTATAAATAAAAACCTATCAAACGCAAATACCGACTCTAATGGTCATGACATGCACCTGTGGCCTATCCTCTACTGTCAATCATTTTTCAAGATCTTCAATTGGCAATTCCCCATCTGATTCTTAATCTTATTCGACTTGTAGTGCCCGAAGGGTTTTCACTATCAAGCCTCTCTCATTTTGGTTTTTCTTTCAGCTTTCATCGCCTTATGGTGTCCGTAAAGATTTTCACCAATAAGACTCTCTCATTTGTATCACTTTCCAGCTGGGGATTTGGAGTGTTGCCGGTATGACTCTCTCTGCTGGAGATTGGAGTCCTTTCTGTTGTGGAACAGAGTGTTATGTTTCGCCGGTAAGACTCTCATTTGTCTGACTTGGCATCTTTTGCAGACTGGTCAGAAGGTCTTTCTTTGGACCGTAATGTGGGTTTTTGGACAGGCTAGAAAGAAAGGGTATTAAAGGCTCAAACAACAAATCAATTTGGGGTTCAAAATTACAACCTTCGGAACCAATTTTGCTTACCACAAGCGCAACCCTTGCCCCAGTTTCTTGCTTGGGGATTATTTATTTATAATTAAAATTTTATTTATTTATTTTTAAATTTTGTTTTTATTACACTAGGCACACTATGACCATTGTGGCCATTATGCACCCTATGACCGAGCCGTGAAGCGCCTACGTATCCTCTTTGAGGAATCAGGTCAAACGTAGTTCCCAATTCCTCTGTTTTCATTTGACTTTCTTTTGTTTGTTTTTTTATCATTGTTCTCTTTTTTTCGTTTTTTGTTGATTTTTTTTTTGATTTTTTTTTCTTTACCTTCCAGGCTCGTATTTCCTAGTCATTGCTATTGATTCCGAACGAGGGTTATGAAAGAAAAATAAATAAGGCTCAAAAGGGGTAACGAAGGATAAAGTGTTTAGGTGGCAGAACAAAATGCCTTCGGCATTCCAGTCTTCAAAACATGCCAAGTGCAATCAACACAATTAAACAATAGATTTATAGTCTCTTCCGATGGTGCTGGATTAAAACCGGTGACTTGGGACGCCTTAAAATTCCCAGGTGGCGACTCTGAAACAAACAAACAAATCCCGTTTCGACTGTCCTTTAATTGAAGAAAACTCCCTACGTACCCCGCGGGGGCGGAAAAAGGAGGTGTGACAGCTCTGGCGACTCTGTTGGGGATAATATCACTGGGGGAGTCTCCTTTCTTCCTCTCCTCCATTTTTATATATTTTTTCTTTTCTTTTTCTTTTCAAATTATCCTAGGAGAAAATTCATCAGACTAGGATTTGATATCCTATCTTAGGAGAAAGATTCATCGGACTAAGATTTGATATCTTATCTTGGGAGAAAAATTTCATCAGACCAAGATTTTGACTCTAGGAGATAAATCGTCAGACTAGGTCCATTTTGTTGTGATCTTAGGAGAAAGATTCATCCGACTAAGATTTTATCTTGGGAGAACAATTTCATCAGACCAAGATTTTGACTCTAGGAGATAAATCGTCAGACTAGGTCCATTTTGTTGTGATCTTAGGAGAAAGATTCATCCGACTAAGATTTGATATCTTATGCATTTTTTGAAAAAGATTTGACCGAACCTTTGCTTCAAAGGTTTCCTACATATCCTGGGCTAAACAGGAATCAGGTCAATGTAGTTCGGGAAATTTTGGTAGCTGGGACTACCGTGGGACTGCATTGTTACTGTTGTTGCATGCTATTACCACTGCTTACCGATCTCCTTGTTACACCATGCTTAAAAGAAAACAAGAAGCTAGGCTAGAGTACAATTTGTTTTTGTTGCCTTGCTTCCTTGTCTGCTTGCATTTCTTCCGGTGTTTTTCTTCTTTTGACACATGTACTTGAGTTTGTACTGTGACCTCTTTGTTGCAACCTTCTGTTTCCCGGTGCCGGGGAATTTTATTGTTTCCTGCTGGGGATTCCTATTGTAACCCTCTGTTTTATTGTCCTCTGACTTGATCTTGAAATGTATGCCTCTGTTATCTGGGCGGGCTCCCAACTTCAATACTTGAAAATTAAAGACTTGAAATGTATGCCTCTGTTATCTGGGCGGGCTCCCAACTTCAATGCTTGAAATGTAAAGACTGCAATGTATGCCTCTGTTGTCTGGGCGGGCTCCCAACTTCAATGCTTGAAATGTAAAGACTGAATGTATGCCTCTGTTATTATGGGCGGGCTCCCAACTTCAACACTTGAAAAGTAAAGACTGAAATGTATGCCTTTGTTATATGGGCGGGCTCCCACTTCCAACACTTGAAAGTAAACGTTATTCCTCTCTTCAGGCGGGCTCCTGACTTCAAACCATACATCGCCATTCCTTTCTTTAGGTTGGCAAGATTTCAACAAATTTTTTAAAAACGCCTTTCCTCTCTTTAGGCGGGCTCCTGACTTCAACAACAACTTTGAAAATAATCGCCATTCCTCTCTTCAGGCGGGCTCCTGACTTCAACCGATAAATCGTCATTCTATTCTTCAGGGGGCTCCTGATTTCAACAACTTTTAAAAACGCCTTTCCTCTCTTCAGGCGGGCTCCTGACTTCAACAACAACTTTAAAAATAATCGCCATTCCATTATTCAGGGGGCTCCTGACTTCAACCGATAAATCGCCATTCTATTCTTCAGGGGGCTCCTGATTTCAACCAATGAATCGCCATTCTATTCTTCAGGAGGGCTCCTGACTTCAACCATTTTTTCAAAAGTGTCATTCCTTTCTTTGGCTGGCACGATTTTAACAACCCTTTCTTTTAAAAAAAAAATGTCTTTCCTTTCTTCAGGCGGGCTCCTGATTTCAACCAATAAATCGTCATTCTATTCTTCAGGGGGTCTCCTGACTTCAACCATTTTTTTTTTCAATTCAAACTTCTTCTTTTATTTCTTCTAAAACTAATTTATAAAAATACTTAAACTATTATTAAGAATTAAATTAAGTTATAAAAGCGCAAATTAACTCCCAATAACAATTAACGCACAATTAAGTAATAATTAAGCATAAAATTGTATATTTGGACATTAAATGCTAAAAATGCAAACGATGCCTATTTTTGTAATTTTTAATTTTTGTAAAACAAATTTAATTACTAACAATTTTAGAATTAAATCCTACATGCAAAAGGCGACATATTTTTGTATTTTTTATTAATTTAGCAAATAAACACGCACAGAAAAATACAAATAATTATTCAAAATATCACAAAATTGCACACCAAAAAAAAATCATTTCATTTTTAAATTTTTTGGGAGTAATTCTCATATTGGGCAAAAATCACGTGCTTACAGCTGCTACTGCAAGCTGCTGTGTAAGCTTTTTGTAAGTTGCTTGTAAGCTGCTATTGTACCAGATATAGATAATCTTCTGCCGGAGGTAATATTTATCCATAACGGAGTACCGTAATGATAAGCTTCTTCAGGAAGCTTATTTCCAATAGAGTACGAAATAGATAACTATATTTACGGCGGAGTCCCATATGGATAAGCTTCTTTAGGAAGCTTATTTACAACGGCGTACTAAATGAACATCCATAATATAATATATATTTATAATACTTCCCCTTGGATGTTCATTAAAGGATAATGTGCCTCGTTAAAACCTTACTAGGAAAAATCCCGTGGGAAAAAATCCCAGTGAAGGAAAAAGAGTACACATATTTAGTAATACGCATTGCTAGGTGCCTCATTAAAAACCTTATAAGGAAAACCCCGTGGGAAAAAACCTTAGTAAGGAAAAAAAATTGCATCGCGTATTTTACTTCCCCTGATGAAAACCTTGTTTCAAATATTCGAGTCTCCACATTCCAATCTTGTATACCATCTTCTCAAAAGTTGAATTTGTAGAGAATATTATCCACCACTATTTCAGATCGATTTAAATTAATCTCATCAAATCAAGAAGCTGCTACAAGTCATTTCATTGAGTTGCTTGCAACCTGCCTGTATCAACTGTTTGTAGAAAACTTCAATGAAATACTAAATGGATAATCTTCTTCAGGAAGATTATCTACAATGAAATAATAAATGAACATCCATAATAATATTTTCAAAACACTCCCTCTTGGATGTTCATTATTATGCGCCTCGTTAAAACCTTACTAGGAAAAATTCTGTTGGAAAAAAAAAATCATAGTCAAGGAAAAAGAGTACACTAATAATGTACATTGCAAGTTGCCTCATTAATAACCTTACCAGGAAAAACCCAGTGGAAAAAAACCTTAGCAAGGGAAAAAGAGTACAGTGCAGAGACTTGGGTATATCAGGACCAAGGAGTTCATCATCCTCTTCTGGAGGTAAGAACCGATCCTTAATCCATGTAGGAGAAGAACTATATCTTGCTAGTAAATTAACAGAAAATGCTATGTCAGTCCTTGTAGTATTAGTAAGATACATTAGTGCACCAATTGTGAGATAGGGTACTTCGGGACCAAGGAGTTCCTCATCCTCTTCTGGAGGTCGAAACAAATCCTTATCCACTTTAATTGGTGCTCTTTGTCCATGTAAAAACATTTTAAGACCATTTTTGTATAGGCAGATTGATGGATAAAGATCATGTCCGTCAAATTTGCAGACCAAGACAAAGTTTTGTCTTTTCAAGATCTTCCATCTTAAATTCTTTCTTAAAATATTCAATTGCCTTTTGGAGCTCTTCTTGAGTTCCAATAAGATTTATGTCATCAACATAAACAACAAGTATATCAAATTCTGAATACATGGACAAATAACATTATATATGTAACTTTCTTTAAGTAAATATTCACTGAGACGATAATACCACATACGCCCAGATTGCTTTAAACCGTACAAAGATCTTTATAATTTTATCGAGTACATTTCTCGAGATTTTGAACTATATGCATCAGGCATTTTAAATCCTTCAGGGATCTTTATAGAGATTTAATCAAATGAATCATATAGGTTATGGCTTGCATTTAAATGGCATGACATCATCAGGTGTCTGGACTATTGGTCCGATCCTCACATATTTCACAGTATTGTGCACTATATTATATCAAATATATCGTCGACGATCATTTTTTATCGGTTCGCAAGCGACATAACTTGTTGAGATCTCATCACTTTCTTTATTTTTAAGTACCTGAACTTCTTCTGGAGTTTCATGAAATGTTTTGTCGTGGGCTCTTCTAGAGCTCATTTCCTCCTCATTATGATTATTTTGATCATTAGCTCCTATCATTTTTCAAGGATTGTTACCTTTGGAACCGATTGGTCTAGTACGCTTCATGCGTACAATAAACTCTATCCTTCAGGGACTTTAATTTTAATAGGAACATTTGCAGCTGAAATATGATATTTAATTTTGGATCAGCAAATGCTTCTGGCATTTTACTTGAATTATCTTCTAAGTGAGGATCATATTGATGATAATTCGATTCATATAGCATATTTTTCAGCTGTTTATTTCATCCCCCAATTGTTAGAAAAACTAACATATATCCCTAATCTTCTTTGGGAAACATATATTTGTGCATTGTGGTAGAGAAATTAATCATATACCACACATTAAAAGATAGTAAAACTGTGAGCACGTGATTTTTGCTCTATGAGAACTCCCAAAAATTCAAAAAAATAAAATGGTTTTGTGTTGTTTGTGATTTACTTGTATTCTGTCTGTGCATGTTTATTTCTACTTTAATTAAGAAAAATACAAAAATATGTGTTGCATGTGCATTTAGGATTTAGTTTTGCAAATTAGGATTTAATTTTACAATTTAGGATTTAATTAAACAGGTTTGTTTTACAAAAATGGAAAAATCACCAAAAAATATGTACTTTGCATTTAATGTCCGAATTGTGTGATTTTATCTTTATTTGATGTTTAATTTCATGAGATAGCTATTATTAAGAGTTAATGTTTTAGCTAATTGTCAATTTTATAATTAGGATTTTTAGTTGGTAATTAGGAATTAAAAAAGAAAAAAATGGAAGAAAGGGAAGAAATAAAGAGAAAGTCGGACTGGGCCAGATTTGAATTAAATAGACCAGGACCAAACCAAAACAACCCCTTACAGCCCAGTCCAAATATCCTTTTACCCGGACCAGTCCGTTTCAAATACACCCAAACGACATCGTTTTGGGGAAGCCCTGATCAGGGCCGTTGATCTCACTGGATCAACGGTCCAGATCACTCCGCCCTCACCCATAACCCCATACCCGACCCGTTACCCGGATCGACCCCGACCCCAACACTAAACCAAACGACACTGTATTTAACTAGCTCCTTGATCCTAGCCGTTGGTCGTGCTTGATCCAACAGCCAGGATTAAAACACCCCCCCCCCCGGTATATAACCTTGATTCCTCACCCCCCACGCCCCCTAAACCAAACCCCCCCTCACCTATTCGTCTCTGAGTTTCAGAGACCAAACATACCCCCCGCCTCTTGCCACCGCCCACCGCCCACCGAAAATCGCCTCACGGCGGTTCCGATGGTCCAATGACCCCCATCTTCAGACCCCTGAACCACCACACCCTCCTCTTTCCAAATCTACCCTCCGTTGTCCTCGAATCATCACCGTCTGCTTCGAATATCAGATCGAAGAATTAGTCTAGAACCCTAGTTCGTCCAATGACCCCCAAATTAATACCCCTAGAGCATCTAACCACCCCCAATCCAAATCCAGTACCCGTTTGCTTCGAATCATCCTCAAACTTCTCGAATCTTCATTGGAAGATTCGAGCAAAACCTGGACCTACCCCAATCTGCCCTGAACTCACACCCTGGCACCCCTTGACCTCCCTCATGACCAAACCACCGTTGGTTTGGTTCGAATCTGGCTAGAAACACTCGAACCCCAAATCGAAACGTAAAAACCCTAGAAAACCAAAACTGGTTTATGTCCGAAGTTTAAGGGGATTTGAGTGTTTTACTGACCTTAGTCGAAGTGTTCTCAGTTGAGAACACTCGATTAAGGTCAGTTTGACCTCAAAAAGTTCAAGTCCGAGTCGATTCAAGTCCGTCTGTTCTCTGTTCCATTTAAGGTATTTTTCCTTCTTTCTTTTTATTCTATTTTGATGTTTTAAACGTCTGTTTATTTGTCTAGTATTGTTATATTAATTTTTTAATTTTTGTCGATTGTTCTGTTCTTCTCCCTCATACCTTTTTATTTGGTCGAATTTGTTTCTGCTCGTTGTTATGAATAATTATAGGTTATGTAATCGATTCGAATAATTTTCGTCGATTAGTTAAGTTTTATTATAAATCCCTATTCTTGTCAATGCCGCTTGAATTGCCTGATTATCTATTTCTGATTGATTGTTATCAATTATTGTAGGCAATCGGTTAATTAGTTATCGTCGATTAATTCAGTTTCATTAGTAGTTTCGTCAAATGGTTTGAGGTCAAATGTTGTATGTGCTGATCTTTAGGCAATTAGTTTCAGGACATTGTCAATATGCTGACAATGATCCTGCATTCTTGTATAGGTACTTAGTGATCCTGCATTCATGTTGATTTTGATTCAGTTTCAGCTTCAGTTTTAATGATTCTGTTGAGTTTTGTGTTATGATTGGTTTTGATTTAATTTCAGTTCATTTGTTTCAATTGAAATTTAACCTTAGTCATTCAGTTATCAGAAGTAAGTTGGTTATAGTTGTTAATCAGAATTAGTTTTAGATAATTGTTAGCTTGAACAGATTTTAGAGTTAAAGGTTTTAATGCAGATGAATAGATTGTATTGGGGCAGTAATATTAAGGAATTTCAGGGGTGATTTGGGAATGGAACAGTTAGGGTAATATTTTAGTGTTAGTGACTTGTTACTGGGGTATTAAATGTCTTTAAATTAATAAGGGAATGGGGAACAAGAGGGAATGGGGGCTGAAAATAAGGAAAAAACTTTCCTTAGTGGGTTTTAAGTGGAAAAATGCAGATTTTTAGTGGGGAAGGGGGTCGGGTAGTTAAGTTAAAAAGAGGGGGCAGGTCTGGATGGCTATAAGAGAGAAGGATTAGGACTGATTAGGGGACTGATTTTTGGAGAGTTTGGGGAGCAGAAAATGAGTGCTCTTTAAGTTTTTGGAGGTCTTGAAGTCAGTTTAAAGAAAGAATTAGAAGAACTAAAAAGAAAGGAAAAGGGTCTTTCAGTGAGTACTGAGAAAGAGTTGAGGTTCAGTGTTTAAACGATAAACTTCAAGGCTGCCTCAGTCGCTGGTGTTATTGTTTCATTGGTCGTTGCTGGAGTTTATTTTATTGGTTTCTTTTTTGATCTGTTACTGGGCTGTTGCCAATTGCTGTTGTAGCTACTGGTTATTTGTTGTTGCAACTGCTGTTTGTTACTACTGCTGTTGCTGATCCTCTTCTTCCTCTTCTTTTATTGTCAATACCAGGTACACATTTGTATATCCTTGGCTATTGGAATGAAATGAAGCATGATCCGAGTCTCTGGCTGCCTAGCTATTGCCTGGTCGTTATTTCTGATGGTTTTGAGTTGTATTGGATAGGGATTTGTTTAGTTAGAATTATCTTTAGTTAATATAAAATGTTGCTTTAAATTCGAACTGATAAACCCTACGCCTAGGTTGTTCATGTGGTTATTATTTGAGTGTTAGTGTATTTATATTACTGTGCGTGATGGAAACAGTGGACTATTAGTTGGATATTTATCTTTTAGCCATGCTATAGTATAATTTCAATTGACGTAGTTTATTTTTTATTTTATTTTTGGAAAACAGAATTGAAGTAGAATAGGGAAGTAGGTTTAGAGTACTGGAAATAGTTGATGAATGTTAGAGCAGGAGCTGTTAGTTGTCGGCTAATTTCTCATGTATATCAGTCCGAATCAACCTCAATTTACTGCAGTTTACTTCAGCCTACCATACACTCCTAAGTTTGTATTTAGTAGAATTGAACAACTTGAATGGAATTCAATTGAACAGTATCTTCTCGTGTGGTATAGCCGCTGAAATTGCTAAGTTGTTGGAGCAAAAATAATAAAAGTTGGGCCATTATACGCATGTAATTAATTATGAATTTTCTTTATCTTTAGAGACAGAAATAAATAGAAAAAATGTAGTCACTTTAGGATTGTCCTTTTAAAATAAGCGAGATGAGTCTCGCCTAGTAAAACTCACAGATTGCGGGGCCCTCACGATTGTATATACTAATTACTTAGAACTCGGGATCGGCCGCTTAGCGAATTTCACGGCCTTTTTTCCAAAATAACTACGCGTTAGTCTCTTTAGGCGCGTACTTTAATAATTTACTTTCTTAAACTCGGGTGCACATTTATGTGACCCAAATCCAAATCCCAACAGAGTCAAAATGTGTCGATAACTACGAGTGCATTGATGTGACGTGGTTCGAGATGTATTTTCACGATGTTGCAATTCTCGGTAAAAATAATAATAATAAAAGTGGTACACAGTTAAAATTTACACACAGGTTCAACATGTATTAAAATCAAATAAATAAGCCGAATATGACAGTTGAGCGACCGTGCTAGAACCACGGAACTTAGGAATTCCTAACACCTTCTCCCGGGTTAACAGAATTCCTTACTTGGATTTCTGGTTCGCGGACTGTAATACAGAGTCAATCTTTTCCTCGATTCGGGATTCAACCGGTGACTTGGGACACCATAAATCTCCTAAGTGGCGACTCTGAATTAAATAATAAATCCCGTTTCGATTGTCCTTTAATTGGAAAAACTCCCTCTGCGCCCCTTTGCGGTGGCGTAGGCAAAAAAAGAGGTGTGACAGCTCTGGCGACTCTGCTGGGGACCGAACCCAGAATCTCTGGTTCAGGGTTTAGAATTCGAGCTTAGATAAATTGTTATATTTGACTTTATTTATTATCTGATTTTATGACATGTTTTGTCCTAATGTGCTAAATGTTGCTTTTACCGCATTTATTTACTGCAGACTTGCATGCTGACCGGCTTCTAAAAATACTGGAATATCGAAAAAAGAGAAAAAGAAAAAATAGCAATGTAATAGCAAACTCTGCCAAAATTTTGAGAAAATGAAAAAAATATTTTTTAGTGTAATTTATTTAAACAAGTCTTGTTTTCAGAATTAGATTATTTTCATTTCCCGAACTACGCCGGTTTGATTCTCACAAGATGTGAGATACGTAGGCAGCCCTCATCGGGTCCAACCTCCCTTTTTGCAATAATAGCCAAAAAATGTCAAAAATTTTAATCTTTCGTCATAGATAAGTCGGGTGATTCCATTCTTGTAAAAATAGTCGAATATCCCTAAAAAGACGCAGGAAGATTGTTTTTGCGAAAATAGCCACTTTTGGTCATTTTCAAGGTTTTGTCCGGTTGGTAAAATACAGCCTTTAAATCTTCTTCGAAGTGCTGAAAGGCTGTATTGACAAGACCGAAGTTTTATTTAAATGTGTGTCAATTTTAGTTTATTCTTTCTTTGAGTCCAATGAGTGTTAATCACCCCAAACAAACATACAGAATGAGCCCGGGTCCAAGTTTGCCGGTAACAGTTAGGAGCAAGATCCCTTTCAAGTTGCGCTTATGGTGGGATGATTTAGGTGGTGAAGGGCCACCTTCTTTGCTTCAATAATGATTTATGTCCACCAGATCATGGAAGATTTGAAAGATCTACAAAAGGGCCTTGCACCAAAACCCGCGGCAAGGCCGAATGACGTCCCGCGGGCGCCAAAATTCAAAACTCGGAAACATTCATAGTTTGAGTCTGTATTTTCCTTGTCTTCAGAGTCTGTTGTCCGTCGGAGTTTGTATTTCCCTTTTGGCATAAAGTCTGTAGTCTGTATCAAGTCTGTCAATTTCCTTTCAAAAATGTTTTGCCTTGTAATAAAACGTTTTGCTAGTAAAGGTTGAAAAATCCAAAAATGGTGTATTTATTTTCCGCACTTGTGTCAGAACTACGCACGGTCTGATTCATGCGGGGACATGATACGTAGGCAATCCACATAAGATTCGACCACCACTAAAAAAGGAAAGTTTGGAGGCATTTAAAAGAAGTCGGAATGACGCATGCAGTCAGAACAAAGACATGATAGAAATGGTTAAACTGCTTAGGAACATTGCATCCCCAATATGAAATTGCAATATGTGTTAAACTATAATGCTAACAAGTTTGTTGTTGATCCCAGAGATTTCGAAATAGTTAGCTCGTTAGAACGTTCTGGCAGATTACCATTACCACACAAGATCTAAAGGGCCCATTCCGAAAAGTATGTCTGGTTCGGACAAAAGTGTTGAGGAGGAAAAGACGAAGATGCAAATGATGAAGGAGGAAGTAGACAGGTTGAGACAAGAGATAGCTGGGATGCACCTAGCCTGGGCTAGGGGAAAAACATCACCAATACCTCCCCCTACTCCTACACTCTCACCGGCTCGGACTCCGGAACACCCTCCCACTGGTCCATCAACGAGCTTCCCCATTGCCTAATACTATCAGGGGGAAACTTCCTATAATCCCCAAGCTCCACCACACAAACAAAACCCTCCTCCACCAACTGTTCCTGTTTTCGTGGCACCTCCACCCGCCACATTGCAAAAATCATCCGATGAACCAGTGTTTCAGGTTCACGACAACCAATACTATCCTCCCGAACTCACCTTCAAAGCACCCGAGCCATACACTTACACCCCTCACCTTCAGCTCCCGGCGGAAACTGAGAGGTCGGCTAAGAATCCGGAGCAGGACGAAGTGCTTCGTAAAGTGAAAAGCCTGGAGCAGTCCTTCAGGAATATGCATGGATTGGGCAGCCAAGTTAGTGTGGCTTATAAAGATCTGTGTCCCTTCCCCGATGTTCAATTGTCGGCAGGTTTTAAGATGCCAAAGTTTGATCTATATGAGGGACATGGTGATCCCATGGCACATCTACGAGGTTTCTGTAGTAAGATGAGAGGGGCAGGTGGAAGGGATGAGCTGCTGATAGCTTATTTTGGTCAAAGTTTAAGCAGGTCCGCACTGGAACGGTACACAAGGCAGGATCCTAGCAGGTGGTATACCTGGGACGATCTAGCACAAGCATTTGCAGGTCACTTCTAGTATAACCTTGAGATCGTCCCTGACCGTCTCACACTGTTGAAACTTGAGAAAAAGCCTGGAGAGAGCTTCAGGGAATTCGGATTCCGTTGGAGAGAACAAGCAGCAAGAGTCGATCCACCAATGAGGGAAGGTGAAATGGTGGACTACTTCTTACAAACTTTGGAGCCAACTTACTTTGGTCACCTGGTGACGTCAGTTGGTAAATCTTTCAACGAAGTAGTAAAAATGGGCGGTATGGTTGAAGAGGGACTCAGGTCCAACAAGATAATGAGCTATTCGGCAATCAAGGCCATAACTCAGGCTATCCAAAGCGGCACGGGAGGTGCGCTCGGGAAAAAGAAGAGAGAGGAGGTCGCAACAGTCGAAGCAGGTACTTGGTCCAGATCCATAGGTCCTTCCCCTCACTACCAACCAAGACCCCATCACCCAAAGTACCCACACACTCCATACGACCCTCTACAGCCCTATTATCCACCACAAGAGCCACATTTCTCCGTCCATCACGCCCAAACTTACACCCAGCCTCCGGCTCGCCCACAATGGCGTGCGTCGTTTCCCCAGAATACATATCCACCTCCACAAAACACATACCTACCTCCGCAAAGCACATATCCACCACCAAGGACCTACAAGAATCCTTCAGGGCCATGCTTCCGCAGAAATCAGGCTTTCAGGAATGAAAGGGTGCACAGGCAGAGAACATTCACTCCGCTGGGAGAAACCTATATTACTCTGTTCCATAAATTGAGGCAATTAGGCCTATTGAGTCCTGTTGAGCCCAAATTGCCAAATCCCCTTCTCAAAAATCTGGACCACTCGGTAAGCTGTGAATATTGTTCGGGGGCTCCCGGGCATGATACTGAGAAGTGTTGGAAGTTGAAGACTGTCGTACAAGATCTTATTGACACAAATAGGATCGAGGTTCAGGCACCAGAGGCACCCAACATCAATGAGAACCTGTTGTCGGTGCACTATGAGGCCCACATGATCGAACTAGTGCACGAAGGAGGGGAGCCCAAGAAACCCTCACAAATGGTAATGATGATTCATGCCAGTCCAAACAAAAAGCCGACCAGTGGAAAGGCAGTGGTACAGTTGGGAAGGGTAGATTACAAGCCAGTTGTGGTAATGGGGAAAGGTTCGTCTGTTGTTGCGAAGAAGCCAGAGCCGGTCAAGGTAGTGCTGCAGAGAGTACCAAGCACACCAGTGTTAGTTGTGAAGGGGGCCCACATAGAACCAGTTGTTATCATGCCAGTAATGCAGTTGCCGATAACAAGTGAGAAAGTTGTGCCTTGGAGCTACAGTCAAGTGACGGTAATGCATAAGGGGAAAGAGTTTGTGGAAGAAGTATGCGAGGCCCAGGGGTTAACTCATTCGGGAAGGTGTTTTGCTCCCGCAGAATTGAGAAGGGCCAATCCTATAACAATAAAGAAGCCAATGACGGAGGAAGAAGCAGAGGAGTTTTTGAAGAAAATGAAGGCACAGGACTACTCCATTGTAGAGCAGTTGAGGAAGACCCCGGCCCAGATTTCGTTGCTGTCCTTGTTGATCCATTCAAGCGATCATTGTCGGGCATTAATGAAGATTCTGAACGAAGCCCATGTTCCGGACAAGCTCTCAGTGAACCATTTGGAGAAAATAGTGCACAAAATCTTTGAGGTAAACCGAGTGACATTTTCTGACGATGAGTTGCCAGTAGAGGGTACAGAACACAACAAAGCACTCTATTTGACTGCGAAATCTGAAGACTCGGTGGTCACTCGAGTACTGATTGATAATGTGTCCAGTGCCAATATCTGTCCTTTGGCCACTCTGAACAAACTGAAAGTTGATGATGATAGGATTCACAAGAACAGCGTCTGCATCCAAGGTTTTGATGGGGGTAGTACTGACACAGTGGGTGATATCATGCTGGAATTGACAATTGGTCCGGTCGCGTTCACCATGGAATTTCAAGTGATGGACGTGGAAGTGTCGTATAATCTTCTGTTGGGGCGACCCCAGATCCACGCAGCCAAAGCAGTGTCTTCTACACTATATCAGATAGTCAAATTTGAATGGGATAGACAAGAGATTGTGGTACACGGGGATGACGGTACAGGCGCCGTTAGTGATGCTATTGTGCCCTTCATAGAAACTGACGATGACAAGGGCCCATGAGTTTATCAGGTTTTTGACGCAGTCTTAGTGGACAAAATTCATGAGGGCGGGGACCTTCCACTTCCAAGAATCGCAGCTGCGACCTTCATGATAGCCTCGGAAATGTTAAACAGCGGGTTTGTACCAGGAAAAGGTTTGGGGGTTGATCTGCAGGGTATTGTCCAGCTAGTTTCTTTGCCCAAGAACCTGGATACTTTTGGGCTAGGATTCTAGCCTACCGCAGCAGATGTAAGACGGGCCCGTAAGTTGAAGAAAAGAGTCTGGGTCCTTCCCAAGCCAATCCCGCGCCTGTCCAGATCTTTTGTCAGGCCGAGCATCAAAAAGCGATTGTTGTCCGAAGTTACAGGGCCATTGATTGATGCAGAGGGAGACATAAATGAAGTCTTTGAGAGGTTATTCACCGAAATCAACATGGTAGAAGTTGGGGAGGGGTCCAGCAAGGCGGATGTGCAGTTTGTGGGGCCTAAGGCAAAAATCAACAATTGGATGGCTACTCCTTTTCCCATTCAGAGGGAGTCTTGGTAGTTGGCTCTGATTTTCCTTCCTGTTTTCTGGATTATTCCAGGGTTGTAATCCAGATTTCTTTTTATTTTTTATTGTGTTCATCAAAGTGTGAAACCTTGTTATCTCATAATTCAATAAAATAAAAAGTTTCTTCTTCATTCCTTATTTTATTTTTTAATTTTGTTTTCTTATTTTCTTTTTTTGTATAGTTCTCTTTATATTGGTCTTAATGACATGGCGTGCATAAGGAATCCTCAGCCCAGTCTTAAAAATCAATCTGATTCCGAAATGATAGTTCAAGAAGTAGATTGTGGTTACGAATCAGAATATGATGATGAGGATGAAGCCTTCGAAGAAATTAGTAAGGAGTTAATTCACTTCGAAGAAAAAACAAAACCCAATTTGAATGACACAAAAGCCGTCAATTTAGGGGACACAGACAATGTCCGAGAGACTAAGATAAGTGTCCACCTCGAGCCAGAAATCAGGGAAGAACTAGTCAAAGCACTCATTGAATTCAAAGACATTTTTGCATGGTCGTACGATGACATGCCAGGATTAAGCACCGATTTAGTGGTTCATAAATTGCCCACTGACCCGGCATGCCCTCCCGTCAAGCAGAAATTGAGGAAGTTCAAAACAGATATGAGTGTGAAGATTAAAGAAGAAGTAACCAAGCAGCTGCAGGCAAAGGTTATTTGGGTCACTCGATATCCTGATTGGTTGGCTAATGGGGTACGAGTGCCGAAGAAAGATGGGAAGATCAGAGTGTGTGTCGACTACCGCAAATTGAACAGGGCAAGCCCAAAGGATAACTTTCCATTACCCAACATCCATATCTTGATCGATAACTGTGCCGGACGTGAGATCGGGTCTTTTGTAGATTGCTATGCGGGGTATCATCAGATTCTGATGGATGAAGAAGATGCGGAAAAGACGGCTTTCATTACGCCGTGGGGGACTTATTGCTACCGGGTAATGCCATTTAGTTTGAAGAATGCTGGGGCAACGTACATGAGAGCAATGACTACTGTGTTTCATGACATGATACACAAAGAGATTGAGGTATACGTGGACGATGTGATCATAAAATCCAAGCATCAAGAAGACCACGTAGCAGACCTAAGGAAGTTTTTCCAAAGACTTCGAAGGTACGATATTAAGCTCAACCCAGCCAAATGTGCATTTGGTGTTCCATCTGGAAAGTTGTTGGGATTCATCGTCAGTCGGCGAGGCATTGAGTTGGACCCGTCAAAGATCAAATCCATCCAAGATTTGCCACCGCCGAAGAACAAGACAGAAGTAATGAGTCTGTTGGGAAGGTTGAATTATATCAGCAGGTTTATTGCGCAACTCACGGCAACTTGTGAGCCTATTTTTTGGCTACTGAAGAAAGATGCTGCGATAGAATGGACGGCAGAATGTCAGGAAGCATTTGACCAAATCAAGGGATACTTATCAAATCCACCTGTGTTGGTTCCACCTGAGCCAGGAAAACCGTTAATTCTTTATCTAACGGTCCTGGAGAATTCGTTTGGCTGCGTACTGGGGAAACACGACATTAAAGGAAGGAAGGAGCAAGCCATCTATTATCTCAACAAGAAGTTTACAGGCTATGAGGTTAAGTACACTCAACTCGAGAAGACATGTTGCGCCCTAACTTGGGTGGCCCAGAAATTGAAGCATTATCTGTCATCATATACTACTTATCTCATTTCACGCTTGGATCCACTGAAGTATATTTTCCAGAAGCCTATGCCCATAGGGAGATTGGCGAAATGGCAAATATTGCTCACAGAGTTCGACATCGTCTATGTGACAAGGACGGCCATGAAGGCCCAAGCATTGGTTGATCACCTGGCCGAGAATCCTGTTGATGAAGAATACAAGCCCTTGAGGACGTATTTTCCTGATGAAGAAGTAATGCATGTAGATGAGTTGGAATTATCTGAGGAACCAGGTTGGAAGCTCTTCTTTGATAGAGCCGCAAATGCGAAAGGAGTTGGAATAGGAGCGGTACTTATTTCTAAAACAGGACATCATTATCCTATTACGGCACAACTACGTTTTTATTGTACCAATAACATGGTTGAATATGAGGCATGCATTTTGGGCTTACGGTTAGCTACAGACATGGATGTTCAGGACGTCTTAGTCTTGGGAGACTCGGACCTCCTGGTGCATCAGATTCAGGGTGAATGGGAAACAAGGGATTTAAAGCTAATACCATATCGACAATGTTTGCACGATCTGAGCAAGCGATTTTGATCAGTGGAGTTCAGACACATCCCACGAGTTCATAATGAGGTCGTCGATGCTTTGGCCACCTTAGCATCGATGTTGCACCACCCAGACAAAATTCATGTTGACCCGTTGCATATTCAGGTTCGTGATCAACATGCTTATTGCAACATGTTAGAGGAAGAAATGGATGGCGAACCATGGTTTTATGATGTCAAGGAGTACCTTAGGATGGGGATATACCCGGAGCAGGCCACTGGAGATCAAAAGAGATCTATTCGGCGATTGGCAAATGGATTTTTCCTCAGTGGAGGAGTGTTGTACAAAATAACACCAGATTTGGGATTGTTGAGATGTATAGATGCTAGTCAAGCCACGACAGTTATGACATAGATACATGCTGGAGTTTGTGGGCCACATATGAGCGGATATGTATTGGCGAAGAAGATTCTTCGAGCAGGGTACTATTGGCTCACTATGGAGGGTGATTGTATTAGTTTCGTGCGGAAATGTCATCAGTGTCAGATACACGGAGATCTGATTCATTCTCCACCGACAGAATTGCATGCAATGTCAGCCCCATGGCCATTTGTTGCATGGAGCATGAATGTCATTGGACCGATTGATCCGGTAGCTTCCAACGGGCATAGGTTCATTCTGGTGACCATCGATTATTTCACTAAGTGGGTTGAAGCTAAAACTTTCAAGTCGGTAACCAAGAAAGCAGTGGTAGATTTTGTTCACGCCCATATCATCTGTAGATTTGGAATCCCGAAGGTGATCATCACAGATAATGGTGCTAATCTTAACAGCAATTTGATGAAAGAGGTATGTCAGCAGTTTAAGATTACACACCGCAATTCCACCCCGTATCGTCCCAAGGTGAATGGAGCAGTTGAGACAACCAACAAAAACATAAAGAAGATACTTCGGAAGATGGTAGAAGGTTCGAGGCAATGGCATGAAAAATTACCATTTGCATTGTTGGGTTATCGCACTACTGTCCGTACTTCAGTAGGTGCAACTCCTTATTTGTTGGTATACGGAACTGAAGCAGTGATACCGGCAGAAGTTGAAATTCCATCCCTTCGGATTATTGCTGAGGCTGGGATTGATGACGATGAATGGGTCAAAGCCCGATTGGAGCAGTTGAACTTGATTGATGAAAAGATATTGACAGTTGTATACCATGTCCAGTTGTATCAAAGGAGAATGGCAAGAGCCTACAACAAGAAGGTGCGACCCAAAAATTTGAAGTAGGACAGCAGGTGCTGAAACGAATCTTGCCACATCAGGCCGAAGCAAAGGGCAAGTTTGCCCCGAATTGGCAAGGGCCATTGATTGTAACCAGAGTGTTGTCCAATGGCACTTTATGTTTAACAAATATCAAAGGGAAATGCATCGACATAGCTATTAATTCGGATACAGTTAAGAGATATTATGTATGATTTCTTTTGATTGTAATTGTTGTTTGTTTGTACTTGGCATTTATTGGAGAATGAAATGACGGAGACAATTCTTTCTTCTATCAAAACACTTTAACCTTTGCTTCCCCCTTTGAGCCTTATTTATTCTTTCATACCCCTCTCTTGGAATCACTAACGAAAATGAAAAAAAAAAAGAAAAGGAAGAAAAAATAATAACAAAACAAAAAGAAAAGCCACAAGAAAAAGAAATACAAAGGAATTGGTGGGAACTACGTTTGACCTGATTCCTCAAAGAAGGATACGTAGGCGCCTCACGGCTCGGTCATAGTGTAACAAAAAATAAAAATCCCCAAGCAAGAAAACTGGGGCAGAAGTTGTGTTTATAATTTTGGGAAAAGAAAGTTGATTCCAAGGGTTGTAATGTTTTACCCATCAAAATTATTTTGAACCTTTTACCCTTTTTATTTTAGCCATACATAAAAACTCATATTGATGCCCAAAAAATACCTCCCGATCAGTATCTGAGAAGTGCCAAGTCACGCAAACGGAAGTCGGGAATAACACTCTGATCCCCAACAGAGAAGAGGATCATAAGCTGGAAATGAATTGATAGCCGAAAGAACCCCCAGCAGAGAGAGTCATATCAGTAGCACTCCAATCCCCAGCTGAAAAAAATAAAATAAAATAAAATGAGAGAGTCTTATCGGTGAAAACCTCCACAGGCACCACAAGGCGACGCAAGTTGAGAGAAATAAAATGAGAGAGTCTTATCGGTGAAAACCTTCACAGGCACCATAAGGCGACGGGAGTTGAGAGAAATGAGAGAGTCTTATTAGTGAAAACCCCTCGAAGGGCGCTATGAGGCGACAAGACCAGATTGGCGGAAATGACCCGCATTTGGCAAAGAGTTGAGTGCATGTTTATCCACATCAAGATGAAGTCGTTCGAAAGATTGATTGATACAAATAGACTGGGTTGATTAATCCGGAATGCACGACATGATCGTTGGGATCGGTTATATCATTCAGATAAGTTCTTTTCTTTCCTTTTCCCCAGCATTTGTAGAGAAAGATTTCTTCTTTTTCTATCTTTTGAAATCATCACTTTGTCATTTCTTGGTCTAAAGACTCTATCTCCCCAGTAGTTTGTTTTTGAAAAGGATTTTCAGAGCTTACTACCAGTTGCCAAAATGGTGCAAAGCAAAATGCGAATAGGACAGGCCAAAGATAAGGCGACAAAGCGAAAAGAAGTTTGTCGCAAGACCAAATGATGAATGGGTCTAGATTCCAAGAGGACCAAATTTCCAGGGGAAGTTGGAGAAAAATAGAAAAACAATAGTTGAGAAGTTATGAATCAAATTCCAAGAGGATCCCCAGCAGATTTGCGAGATGCAGGAAACAACTCCGACGGATTATCAACCAAGTTCCGCGATGGTCGGACAACACAGAGCGGGGAAGGAAGAGAAAAGAAAAACCATCCCCAGCAGGAATATCATCCCCAGCAAATAATATCATCCCCAACAAGTTTTGTAATAAAGCAGGGAAAGGAAAAAGGGAAAAACCATCCCAAGCAGAAGTGGCACGACCACTCACCACGTTTTAAACTAACAAATTTTTCTTTGATTTGAAGAAGGTAAAGGAAATATTATTGACAGCAGGAAGACATGGCCACAAAGAAGATTATCAAACTGGGGCAGAAAATTTTCTCTCATTGCGAAAATTTTCTTGAGATCAGATAGCCACTTGGAGAAGAGGGAAGATAACACAAATTTTGAAGGAAGTAAAATCCCCAGCAGTATACGAGAAAAGGCAATACAAGTTTTAAAGAAAGCAATCTTGGAAGAAGCAAGATAACCCAAAGTTTTAAAGGTAGTGGCCTTTGAATCAGTATCATCCCCACCATTGTTAAAAGGAGGAGAATAACTAGTCTTAAAGGAGGAAGATAATTACCCAGCAGTGTTATTCCCGGCAGGTTTCAGAGGAGTGAAAGCACCAGCTTTAAAGGAAGTAGTCTTTGAAGAAGGAAAATAACATATTTGTGAATAAAATATCGGTGTTATCCCTAGCAGTTTTTAGAGGAATAAAACACCAGTTTTGAGGGAAGCAGTTCTGAAAGAGGATGATTCAAGGTAGAAGGAAAATGGTTCGGGAGGCAGGAAGGAACAACAGCAATAAAACGCATTTCTTGAGAAGATTGAAATCAGGAGCCCGCCTGGAGAATAGAGGTGTTATATATTTAAGTTGCTGATGAAGTCAGGAGCCCGCCTGGAGAATGGAGGCTGATTTATTTTCAAAGTTGCTGATGAAGTCAAGAGCCCGCCTGGAGAATGGAGGCTGAATTATTTTTAAGTTATTATTGAAGTCAGGAGCCCGCCTGGAGAATGGAGGCTGAATTATTTTTAAGTTGTTGTTGGAGTCAGGAGCCCGCCTAAAGAATGGAGGCTGAATTATTTTTAAGTTGCTGATGGAGTCAGGAGCCCGCCTGGAGAATGGAGGTGTTATATGTTTAAGAAGTTGTTGAAGTCAGGAGCCCACCTGGAGAATGGAGGTATTATATGTTTAAGAAGTTGTTGAAGTCAGGATCCCGCCTGGAGAATGGAGGTGTTACATTTTAAGAAGTTGTTGAGGTCAGGAGCCCACCTGGAGAATGGAGGTGTTGTATTTTTAAGAAGTTGTTGAAGTCAGGAGCCCGCCTGGAGAATGGAGGTGTTACATTTTAAGAAGTTGTTGAAGTCAGGAGCCCGCCTGGAGAATGGAGGTGTTACATTTTAAGAAGTTGTCGAGGTTAGGAGCACGCCTGGAGAATGGAGGTATTGTATGTTTAAGAAGTTGTTGAAGTCAGGAGCCCGCCTGGAGAATGGAGGTGTTACATTTTAAGAAGTTGTCGAGGTCAGGAGCCCGCCTGGAGAATGGAGGTGTTGTATGTTTAAGAAGTTGTAAAGTCAGGAGCCCGCCTGGAGAATGGATGTGTTACATTTTAAAAAGTTGTTGAGGTCAGGATCCCGCCTGGAGAATGGAGGCTGAATTATTTTTGGAGTCAGGAGCCCGCCTGGAGAATGGAGGCTGAATTATTTTTGGAGTCAGGAGCCCGCCTGGAGAATGGAGGCTGAATTATTTTTAAGTTGTTGTTGGAGTCAGGAGCCCGCCTGTCTAATGGAGGCTGATTTATTTTTCAAAGTTGCTGATGAAGTCAGGGGTCCGCCTGGAGAATGGAGGCTGAATTATTTTTAAGTTGTTGTTGGAGTCAGGAGCCCGCCTGTAGAATGGAGGTTGTTAAATTTAAGTTGAATGAGTCAGGAGCCCGCCTGTTAGAACGAAGGTTGTTATATTTGAAGTTGATGAAGTCAGGAGCCCGCCTGCAGAACAGAGGAATACATTCCAAGAGCAAGTCAGGAGTCAGTAATGCGGAGGGTCACAACAAAAATACCCCCAGCACGAATCCCATTTCAGAAATCAGAAAGAAGACTACAAGAGCAAGTCGAAGATAGATAAGATTCTGTAATCACTAGTTTAGTCTAGCTTTTGTTTTCTTTCTAGCAATGGTGTAATAAGGAGGTCGAAAAGCAGTGGTAGCAGCATGCAACAGCAGTAACAGCAACATCGCAGTCCCATGGTAGTCCCAGCTACCAAAACTTCCCAAACTACATTAACCTGATTCCCTTCTAGCCAGGGATATGTAGGAAACCTTTGAAGCAAGGGTTCGGTTAAATCTTTTCAAAAAAAAGCTTCGCACGGAGTATTCCAACGGGCAAAAATCGCTCGTATCCGCTCACTCTATCTTTGCACGAAAACTCTTTGTGTTTTCGGACAAAGAGGGGCAGCTGTGAGCACGTGATTTTTGCTCTATGAGAACTACTCCCAAAAATTCAAAAAAATAAAATGGTTTTGTGTTGTTTGTGATTTACTTGTATTCTGTCTCTGCATGTTTATTTCTACTTTAATTAAAAAAATACAAAAATATGTGTTGCATGTGCATTTAGGATTTAATTTTTGCAAATTAGGATTTAATTTTACAATTTAGGATTTAATTAAACAGGTTTGTTTTACAAAAATGGAAAAATCACCAAAAAATATGTACTTTGCATTTAATGTCCGAATTATGTGATTTTATCTTTATTTGATGTTTAATTTCATGAGATAGCTATTATTAAGAGTTAATATTTTAGCTAATTATCAATTTTATAATTAGGATTTTTAGTTGGTAATTAGGAATTAAAAAAGAAAAAAATGGAAGAAAAGGAAGAAATAAAGAGAAAGTCGAACTGGGCCAGTTTTGAATTAAATAGACCATGCCCAAACCAAAACAACCCCTTACATCCCAGTCCAAATATCCTTTTAACCGGACCAGTCCGTTTCAAAGACACCCAAACGACATCATTTTGGGGAAGCCCTGATCAGGGCTGTTGATCTCACTGGATCAATGGTCCAGATCACTCCGCCCTCACCCGTAACCCCATACCTAAATCGACCCCGACCCCAACACTAAACCAAACGACACTGTATTTGACTAGCTCCTTGATCCTAGCCGTTGGTTGTGCTTGATCCAACGGCCATGATTAAAACACCCCCCACTCCCCCCGTATATAACCTTGATTCTTCGTCTTTGAGCTTCAAAGACCAAACAGATCTCCCGCCCCTTGCCACCGTGCACCACCCACCGGAAATCGCCTCACGACGGTTCTGGTAGTCCAATGACCCCCATCTTCACATCCCTGAACCACCACACCCTCCTCTTTCCAAATCTACCCTCCGTTGTCCTCGAATCATCACTGTCTGCTTCGAATATCAGATCGAAGAATCAGTCTAGAACCCTAGTTCGTCCAATGACCCCCAAATTAACACCCCTAGAGTATCTAACCACCCCAATCCAAATCCAGTACCCGTTTGATTCGAATCATCCTCAAACTTTTCGAATCTTCATTGGAAGATTCGAGCAAAACCTGGACCTACCCCAATCCGCCCTGAACTCACACCCTGGCACCATTGACCTCCCTCATGACCAAACCACTGTTGGTTTGGTTTGAATCTGGCTAGAAACACTCGAACCCCAAATCGAAACGTAAGAACCCTAGAAAACCAAAACTGGTTTCTGTCCGAAGTTTAAGGGGATTTGGGTGTTTAACTGACCTTAGTCGAAGTGTTCTCAGTTGAGAACACTCGATTAAGGTCCGTTTGACCTCAAAAAGTTCAAGTCCGAGTCGATTCAAGTCCGTCTGTTCTCTGTTCTATTTAAGGTATTTTTCCTTCTTTCCTTTTATTCTATTTTGATGTTTTAAATGTCTGTTTATTTGTCTAGTATTGTTATATTAATTTTTTAATTTTTGTCGATTGTTCTGTTCTTCTCCCTCAGACCTTTTTATTCGGTCGAATTTGTTTCTGCTCGTTGTTGTGAATAATTATAGGATGTGTAATCGATTCGAATAAGTTTCGTCGATTAGTTAAGTTTTATTATAAATCCCTGTTCTTGTCAATGCCGCTTGAATTGCCTGATTATCTATTTCTGATTGATTGTTATCAATTGTTGTAGGCAATCAGTTAATTAGTTATCGTCGATTAATTCAGTTTCATTAGTAGTTTCGTCAAATGGTTTGAGGTCAAATGTTGTATGTGATGATCTTTAGGCAATTAGTTTCAGGACATTGTCAATATGCTGACAATGATCCTGCATTCTTGTATAGGTTTGACTTAGTGATCCTGCATTCATGTTGATTTTGATTCAGTTTCAGCTTCAGTTTTAATGATTCTGTTGAGTTTTGTGTTATGATTGGTTTTGATTTAATTTCAGTTCATTTGTTTCAATTGAAATTTAACCTTAGTCATTCAGTTATCAGAAGTAAGTTGGTTATAGCTGTTAATCAGAATTAGTTTTAGATAATTGTTAGCTTGAACAGATTTTAGAGTTAAAGGTTTTAATGCAGATGAATAGATTGTATTGGGGCAGTAATATTAAGGGATTTCAGGGGTGATTTGGGAATGGAACAGTTAGGGTAATATTTTAGTGTTAGTGACTTGTTAGTGGGGTATTAAATGTCTTTAAATTAATAAGGTAATGGGGAACAAGAGGGAATGGGGGCTGAAAATAAGGAAAAAACTTTCCTTAGTGGGTTTTAAGTGGAAAGATGCAGATTTTTAGTGGGGAAGGGGGTCGGGTAGTTAAGTTAAAAAGAGGGGGCAGGTCTGGATGGCTATAAGAGAGAAGGATTAGGACTGATTAGAGGATTGATTTTTGGAGAGTTTGGGGAGCAGAAAATGAGTGCTCTTTAGGTTTTTGGAGGTCTTGAAGTCAGTTTAAAGAAAGATTTAAAGAACTAAAAAGAAAGGAAAAGGGTCTTTCAGTGAGTACTGAGAAAGAGTTGAGGTTCAGTGTTTAAACGATAAACTTCAAGGCTGCCTCAGTCGCTGGTGTTATTGTTTCATTGGTCGTTGCTGGAGTTTATTTTACTGGTTTCTTTTTTGATCTGTTACTGGGTTGTTGCCAATTGCTGTTGTAGCTGCTGGTTATTTGTTGTTGCAACTGCTGTTTGTTACTACTGCTGATCCTCTTCTTCCTCTTCTTGTATTGTCAATACCAGGTACACATTTGTATATCCTTGGCTATTGGAATGAAATGAAGCATGATCCGAGTCTCTGGTTGCCTAGCTATTGCCTGGTCGTTATTTCTGATGGTTTTGAGTTGTATTGGATAGGGATTTGTTTAGTTAGAATTATCTTCAGTTAATATAAACTGTTGTTTTAAATTCGAACTGATAAACCTTACGCCTAGGTTGTTCATGTGGTTATTATTTGAGTGTTAGTGTATTTATATTACTGTGCGTGATGGAAACAGTGGACTATTAGTTGGATATTTATCTTTTAGCCATGCTATAGTATAATTTCAATTGACGTAGTTTATTTTTTATTTTATTTTTGGAAAACAGAATTGAAGTAGAATAGGGAAGTAGGTTTAGAGTACTGGAAATAGTTGATGAATGTTAGAGCAGGAGTTGTTAGTTGTCGGCTAATTTCTCATGTATATCAGTCCGAATCAACCTCAATTTACTGCAGTTTACTTCAGCCTACCATACACGCCTAAGTTTGCATTTAGTAGAATTGAACAACTTGAATGGAATTCAATTGAACAGTATCTTCTCGTGTGGTATAGCCGCTGAAATTGCTAAGTTGTTGGAGCAAAAATAATAAAAATTGGGCCATTATACACATGTAATTAATTATGACTTTTCTTTATCTTTAGAGACAGAAATAAATAGAAAAAATGTAGTCACTTTAAGATTGTCCTTTTAAAATAAGCGAGATGAGTCTCGCCTAGTAAAACTCACAGATTGCGGGGCCCTCACGATTGTATATACTAATTACTTAGAACTCGGGATCGGCCGCTTAGCGAATTTCACGGCCTTTTTTTCCAAAATAACTACGCGTTAGTCTCTTTAGGCACGTACTTTAATAATTTACTTTCTTAAACTCGGGTGCACATTTATGTGACCCAAATCCAAATCTCAACAGAGTCAAAATGTGTCGATAACCACGGGTGCATTGATGTGACGTGGTTCGAGATGTATTTTCACGATGTTGCAATTCTTGGTAAAAATAATAATAATAAAAGCGGTACACAGTTAAAATTTGCACACAGGTTCAACATGTATTATAATCAGATAAATAAGCCGAATATGACAACTGAGCGACCGTGCTAGAACCACGGAACTTGGGAATGCCTAACACCTTCTCCCGGGTTAACAGAATTCCTTACTCGGATTTCTGGTTCGCGGACTGTTATACAGAGTCAATCTTTTCCTAGATTTGGGATTCAACCGGTGACTTGGGACACCATAAATCTCCTAAGTGACGACTCTGAATTAAATAATAAATCTCGTTTCGATTGTCCCTTAATTGGAAAAACTCCCTATGCGCCCCTTTGCGGTGGCGTAGGCAAAAAAGGAGGTGTGACAAAAACTATTTGGTTTCTGATCCTAAACCAATTGTGGGGGGAGGACTTATCATATATTATTGGTCTGATGCATACAAGTGTTGCTATAAACAATTTAGAAAATCTTAGACCAACACATGAAGTTTTGTTCTCATAAGTAATGGTTTAGCCATTTATAGGAGGTATTCAATGCTAAACCAGCTTGGATGTAAACCAGCATTATCAAGATGAACTGTCTTGATTTCATAATCTGAAAGTTATGCTCTTAGTTGAGAAAAGCAATTTCAAATGTCAAACTGCAGGTTGACAATGAACACACATGTAACCATATTATATATACATCTATAAGTGGTTCACATGATAGGTGAATGTGCCCATATTCACCTTTATATATTCCAAAATTCAGGAGTCTTAGTCCAACTTTAGCCGGTATAACCAATTTATTATGAGAACAAGCAGCACAAGAGAATTATTGAAGAATCTTCTGGTTCTTTAGTATATTCTTATAAGAATTCACAAATAGCTCTTTTAAAAATGTCAAATGAAAACTTCAAGTTTATCATGACATGTGATATCTCTTAGTAAACTAGAAGTTTACTATGGCATAAACTTTTGCATTAGTAAACTTCTGGTTTACCATGATATATGATGTAGTACAAATTGAAGATATAAGGCGGGTAACTTCTCATATACATATTATTTTACCCCCTATGATTGTGGAAGTGTGAAGATTTACAATCTTCCAATTATTTGTAGTCTCAATATGATAGCCAGTTGTAATAGTAAACTTCGGTTTACTACAACATATGTTTTTACCACAATCATATAATATGAATGACAAATTTGCATATAATCTCTTCGGGAGCCTTCAATTTATTTTCCATAATCAAATATTATTCAGACACTACTTGTATCATGTATCTTCTAGACAAACATTTAGCTCTTCAGGAGCTTTTGATAAATTTTGTACTACCAAATAGTGCTCAGACACTTCTGGTGTCATGAGAGAAAATGATAATCAAATTAACAATATAAAGACAATTCTAAATTTATAAATATAAGAAATTAAGAATTTCAGTATTTTTACTACCAACTTTGTGACAAATATCTCCTTCAGGGAGAAACGCCATTAGCATCTGAATATTTTATATCAAAGCGGTAATCACATAGTCATTACATCCTTCAGGGAAAGATACATGAGTTGTTATTTCCTTCGGGGAACTCGATAACTAACCATAACATATTAATATGGTTGTAGTAGAAAGCATTCTACAAGAATACTTTTGCCTTGGAATGATATAAAGATTTTCAAGATATTTTACGTACAACGAGTACATGTGACAATGATCTTTATGCCACAAAACAAGATCTATATCCTTTGTTATTCTGCCTCTTCAGGATGTGAGTTGTGGTATTTCTTCATTCACTCTGTGCTTCAAAAATAACTTTGAATAACTTATTATTTTGTTTAAGCACAGAAAAACACAGTTTCATAATATTTTCCTGCTTCAGGAGAAAATTTCAATTGTGTTACTTCTTCATGAGCAAATTTAAAATACAAAATATTGAGTATATATTCTCTCAATCATATTACCTCTTCTGGAGGTGAATTGTAATATATTCACATCAAAAAGCGCGTTCATATGTACTAGCTTTATTAATATTGTCACATTCACTTCATGAATGGATTAATATTTATCAAAAGTTCTCATCCTTCCGGGAACAGAACATAATTATTTGAGTGTGCATTAATCATACCAAATTGTGTGACGACTTAGAACCTCTTTTAAGATATTGCTACTTCATGAGCAAATCGAGGCATGCAAGTAATATAGAGAAATTTTCTCTAACTTATCTTCAATTGTAACCATAGAAAGCCTAAATTATCACTTCTGGTGGTTATAGGCATATACCACTTCTGGTGGTTAACAAAATTTAGTTACAATGAGATATACAAAACATAATCACTTCTGGCGGTTGTATATTTCTTGTAAACTCTGTTGGAGTTTAAGTGGATCTAACAATGTTATCCACTTTATAATCCTTTATTAAGATAATAAGGATGAAAACAAATACCAAAATAGGTATTGTATTCGTAACACATAACCAAGCAGGCGATGATAAAGATATTAAAATATAAGCAAAAGACTCAAATTAAATTACGAAAATTTTGCCACTCCAGATGTAAGTGATATCTACATCACTACAGCCAAGAAGAAAAGCTCACCACCTCAAGGATATATTCAACCTTATGATGCTCGGAATGAACAAGATCTAACTACGGATGTAAGAGCTTCGCCTTACATCAGAGATGGACACTGAAATAGAAATTAAATTCGAAGTAAGTGTTTAAAATGGCAGAGCCTCATGCTGATAACGTGTTATAAAATAAAGACATTAAAGTAAAGAAATCAAAGACAAGTAGAGAGAGAGAGAGAGATTTATTATTCAACTTCAAATTCATGTACATAATGAACTGAAATCTCCTTTATTTATAGAAGAAAGGAAATTGTTGTGTAAGCTGTTACTGCAAACCGCTGTGTTAGTTGCTACTGCAAGTTGCTTTGTAAGCTGCTACTGTACCAGATATAGATAATCTTCTGCTGGGGTAATATTTATCCATAACGGAGTACCGTAACGATAAGCTTCTTCAGGAAGCTTATTTCCAATAGAGTACTAAATAGATAACTATATTTACGGCGGAGTCCCATATGGATAAGCTTCTTTAGGAAGCTTATTTACAATGGCGTACTAAATGAACATTCATAATATAATACTCCCTCCGGTCCAAAATAAGTGATTTTTTGCTTTTTTCTTGTGGTCCAAAATAAGTGATTTTTCCAGATTTCAAGAATGAATTAATTATTTTTTTCCTACATTGCCCTTGGAGTAATTAATGTTGGAGTATTTGTTAGGAGTGTTTATGTGAAGAGACAATAAAGATTAATATGATCAATTTCATTGCTAATTAATGTTAAAAGGTAAATTTCTAATATGTGTGAAAATAACCAAAAAAACATTATTATGGACCGGATGGAGTATATATTTATAACAAGAACTAAATTAAACTCAAGATTTCCATAATTCACTTTCAATGAATATGGACGTATTTTGTGATAAAATAAGAAACACAATCTTTCACCCGACGTGTAATTCACATAAATATTTGCACAGCCGTGGCGCTGCACGGTTCCACATATGACTTAACCAAAATACTCAATAATTGTGAAAACAGACACAAAGAAAGCAGCAGCAGCAGCAGCTTCAAAAAGATGGCAGAAAATTTCTTGACCCAAGTCGAAATACCTCAACAGAAGCACTACAATGGAGTTCCTTTCCCTGCTGTTTTATCTCCGAACCCAAACTCTACTATCTCACAACTACCACAAATAATCAAAGAGCAAAAACCATGGTTTGGTTCTCTACTCCAACAATCTGGGGCTATTCTTTTCAGGGGATTTCCTGTCAACTCGGCATCAGATTTTAACGATGCTGTTGAAGCTTTTGGCTACGAGGAACTGCCGTATGTGGGTGGTGCTGCTCCTCGTACGAACGTTGTTGGCCGTGTCTTCACCGCTAATGAGTCCCCGCCTGATCAAAAAATTCCTTTTCATCATGAAATGGCTCAGGTACAAAATCTATCACTAGTACTTTACTTACATATTGTCCTTTGTTATTCTACTAAATAAATTCCTGTAAGTTAGGAGTACTAACTACTCCCTCCCTCCTATTTTATGTGTCAGTGTTTCACTAAGAACTAAATTTAAGAAAGGAAAAAAGATTTTTGAAACTTGTAGTTTAAAATAAGTCACATAAATTTATTTAATTATAAATCGTAACGAGAAGTTTAAAGTTAGTAAATTGGTTTTCTATACCTCACACAAGGTAAGGATGAGGTAGGTTTGCGTACACCCTACCCTCTCCAGAACGATCATCATATAAAATGGAAAAATGGAAAAATCATAAAGCCTATAGAGCAGAATGGATAAAAAAGATAGTTTGAATTTGAGGTGTAATTGATTGGTTTGTTGATGGTTATTAGATCAAGACTGGATAAAAACATGTACTGGTAGTAGAAAGCCCTTATTATCAACTGTTAATACAAGGAAAATCAATACCCTTTTCCCTATGTTATAAGATTAAGAGTCAAGATTCTTTGATATTCTTTAGTTAATTGTATTGGATATTAATTTTGGAATTTTTATTTTCTTGGAGTAGGTTCCCGAGTATCCATCAAAATTGTTTTTCTTTTGTGATGTTGAACCTGGAAGTGGAGGAGAAACTCCAATAGTGCTGAGTCATGTTGTGTATGAGAAGATGAAGAACAAGTATCCTGATTTTGTTGAGCGATTGGAAGAGCATGGCTTAATTTATATAAGGGTATTAGGAGAAGATGATGATCCCTCTTCCCCAATTGGCCGAGGCTGGAAATCAACATTTTTAACTAAAGACAAGAGCGTGGCTGAAGAAAGGTTCGCGCTTTGCTCCTATATTTTCTTTTAACTTGTCTCTCCGTTGCTTGGAGCACATTCTTTTTTCACTGTTTTAGCAGCTAGATGAGTCAACTTATACCTTGCTTGCACTATCTATATTGTTGTTGACTTTAAATCTAGCAGTAATGATGCAAAAGTTTAACTCTTACATATTGGGGGAGCAGGGAGAGATAAAATATCAGAAAAGTGGTGAAAAAAGGTTCTTTTGAACTTCTTCCTTATACTCCCTTAACTGCTAAGTAATGAGTTGACTGGTAAAGATGCGCGGGAATATTCAATATGCCAAATGGGGGAAGGAAACTACCTTGACGTCTTTACTTTTCAAGTTGGTGGTTGATGTTAATTCTGTCACTTGACTTACAGATTTCATGACATTACAATTGTTCAAATGGTGCAATAGAATCAGATAAGCAACTAGATGAGACAAAATATGAATGCTTTTTAGTTTTGGCAATGTCTCGTCCGTCACAGAAATATTGTCCTGCCTTTGTCCACCTTTTCTACCACTTCATTCACCCAACTCTTAGATTATGTTGTTCAAATGGGGCAGTACTGGAGAGATTTGATTAGCTCTTTTCCGAAGCACTAGAATCAGATAAGCTAGGACGCGAGTTGCAATATGAATGCTTTATTTTAGTTCTAACAACATTCTTGTACGTAAAAGAGTTTTCTAGGAAGAAAACTCATTTTACAGTACGCACCCATAAAGTTATTTTGTTCAGAAAGTTAAAATCAACTAAAGCTCAAGATCTTGGATTAAAGGAATCTATCATTTTGTCACTTTACTATTAAAGGTATAGCCATATACCTTTAATTGTAGAGGATCTTCAACTTTATAATTGACTAGCTTTCGAAACAAAATACTTTTATTGGTGTTTACTATAAAATGAACATTATTCATTGAAAACCCTTTTTAGGTACAAGACTTTCCAGAACTAAAATAAACTATTCGTATTGTACCTCGCTTACTAGCTTATCTATTCTAGTGCTTTGGAGAAGTAAAAGCTTTAAGACTCTTTAGGTACTGCACCGTTTAAACAACATAGGGTCATTAAATATAAGAGTCTAGTGTGTAGTGGTAGAAAAAGATGGATAAGGCAAAAAATTTGTGACGGATGAGACTGTTGCCTAAACATAAATAAAGCATCGATATTGCACTTTGCTTATTTGATTCTTGTGCTCTGGAGAAGAGGAAAAGAATAGTTCAGCTCAATAATTTCTTTCCAAAGCAGAATAGTCTGCTTACTTTGCTTGCAAGTAGCCATACTATAAGAGCTGATTAGTTCATGAATTTGCTCTAACACAAGAAAACTGAAAAATTATCCTGCATTATACTTTTCCCTTAGAAAAATTCACTTAAGAATAAAGGCTGTTACTTTTTGTTGGTCTTCTTTTTGTTTTTCTTTAGTTGCAGTGATCTCTCCGCACCCATTTCCCAAAAAACTGTTGTTCTTAATCTGAATACTTTGTGTAGCGGTGAGGGTATAATGTTCCACCTTTGATGCAACTCCAGTTGTTTGTACAGCATTTTCCTCTATGATGAAGAGTCAATGGGTTGCTAGTGTTGTTTACGAAACCCAATGCCCTATAAAATTGTACAATGATTCATTAACTCGCGCATTTTAATCAATAGGGCTGCAAAGTTGGGCATGAAGCTAGAATGGATAGAGGATGGAGTTAAAACCGTAATGGGCCCTATACCAGGCATCAAATTCAACCAAGAAAGGCGGCAGAAAATATGGTTCAATAGCATGGTAGCTGCATATACCGGGTGGAAAGATGCTAGAAATGATCCAGTGAAAGCAGTCACTTTTGGAGATGGCCAGCCTTTGCCTGCTGAAGTTATACATGATTGCTTAAGAATCCTTGAGGATGAAAGTGTTGCAATTCCATGGAAGAAAGGCGACGTCTTGCTGATTGATAATTTAGCTGTTCTTCACTCCAGGAAACCTTTCAATCCACCTCGTCGCATATTAGCTTCACTTTGCAAGTAAAAGCAAACGAATATAATATAGGGATTAGATTCCCCGTCTTAAGTATTTTATAGTTTTGAAGAACTTAGTAGCAATTAACATGTCACCGTAAATTTTTATTTTATACTTTCCTTCATAAGAATTTTTGTCAGCTTGACTCAATCTGTTCTAGATTTATTATCTAGTAGCCCTCTAGTCGTGGCATCGCAATTCCTATTATAGATGACAATCTTGAAGACAGAGCTCCTCTTGATTGTTCTGCAGCTTATTAGTATGTAAGCCAACATATCTGTCTTGAATATAGAATGTTATCCAAATATCACATGAAACAATCCAATAGCTTTTAACATGATCATAAAAAAAGAAGCAAACACAATTGTAAATAGACAACCTGTTGGCAAAAGAATGTAATGTGACTTCAACGATTTTGAATAATACTTGAGATCTTGTACACCATATTAAATACAAAACTGCAGCTTAATTATCACAAAATACATCCACTATATGAGAAATTACTCAGTGCACTAGACAAATAAAAACAAAAGGCTACATTGTAAAGAATGATATAACCAGAATGGGAAAAATGGAGAAGATTGACTTCAAATAACATGACTATTATGTACATAAAAGTGAGGAAAGTGCTTTATTTGGTATTCTGTGACCAATCTCAGGACTTATCTTCCCTGCACAATGCCACTAAACACTTGGCTATTCCCAGCAAGAGTTGCTTCCCATTCCACAGAAGATAAGAGTATTTGAGAAAGCATAATCACCACTTGCTTCATGTCTGGTCTTAATATTGGATCATCATCCGCACATTGCTTAGCCAGCATAGCCACCTAGCGAAATGAATACATCAATGATGGAATAAGTCGTGAAATGAACACAATAAAACAAGAAGTTTTATTTTGTGTCTCATACAACTTACACTAGTTGTATGAGGCTCCTTTTTGTCTCACAAATTTGTGGACCCCAATCTTACATTTTTGGGTCCACGGAAATCTGAGTCCACAAAACTGTGAGACAAAAAAATTGTCTCATACAACTAGTGTCAGTTGTATGAGACACAAAATAAAATTTTCCCAATAAAACAAGCTCTGAAATCTCATTACAAATTCAGTCACTGACGTCACTATCATAATAACTAAACTTCATCCCAAAAAGTAAAAAAAAAAAACTAAGACTTTAAAAAGGGCGGAAAAAAATTCCCATCTTAAACGATCTGCTTCTTATTTCATTTCAATGTAGATGAGGTACAAATTGAACTGCTACAAGGTTGATAAATGTAATTGGAAAAGTTGCAACTTACCTTGAAAACACAGTCAGAAGGGTATAAGTCCATCAAACTGGGATCGAGCTGCTCCTTTAAGCTTGTCATACTAGTGGAGTCTGGTGAGTTCCTCAGAGCTGCCAGCATCTGCAATTATGTAGCATTAGTTGCTGCCAATAATTGAAATTTTAGCGTGCATATAAAATGTGCATGTATATATTTACAAATTTATAGTACGTATACCTATACATAGACACAGTACAATAATTTAGCTTTGTACATAACAATAGACAATGAGTTCGTGGCATTTCTGAATTTTTTTTCAAAGAAAAGCATTTATGAAGTTGATGAACTGATCCGAGATCAGAGAATAGTAAACTTCCCAATGTGATAAAGATGACGGACAGGTGACATCTAGTCATATATTGACCGTGCGCGATAATGTCAAAACATTTTTCCAGAGCTTTCATAAATGTGATCTTACTCATTTTGTATGGTAAATTCGATGTCTTTCACCATTTTTACCAAACAAGCAGTTCTCAGATATAGAATAGAAGTGCCAACATTTGGAAATAGAATCCATAAGGAAGAAGGTTTTCAATTTTGAACAGTTATTGAGCAATTAGACTTACAAGGGACACTAAGGAACGTCTTTCTGCAGTTTTCATCACATTGCCTTCAGTCCGGGTGACGGCTTCTTTCCCTGTCAGCATCTCAAAAAGGACAACGCCAAATGCATACACATCAGTCTTCGTAGTTGCCAAGCCGTCCCTCAAATACCTGCAACAGCAAGAGAAACAAACAAAATCAGGGAGAAGCAAGTTTCAGTTTTGTGTTATTGCTTATGGTTGGTTATGTTGCTTACTCTGGAGCTACATAGCCATAGGTTCCAACAACTCGTGTTGCAGAGGCTTCTCCGTCATTCGTTATCCCCATAAGTTTTGACAAACCAAAATCTGAAATCTGTTTGCAAAGCAAAGGCAATGAGATGTTTTTGGGTTCGAAACTGACAACCAAAAAGACAAAACCCGGGCACCAGAACAAACCTTTGCTCTAAAAGAATCGTCAAGAAGGATGTTGCTTGTCTTTATATCTCGATGCACATAATGCGGCTTGGTGTGCTCATGAATGTATTCCAGACCTCTAGCAGCATCAAGTGCAATTTGGACTCTCATGATCCAAGAGAGCGGTGTATGGCCTACACAAAAATAAGAGGTCCAATCATCTAGCTTATTCACCAAAATAAATTCTGAGCTAAATGGTTATCTTGAAGATGTGTACCTTTATTCTGAGGATCATGCAAGTGGCATTTGAGAGAACCCTTCTGGGCATATTCATAAACTAGGAATAGTTCATCATTACTGACAGCATAACCGATCAATTCTACCTTGACAAAATAATACCAAGACAGGAGTCAAAATTTTGAATTGATGTAGCACTATCATCAAGCTCTGAAAAATAAAAAACTCAGGGTGCTGCAGTGAAATTCAGTATTCATTACCAAATTCAAATGATGAACTTTACATAAAACTTTCATCTCAGCAGTAAACTCTCTTGTTTTAGTGGCTGTCATTCTTTTGATTGCAACTTCCTGAAAGGTTAATGTTTCAAAGTGATAAGCAAGTTGATAGGCCACGTTCAAAGGAAATGTATCAAGATAGGTGAAGTGGAGAAAAATTAACCTGGTTGCGGAGAATGGCGTAATAGACAGAACCATAGGTTCCATGACCAAGAAGATTGGAGTCAGAGAATCCATCAGTAGAAGATAGAATGTCTTCATAGATGAAAACAAGAGGTTTTTCCATGTCAAAGACATCAGTTCCTATAACTGCAGGATGCCGAAATAGTAATTATTATATCAGTCCTGCATGATAGTGAAACATAATACACACACCTTTCCCCCTTTATGATCTTGTTTTGATGGCTTTTAGAACATTAGCTCGCACATACTAATATATGTAAGAAGCAAATGACTTGGTCTCATGCATAAAATTTTTGAAGTAATTTTACAGGCATAGAAAGACAGCAAAAGCATGCATCTCTATGTTCCTACCTTTTGGAATATTCATCTGTTGGTCACTAGATTCCCCATTAGGTTCTTTCCGGTCCCCTGAATCACCGCAGATGTACCTTCCTGATGCACAACAGAAACTTGTATTTCGAAGAACCTGGAACTTATGAGAAATCTTCTCGTTTGAACCTGCTGAGTGACTTCTCTCACTTCTGGAAAAACAACTTGACGACCTCCAGGAAACAAAAGCAAGAATGACGGCAATTAGGAGTAGAAGACCAACACCCAAACCCCCAATTATCCACCAGTAAAGAGCATGACTCTTATGATTCTCCTTAATTTCTGCAGAAAAAAATGAGCTTTTGGGGATTATATACTGCAACAGAAAGGTAGCCATCTAAAATGCATCTCTTGTGGGAAATTCCACCAAGATATGGAGTCCGGAAATACTTTTGAGGATCTTTCTATTTTGAAGAAAAATTGTAGCATGAAAAGAATATAGCAAACCAACATAGAAAGGAAAATCAAATTATTTGAATTACAAGGTTACTGCATAGATGAATTCAAATGACTGGCAGGGAAATGTTTACTATGATTTGTTTTATGAATCCAATGTGTCAAGAAGCCAGAAAAAGTACAATGGATACAGTGAACATATTTGACAAATGGTTGAGGTAACACCTATTAATTATGAGGAAACCTTGTCCCCCTCCTTTATGTTGTTCATTTTCTTGTACTAAATTATTGTTTCTCATAAAAGGAATATATGAGCTTGACATTTACCACATAACTGAGGCGTATACATTAAGCTGAAGGACAAATAAGATTTCAAGCAGCCAACAGTTGGTGATAGAATAAAGCAAATGTTTTTTTAATCAGCGATAGAATAAAGCTAAATTCAGTCGACTGCTAATACGAAACCTTAGAGTCAAATAAAAGTTTGGATTTTTCATTGCATTCATTGCAGAATGATAATCAAATTCTTGGATATATCACTTGTTCCAGTGACAGATTTACGCAAGACACTGCCTCACAAGAACAAAGAGAAAGAAGAGCACAAAAAGTTGACATGCCATGACTACTATAAAGTTAAACCATTTGGCTTGTGTTTAAGTCTACAAACGAATATGGTGTGTCTTGAAACGTATCAACAAATATGAAAGTAGGAGCGCTCATAAGCTATGAAGAATTGATAATACCTGAAATATCAGCAGCAGCAGGTGCTGGAACAGGAGCAGGAACGGTGTGATTTTCCACAGGATATGGATCACCAGGAACTGGACAGACAAACAGTTGTTTAAGTATAGCAATTTTAGCCAAAAGAAACTTATTAGGAAAAGCCATTGATGATGAGTAAATACAAGATAGTTATTGAGCCTCGCAAAGTTGCATAGATGTATCTTGCAAAGTCTTTCACACTCAAGAATAAATTGGACTTATAGATAAGTAGCGAAGTCGTAACATTGAGACTATAATCTGTCAGCAGCAACATCCTCTCACTTCTCTGTACCTATATGCTCATCTTCAGACAACGTCGTCCTCGCACTTACTAGTCATTTGCTATGATTATTGTGCTATACAATTGGATACACTGTTGAGACCGATATACTATATGATGTATGCTATAAGGCAGCATGTTACCCCTCAAGATACACATTTCCCTTAATACATTCAATCCAAACTCTCTAACTGATCGGAGGCAACTAATTTTCGCCATGCCCCATGGGATGCCAAGCTAATTCCCATTATATCCACTTTAATCAACTTTCCGCTAATTAATGCAAAAAGTCTAAAGCTCACTAGGTTCTTGAACATCATTCTTGTGTTCAAATTTGACTCAAGTATTAGATAGTCGATGATCTTCTCGCAATTCTAACAAATGAGAGGACTTTACATCTCTCTAGCACAAAGATTCATCCCTCCCCCACCCATGCCCAACCAAAAAAAGAACAACAGTTCAAAATTCAAACTCACCCATTTTACCACAACTAACACAATTAGATCAATCAAGCCAAGTCCAAAATCATCAAAGACAAAAAAGAAAGTCATAATAGGGAAGAGAAACTCATACCTGAATTCAATGGCACATAGTATAAAGAGCCCACAGTGAAATTATCAGGATTAGCAATTCCATTAACAGTCTCAATATTATCCATACTAACCCCAAACCTACTTGACAAAGACTGTACAGTATCCCCATCTCTCATCACATAACTCATAAGATAATTCCACAGCCCACTTGAGCAACCACACATGAGCTTCAATGAAACCACTGCCCCTTTCTTTGCCTCCCTTGTAAAATTCGAGGGAAAATAAGCCAACCCATTATAGGCATCAAGAACAATATTATACACAGATCCATTGTTTTTTCTAACAGTAAATGTGGAGTTTGTCAAGTACTTGTTAATCCCAGAAGCACAAGTACAGTTCTTTCTTATAAAAACATAACCTTTACCATTGCCTTCAATAGTTATATCATTAGGTAACACATCAAACATGCTTTGAATAACTGGTAGAGTGTCTTCTGGGCTGGGCTTAAAAGCCAAGAAAGAAGTGCACAAACGGCCAGCGTCCGTACAGTTTAGTGGAGCTGATGAACAGAGAGGGATTGTTTGAAAAATGGCGAACAGACAAAGAATTGCAAGAAAAGCAGGTTGAATATGATTCATTGTATTAAAGATTGAATCTTTGATAGATTTAATGAAATGGGTCAGCAGCAACTGATGCAAAACTTAAAGAGAAACATGAAAAAAGAATTGTAGAGAGTTGAATCTTAAGAGCAAGAACAGAGCATTTTGTTGGGGTTTTGTGTGTGGGGGGGGGGGGTGTTGGTTGTCTTGTTATTGGCTGAAAACTGGGGCTTATTAGTGAAAGTTACTGACTCAGTGACTGATAACTTACTAATCTGCTACTGCAAAAACAACCAAAAAGGAAAAATATGGAGAGGGAGGCAAATTACACCTGTGATTTCAGAGTACTGGATATCATTATTTTTCATCTGACTAAACTGCCACTGTTGAGTTAGTGGCTAATCAAACATTAAATAACATTTACTCATACTCTGTAAGAGTGAACTTTCATGAAAGCCAAAAGAAATCGACATTGTCCACGCACACCACGTTTAAATCTTGTTTTAAAGATACAACAATTACCATCTTAGTCTCACCATTACCATAAACAACTACTCCCTCCCTCTTTCATTTTTAATTGTCTAACTGTTAAAAATAATTACTTGTCACTTTTTGAAGGAAAATAATTTATTTTTTTTATTTTTTTCCTTAGCATTAATTACTTATTTTAAATTATTTTTCAAATCTGTTAAGACTATACACCAACTAATATAGATATTATGATAAATTATGTACTTTATTTATTATTTCTTAGGGGGTGTACTCAAATAGTGGATAAGTAAGAGTGAATGAAAGGAGTATTACGTCTCAAACTCAAACTAGTTTGAGTCGGTTCTATTTCAAATCTCAGTTATCATTTTTTTTCTTTTTATTTTCCTATAACCAGCTAAAACAATAAAAAATTACGCCTCAAAAATAATAATAATAATAAACTCAATATAATTCCACAAATAAATTTGAAGAGTATAGTATATACATAGACTCTACCCCTACTTACGCCCCAGCTCTAAGCAAATTGAAATTGATGTAGTAAATTACTACTAAATAGTTTAACCTCTTTTACTTTTGTAAATTTTGTATGAGGTTGTACAAGTAAGAGGTAGATATTTGGCAGGGCCAATAGTGGAAATGAGCAGGAGAGAGAGGGAACAAAAAATGGCTTGTTTTCGGGAAAAGGAAAGCACAAGTTGCGAGAGGAGAGATGTGTAAAAGAGCTGTACAGTTTGTACTGGGGTCCACTTTCAGTAGTCCCAGTACACCATATAGTTGCATTGCCGCCAATTTTATGAAATCGCCGATCATTTCCCGACCAAACTCGTCCGAGTAAAAAAAAGTCGTTGACTTGACTTTGCTCATCCCAGTACTCGTGTCCACCGCACAATTCTCTACAACTTTCACCGCGGTAACTACTAGTTTATGCGTCGACTATTACCGCTTACCACCTTTGGTAAAAGTGTTAAAACTTATCATGATTAAGTGATATTAATCATAATTATATTTAAATTATTAAAAAGTGTCCTATCATTTTTAATTCTGTATATAAATATACTCCCTCCATTCACTTTTAGTTATCAAGTATTTTAAAAATAAACTTTTATTTTTACTTGTCATTTTTCGTATATCAAGAAAAAAAAATTTATTTTTCTTATTTTTTCCTTAGCTTTAATTACTCATTTCAAATCCATTAAAACTATACACCAATTAATATGAATATCATAATAAATTATGCACTTTATTCATTAATTCTTAAGAAATATGCTAAATTAATAGTGGACAAATAAAAGGGAAAGTCGTACTTACAAACAATCATTTGAGAAAGCTGAATCAGATAGAAAGGTCATTTAATATTTCAAATACGAGTAATATAGTTCATTTGATTTTGACCTATATAGGTGTGGGAGAAGTAGATATTGGGGGTAGAGAATGGCATCCGAGGTCATAGTCATATTTAGGGGTGTTCGTAAAAACCCGAAAAATCGAACCAAATCAAATCGATCAAAAAATTCGATACTTTTTGGTTTGGTTTTGAATTTTAAAAACCGACTTAATTGGTTTGGTTTTAATATTCTCAAAGGGCAATTGATTTGATAGTGTTACATTGAAAATATGGTCGCCAAAACATGTATTTGGTAGTGTATATCTTATATTTAAGAAAAAACCGATAAATAACCGAAAAAACTGAAAAACCGACATAAACCGAATCGAGAAAAACCGACTTAATTGGTTTGGTTTTAATATTTGAAAAACCGACTTACTTGGTTTGGTTTCTTTTTAGGGAAAAACCGATCCAAACCGAACCATAAACACCCCTAGTCATATTGACTAAAGGATAGGGCCGCACGTGGAGTGGATACAACTGTAAATATTATTGTCCAGAGAGAGGACAACCCACGGAATAAACTGGCTCTCAAATAAAGAACACACAATAGGCACTCGAATATTTATTTTCCTTCTACTTCACTTCACAATCTCAGATTTATATTATTACTTTTCCCTTTTTAACTGGTTTCAACTTCGTGTGCCTATATAATTCAACAAATGATTATGTTTATCTTGTCTTTGCTTCTTGACTTGAAATGTGTATAAACTTAGCTCCCGTTTGGTTATAGAATTTTATTTTTTCAAATTTTTTTTTTATAAATATTACTTTGTTTATGAAATATGATCATGTTTTGGAAAAAAGATAAATTTAAATATTTTCAAGTTCCCAAAAATTGATTTAGGATAGTTTTTGGGTGAAAATTTTTCTTTCACTCACAAAACTTCATCTTTTTTCAAATAAAATGCATATTCAAACATTATTTCAACTTTCAAAAATTATTTTTCAACAAATTTTAAAAATTATTTTTTCAAGTTTCAATCAAATCTATATCCAAACGCTAGCTTAATCACTTCAAAGGAGCAGGAATTAGTTACAAAAGTCGTCAGTAATTTATCGCTTGGAATTAACGACGGATTTTTGTTGTTTAGAGATAGAATTTGTATGTTTCTATTTCTTTCTTCTTGAGTGCGGTATATGTGTTATTTCATTAGTGTTAATTGTCAAGTAACTCACTATATATGTGAGGACTTGATGGACGAAATAATGGAGCAGTTGTAAAGTTGTAATTTTCTTTCGTTTTCATAATCAAACATCTCAAAGATGGAAAAAACAAAATAGTTAGTAGCTATCAAAGGATATATAGACAAAAGATAAACGTCGTTGCCGTACGCAGTGGACAGATCAGCACATGATTAATGATATGATTTTTTTTAATTTCTAGTCTAAATATAAGCCGTTTAGAATTCCTCCTTCATATCCGCCTTTAACTACTCTTCATCTAAATAAATGTAAGCAGTTTGACCAGTTTTTTTTCCAAAAATTATTACGAGAACTTAAATTGGAGTCTAAATGATTTTCACATGGCAGAAATAATTTCAACCATCTTTTATTTACAAATAATAGTTTGGTTACTGTCTTAAACTACATAAATTGGTAATATTCATGATCAATAGAGAGAATTGAAAAGCTAAAGACAGAAGAAGGAAATAAATAATGTTTAAAAAAATAATACTCAAATAGATTACCTGAAAAGGGAAATGGTCCATGCTCTATACTTTACCGCTTAAGAAACTATCATAATTAGATAGTGTAAATAACACAAGAGTCGGTAGGGAAATTAACCAAGAATTCCCATTTTGTAATTTCTATTCTTAATTAATCGCATTAGATGTAGTTGAACACAAAAGGAGGTAGGATTAGCAGTCAGTAAAATATTATAATTGTGGGACACAAAACCCACGTCGTGTGCATGTGGGGATTCGCTGGAAGCCCATTTCCATGCATGTGGGCACAGGGCAATTCCTCTAGAATAAATCAATTATACTGTGATTAAACTAATGATATATAATTACTCTCCCCTTTCATTTTATGGGGCAATACAAATTTAAGAACTTATAATCTTAAACATACATGAAATTTTGTGCTTATTAAATATGATAAAATAAAATTTTAAAAATAATTTTATCAAATAATTTTTTTGGAACAAATTAATATCAAAATAAAATGGAAGAGAGAGAGCAATAGTATAGAATACTATTAATGATGAGGCTACTTTATAAGGTTATCCGACACAATCTAGCTGTATGTGCTATACGATTAAGCTAGAGAATGAAGGAACAAAGTTGTTTAATAAAAGGAGTCCAACTTTTTGAGAGCAACTTTAATTTAAATTTAAATAATGTTTTAGTCCAATCAAATTAAAATTCCCTGATCGAGAGTGGAGTTTTGTCGTACAAAAAATATGCCTTAGTTCCCTGATTGAAAATCTTGTCGCCTTGCGTACTTAGGCCCCACGTTGCTCTTGTATGCGCTTGGTGCAATACCCAAAAAAAATCTTTGGAAAAAATATTTTGATATGCTAAAACTAATTTTATCTTTAAAAAAATTATTTACTAAACCATTTTCAACATTTGGTTAGGTTCTTAGGAACATACAGTAAAATAAGAAGGTTTAGAGATTATGCATGTAAAATTGTAAATAGATGATGTCCTGAAAACCGTTATAAGATGGAAAAAGAAGAAGATAATAGATAAGAGTATTAAAGGGTGTTTGGTCAAGCTTATAAGCACCTTTTGACTTATTTGCACGTCTCGTAAACATCCAAAGTGCTTATGAGCTAAAATCAACCATAAGTCAGTTGATCACCCCCAACTTATGGCTTTTTAGCTTATAAGTACTTTTAGTTTGACCAAGACTTTTACTAGTCTATCCTTAATAATATTTTCTAATTCACAAAATATTTTTCCCAATATAAATTTTCTAACTTTCTTTTCATTCCATACTCGTTGTTCATCTCTCTTTTTTTTTTACAAAGAAACTTTTTAATTTATAATCTTTTGAAAGTTTTTATGGATATTTTAGTAATTTTAATAAAAGAATAACTTATCAGCACTTTTCTACCAAATACATACACTGCTTATTATCAGTTTCATCACATAAATCCAAACACGTAAATGCTTATTTAAAAAATCACTTTCAGCGCTTCAAATTTATCAGCTATTTACAAACAGCTAATCCAAATGGGCTCTTACAAGCAGACAATAATTATGTGTTGATTAAAATAAGTAATATATGCAGAATTTGAAAATTTATAACGAAAATGGCTTACGCCCATTCATGACATAATTCATTTTTCTTCATCCGAAAAACACTTGCAATCACTTCAAGACACCAAATATTTGAGCAAAGAAAATATTTTACACCGTGTTTGATTGTTACTTCATTTGATTTTCTAATCTACTATTTCCCCTGCGCTATGGTTTAGGCTAATGTTGCATAAGTTCCGCAATATGCGACATGTAACTCAAGTGTATATGCGACATATAACTCAAGTCTTACATGGAGTATAAATAAAGAAGTAAGATGTAGATTATACTTTTTAGTTTCTTAAGTCGAAATATCAAAAGAAAATTCCAAGGAAAATATTTTTATGATGGATGGGCCGGCTAAATAGTTATAAGGCCCAAAAGAAAGAAAACCCACTAGATGTTTGTCTCAATGGGCTCTCTGTATTATACTTTGTTTATTGAGCTTCTGCAAAGTTAGCTGCTCGGCAAAAATTATAGGAATTTTTACATTCCTATGCCACATAGGAAACCTTATTACCATCAATGTTTAAGGTTTGATTTAATTACACTTAGTATACCAAATTACCAATCTTATACCATACTTAATTAAGGGTCTAATTAATTGGCAATTTTTACTCCTTAATTAAAGGTGTCCATATATCCCACGTTTCTCTATCCCCCTAATTCTTAAGACCTACGCAGTTTTTCCCCTCCCCTTTCTTCCTCTTCTCCATTCCTTCTTCTTCTCAAAAAATACAGAGATGGAAATTGCAATTCTATTAAGTACAAAATAGTAGGGCCCACACTTTCCTATTTCTTTTCGGATTCAAAATCATATTCTTATGGTTTTACGACATAGAGCTACTGCCTTTTTGGTTCTTTACAGAACAAAAGCTACCCACGTTCTTCATTATTCTCCATTAAAATTCACCAAATATTGAAGATAAATCTTCAAAGTTCATACAAACATTTACCTTCAGCTTCAAATTTTCTCAATGAAGAAGAACAAACCTTCAAAGAGATAAAAGAGCAACAATTCCACCATTGACAGCCATTAAAAGGCTTTGAATCTTTGAATTCAAATTTGGGTTTTCAAAAATCATTATTTGTTTTGATTGGGTGTTGTTGTAAATAATTGGGAATATATTTTGGAGTTTATATCTCAATTTTGAGGAGTTTTGGTGAAGATTTAGACTTGGTTTTGGCTGAATTGTATATTGAAACTCGAAGAAGAAGAAGAAGAAGAAGAAGAAGAAGAAGAAGAAGAAGAAGAAGAAGAAGACATATTGCAGAAATTGTAGATAAATTATAGATAAATTGTAGTTACAGTTGGATAGATCAGAATTTGAACTACGTACATCTTCGCACATGTTGACTACAAAATTTTTCTCTTCATCTACAAAAATTCTACAAATATACTACAAATCAATTTTAAGTATGTATAAAGCAGTATTATTTGTAAGGGTATCTACATAATTACTACATTTATACTACAATTAAACTACAATCTATGTTGAAAATCTATAAATTATCTACAAAATATCTACAAACTGGGTATATTGAATTTTAATATCCCAATTCCCATTCAATTGTAGCATAATTGGGATTTTTGACATAATTGCGTTTTTCAGAAGATTTGTAGAAGTTTTAGTCGTTTTTTGATGTGTGAAAACAGAAAACAAAGCACCTACAATTAGAATACAAATAATCTACAATTTATCTACAAAATATCTACAAACTGGGTACATTAAATTTTTATATCCCAATTCTCATCCAATTGTAGCATAATTGTAATTTTTGACATAATTGCATTTTTTCAGAAGATTTGTAGAAGTTTTAGCAGTTTTTTATTTATGAAAACAGAAAATAAAGCATCTACAATCAGAATACAAATAATCTACAATTTATCTACAATTTATGCCATATGTCTTCTTCTTTTTCGAGTTTCAATCTGAAATTCAGCCAAAACCAAGTCTAATCTTCACCAAAACCCCTCAGCATTGAGATATAAACTCCAAACCATATTCCCGATTATTTTCAACAACACCCAATCCAAACAAATAATGATTTTTGAAAACTCAAATTTGAATTCAAAGCTTTCAAGTTTTTTTAATGGCTATTAATGGTGGAAAATATATGGAAGAATAGATGAAGATGAAGAACAGAAATCTCCTTTCCGTTTCAAAACTTGAATTTAATGTAGACTCAATCAATCGCAAGATTTTTTCCTGATTTTTAGCGCGTTAATTATGGAAGATTTTGCCCAATTAATCGTGTATTAAACAAATGGTACAGAATTGTAGGAAAACTGTGGACTGTGCGAGTAATTTACATAGTATGCACATATTTGGCAATAAGATTTCATATATGGTATAGTTAGAAAAAAATCCCAAAATTATAAACAACCGCCTAGCCTATAATTCCACATTACAACTTGTAGCCAAAAATAAATAAATTATGTTAACCACTGTGCCGCCCCGAGCCACAACTTTCTTACACAAAATTATAATTTACTGTTTGGATAATTTCAGAGATTGACATCCCTTATACTAGTTTTTAATGTTACATTTACTTTATTTATTAATTTTTTGCGTAATAATTCTTTTAACTTATTTTATAGTACTGTAGATAAATAGGAGTATAAGATAAATGTGCCATTTCTATATTAAACTCTTGCAATTGGTAAATTCTATCAAACTAACGTATTTAACAAATTCCTTAAGGATAACAATTACAGTAACAATCCAATCTATCAATACTCAATATCTGCCACCCACCTACGACCACCTCGCCACCAAGAAAAAAAGGAGAAAACAAAACCCAACAAACAAAAACATAATTTTATGGAGCATAAAGATCTGAACTATTGAATCTTTTTCTAGATAAGGGAGACGATTTATATTTATAATTATACAAAATAAACTGTCACTATATAATTTATATACAATAGATTGTCACTATACAAAAATTATATAAAATAGACTATTACTATACAATTTACATACAATAGACTGTCACTATACAAAAAATATACTACATAGACTTTCATTATACTAAATAGAGTGTCACTATACAATTTATATACACAAGACTGTCACTATACAAAAAATATATATATAATAGAGTCACTATACAAAATAAGCTGTTACTATATAAAAAAATTACAAAATAAGTTGTCACTATACAAAAAATTAGATGTAATATGCTTGGTCCGGAGGGACATTTTGCATCAATGGAGAAAAACATAGGCTATTAAAATTTTAAGGGGTTATAGAGGGTCATTTTCTCTTGTTTATTGTCACAACACAACGTAGGGCATAACAAATATGAAATTTACCTATTAAATTATTTATAATTCATTTTGATTTTGGAAAAGAAAAAAGTGCATATCGTTTTCTTATCGATATTAAATTAGGAAAATTTCTTTAAAAACTGGTCAAATTAGGAAAACTGCACGGTTAGCTACTAATAACACATGTATTTACTTTTAAGCCAATGCTTAAAATGTCTTTCGTCTTTAACCACTGCTTTAATAAACTTTAACTGCTCGAACGAAAATACCCTTCTGCTCATGTCCTTAACTTTTGAACTTAACTTTAGGACATCAGGACTACATGTCCTTAACTTTTGCACTTGTAACTCTAAGTTCAGGACTTTAGGACTACATGTCCTTAACTTTTGAACTTGGAACTCTAACTTCACGACTACATGTCCTTAACTTTTGAACATAACTTCAGGACTTCGGGACTACATGTTCTTAACTTTTGAACTTAACTTCAGGACTTCAGGATTGCATGTCCTTAACTTTTGAACTTGTAACTATAAGTTCAGGACCAAGTGTCCTTAATTTTTGAGCTTGTTAGTCTAAGTTCAGGACCTATTGTCCTTAACTTTTGGGCTTCTTAGCCTAAGTTCACGACCTATTGTCCTTAACTTTTGAGCTTGTTAGTCTAAGTTCAGGACTTCAGGACCTATTGTCCTTAACTTTTGAACTTGTAACTGTAAGTTCATGACATATTGTCCTTAACTTTTGGACTTCTTAGCCTAAGTTCAAGACCTATTGTCCTTAACTTTTGAGCTTGTACCAATAAATCCTTCTTATTTTATTGATTCACATTTCATCGTCATCGTTGTCATCCTCATCAAAAGGCTTTTCCTTGTGAAATATATAGCAAATCTTAGAGCTCTTTTTGTTGAGGAACTCGTTATCCACTGTACCTGGCTTCCATAAAACGCGCTTCTTCTTCTAGTTTAGTTTCATAGTTAGGGTTTTTGTTGTATGTTGCTGCTACTGTTCGGACGACGATGAGGAGGAGGATTCCGATGAGTTGTTTAGGGTTAGGGTTATTGTTGTTCCGGTAGTCGCCGGTAATAGGGGTATTCGTTGGTCGGTACGGTATGGTATTTAGACATTTCGGTTCGGTATTTTCGGTATTCGGTCTCTTAAAATCCTATACCAATATCGTACCTAAATAAATTCGGTATGATTTGATTTTTCACCTTTCGGTTTATTCGGTTTCAATACTAACTAGTGCATAGAGCCATAGACTCTAATATTCTTAACTAAATACTCAAAAATACAAAACTAAAAATGTTTGCTGACAAAAAATTTGTCCAAAACTAGCAAATATCGACCCAAATAGAGAAAATTGTACATAAAAGAATATTTTATCATTAAAAACATCTTGTTACTTGTTTAGAGTTAATTGATGAACTTAGAGAATAAAGGAAAGTAAAATTTTAAATTTTTTATATTTTTGTTATAATTGATAATATATGTTTTGTGTAATATAATATATATTTCGGTACGGTATCGGTATTTCGGTATTTTATTTTAAAATACCAAATACCATACCTAATACCAATTTTTTTTAAATCTTAAACCAAATACCATACCAAATACCAAAATACCATATATCAAATACCAAAATTTTCGGTTTCGGTATGGTAATTTGGTATTTACCAAATTTTGCACAGCCTTAGCCGGTAATGGTGATTGTCTTGCGCTTCTCGCCATTGTCGGGGCTCCGGTTTTATAGAAGAAAGGGTAAAAATATCTTTTCATATTAATTTAATAGAGTAGTGTCACACCTCCTTTTTACCCGCGCCCACAAGGCGCGGAGGGAGTTTTTTCCAATTAAAGGACAATCGAAACAGGATTTGTTTACTCGAGTTCCGTGGTTCTAGCACGGTCGCTCAACTGTTATATTCGGCTTGATTATCTGATTTTATACAAATATGAACCTATGTGCAAATTTTATCTTTTAACCGCTTTTATCATTTACTGTTATTTGTATCAAGAATTGCAACATCGTGGAAACACATCTCGAACCACGTCACATCAATGCACCCGTGGTTGTTGGCATATTTCAACTCTGTTGAGATTTGGATTTGGGTCACATAAATGTGCACCCGCGTTTAAGAAAATTAAATTATTAAAGGCGCGCCTAAAGCGACTAGCGTATCATTTACTTTGGGTAGGGCCGTGGAATTTTGCTAAACGGTCCATCCCGAAGTCTAAGCAATTTTAAAGTAAATATTTACTGAGGGCCCCGCAATTTTGTATTTTTATTCGGCGAGGCTCATCTCATTCTTATTTTTAAAAGGAATTTGCAACGTCATGGACACGCATCTCGAACCACGTCACAATCGATGTACCCGTGATTAGAAACACATTTCGACTCCGTTGAGATTTGGATTTGGGTCACATAAATGTGCACCCGAGTTTAAGAAGGTAAGATTTATCAAGGCGCGTCCTAAAGAGACTAACGTATTGTTATTTTAGGAAGAGGTCGTGAAGGTTCATTAAACGGCCAAATCCAAAGTCTAGTCAATGGTTATGTATTTATTGAGGGCCCAGCGATGTGTGATTTATTTGGCGAGACTCGTCTCATTTTTATTTTTAAGGATAAACCTACAGTGATTACATTTCTTCTATTAAGTTTGTCTCTAAAAATAAAAGAAAATTTCTCAATTAATTACATGCTGAAAAACATAACTTATTAGTTATTAGTTTACGGCTAATGCGAATGGAAAATTGCGATCGAGTTTGTACAAAGAAAAGAAAAAAAACTGCTTTCATTCTATATTCTATTATTCAATAATACTAGAACATGAGATTGACACATCATAACATCAAAACAAATTAACTAGTATTTGACTAATTTAAACTAACATTATTAGATTAAGAAATTATACATATGCAACCCCATTACTCATTAATAAATCGACTACATTTTTATACCAAGAAAGGAAAACTATATTCAAACACAAATCTAAACAGGAGGGATTCAACAGGAACGAAGCCTGATTAATATTTCATTTCGCTTCAAGCCGAGAGTGTACAAATGTGTACCTGGAAATGGCAGTACAAAAAGAAAAGAAGTAGGAGTCATCAGCAATAATACCACAGCAACAACAGATTCAGCAACACCGCAAAACCAGTAATGACCAGTAGAATAACCCAGTAACGGATTGAAAAATCAGCAATACCAAAGTGTAATCACAGTCAAAGCAGAAGAGAGACGGATACAAGATGCAGTAGTTTACTAATTTTGAATAACACTCGAGGAAAGGCAAACGGAAATTATTACTCTCAAAACTCTACTACACTTCTTCAGATTTTCAGAATGTATTACTCTCAAAAATATTCTCCCCAAAAATCTCTCTAGAAAATAATCCCCCTCCTAATAATCTTTTCCCCCTCTTTCTTCAAAATCTCCTCCCCAAATTCAATCCCCTTATCCCCCCTTATATACAAAGCAAGACCCTCTTTTACCTCTTTCCCCTTTAACTTTTATTATTACCCACACTTTTACTTTAGTAAAAGTAGTCAACGTGGGCCCTCCGTGTTCCCTCTTTTTGAAAAGTAGTCAAAGTGGGCCCCCATGTTCCCTCCTTTTGAAAGTAGTCAAAGTGGGCCCCTTGTTCCCTCTTTTTGAAAAGAAGACATCATTATCCACCTTTTCCTTTTTGCTTTTATCATTACGTCTTGTCCCCCACCATAATTAAATAATTTGCAATTGGTTAATTCCAGTATTACCCCTAAAACTACTGTTACTGCCCTGATTCAAAATCTGTTATAACTTCAAAAATCTGTCCAAATAACAATTATCGCACATTTAAATAGCAATTAACTATAAAAATCACACAATTTAGACGTTAAATGCTAAAAATGCAACGTACATTATTTTTATGATTTTGTAAAACAAACTTAAATAAATACTAAATGCAAATGCGACATATTTTTGTAATTTTTTATTAATTTAACCAATAAACACGCACAGACAGAAATACAAATAATTATCAAAAATGCCACAAAAATTCTAAAATTGCACAAAAGGAAAATTGTTTTATTTTGGATTTTTTGGGAGAAATTCTCTCATAGGGCAAAAATCACGTGCTTACAGCTGCCCTCTTTGCCCGAAGACACGAAGGGTTTTCGTGCAAAGATAAAGTGAGCGATTTTTGCCCATCCGAGTACTCCGTGTGAAGCATTTTTGAAAAAAGATTTAACCGAACCTTTGCTTCAAAGGTTTCCTACATATCCCTGGCTAAAAGGGAATCAGGTTAATGTAGTTCGGGAAGTTTTGGTAGCTGGGACTACCATGGGACTGCAATGTTACTGTTGTTGCATGCTATTACCACTGCTTACCGATCTCCTTGTTACAACGTGCTTAAAAGAAAACAAGAAGCTAGGCTAGACTGCAACTTGTTCTTGTTGCCTTGCTTTCTTGTCTGCTTGCGTTTCTTCCGGTGCTTTTCTTCCGAGACTTCTGGCCTTTTGCTTTTCTGAATACCAGTTTTCATCATTTTGTTCGGTCCGCTGGGGACATGGCTTTCTTCATTAAGCTTTTCGGCGGTTCCCCTGGGGATACAACTCTCTTCATCAGATTTGTTATGCTGGGCATGATTTAATGTTCACATGCCACTTCTTTCAAAATGCGTCTTTTCTTCCTTTCGACACATGCACTTGAGTTTGTGCTGGGACCTCTTGTTGCAACCTTCTGCTTTCCGGTGCTGGGGATTTTTATTGTTTCCTGCTGGGGATTCCTGTTGTTACCTTCTGCCTGGGGTGGGTTGCTGATTTCAAGATCTGCAATATAAGACTGAAAAGTATTCCTCTCGTTATACAGGTGGGCGCCTGAATGCAAAAATATGAAATGTATGCCCGCATTATACTGGTGGACGACCTAGAACATGAAATGAAAAGACAAAAATGTATTCCCGCATTATACTGGTGGGCGACCTAGAACAGAAATGAAAAGACATAAATGTATTCCCGCATTATACTGGTGGGCGACCTAGAACATGAAATGTATTCCCGCATTATACTGGTGGGCGACCTAGAACAGAAATGAAAAGACAGAAATGTATTCCCGCATTATACTGGTGGGCGACCTAGAACATGAAATGTATTCCCGCATTATACTGGTGGGCGACCTAGAACAAAAATGTATTCCCGCATTATACTGGTGGGCGACCTAGAACAGAAATAAAAAGACAGAAATGTATTCCCGCATTATACTGGTGGGCGACCTAGAACAAAAATGTATTCCCGCATTATACTGGTGGGCGACCTAGAACAGAAATGAAAAGACAGAAATGTATTCCCGCATTATACTGGTGGGCGACCTAGAACAGAAATGTATTCCCGCATTATACTGGTGGGCGACCTAGAACATGAAATGAAAAGACAGAAATGTATTCCCGCGTTATTCAGGTGGGCACCTGTCTTCAACAACAACTTTGAAAATAAAATCCTATTTGAGGGTGGATGAACCCAACATATCCTATTCGAGGGAGGATGAACCCGACATATCCTATTCGAGGGCGGATGAACCCGACATATCCTATTCGAGGGCGGATGAACCCGACATATCCTATTCGAGGGCGGATGAACCCGACATATCCTATTCGAGGGCGGATGAACCCGACATATCCTATTCGAGGGCGGATGAACCCGACATATCCTATTCGAGGGCGGATGAACCCGACATATCCTATTCGAGGGCGGATGAACCCGGCATATCCTATTCGAGGGCGGATGAACCCGGCATATCCTATTCGAGGGCGGATGAACCCGGCATATCCTAGTCGAGGGCGGATGAACCCGGCATATCCTATTCGAGGGCGGATGAACCCGACATATCCTATTCGAGGGCGGATGAACCCGGCATATCCTATTCGAGGGCGGATGAACCCGACATATCCTATTCGAGGGCGGATGAACCCGACATATCCTATTCGAGGGCGGATGAACCCGACATATCCTATTCGAGGGCGGATGAACCCGACATATCCTATTCGAGGGCGGATGAACCCGACATATCCTATTCGAGGGCGGATGAACCCGACATATCCTATTCGAGGGCGGATGAACCCGACATATCCTATTCGAGGGCGGATGAACCCGACATATCCTATTCGAGGGCGGATGAACCCGACATATCCTATTCGAGGGCGGATGAACCCGACATATCCTATTCGAGGGCGGATGAACCCGACATATCCTATTCGAGGGCGGATGAACCCGACATATCCTATTCGAGGGCGGATGAACCCGACATATCCTATTCGAGGGCGGATGAACCCGACATATCCTATTCGAGGGCGGATGAACCCGACATATCCTATTCGAGGGCGGATGAACCCGACATATCCTATTCGAGGGCGGATGAACCCGACATATCCTATTCGAGGGCGGATGAACCCGACATATCCTATTCGAGGGGGTTCATATCCTATTCGAGGGCGGATGAACCCGACATATCCTATTCGAGGGCGGATGAACCCGACATATCCTCAAAACTTGAAAATGTTTTACCTCAAAACTTGCTGGGGATTATTTTGCTGGGGATGAATTTTCCTTTTCTTCCTTACCCACTCTGGGTTGTCCGACCCTCTTGAAACTTGGTCGAAACTCTGTCGAGGATGCTTCTACATCTCGATGATCCGCTGGGGATAACACTGCGAACCGCTGAGTAACCCTGCTGGGGATAACACTGCTGAGGATAACTCTGCTGAGTAAATATGTTATCTTACTCCTTCCAAAACTACTTCCTTTTAAGTAGGATGTTTCATTCCTCTGCAAAACTACTTCCCCCCTTTTTTTTCTTTTTTTAGCTTCTTCCTTCGAAGACTACCTCCCTTAAGACTCGTTTTGCTTTCCCCCGAAAGGAACCACTGAGGATACCGATTTTCACCAAACTTGTGTTGGACTCCTCGAAAATGTGGGGGATAACACTGTTGGGGAATTATTTACTTACCGGTTGGGGGAAAAAATGTTATCAGCTGGGGATAACGCTGTCGAGGATAACACTACTGGGGGATTTTGATTCCTTCAAAACTAGTGCCTTAGTCTTCTGAAGGCTGTTGGGAATGATACTGGCCTTCTGCTTTTTCTGTCCGCTGGGGAACAACTTCCTCCATTGAAACTTATTATGTTGGGGGCAACACTGGTTCAAAGACCACTTCCCTTGAGACTGGTGTTATCTTTATTCTTCCCCGAATGAGTACCTGACTTCCAGAAAATTTTCTAAATGGAAGGAAAATTTTCTGCCCCAGTTTGATGATCTTTCTTGTGGCATGCATTTTCGTTATCAATGCCATTTCCTTTACCTGTTTCAAATCAAACAAAATTTGTTAGTTTAAAACGCGATGGTTGGTTGTGATACTCCTACTGGGATGGTTTTCCCTTTCTCCTTCCTTGTTCTGCGTTCCACAACTTGTTGGGGATGATATTATTTGCTGGGAATGATCCCTTTCTGCTGGGGATATCCCTCTTCTTTTGTGGCATAGTTCGGAAACTGTCATTTTCCCGACCTTTTAGTCTCGTATAAATTTCCCAAATCATACCCATTGCTCTCCTTGATTTGTCCACAAGCCTTGGCCTTGAGGTTTATAACCTTTGATTTTGGCAAGGATATCCCTCTTGACACTCGTCAATCCTTTGGTCAATTTCCTTTTGCTGGGGATATCTTTTGACACTGACCTCGCGCTTGTTCCTTACTGACTTAGACCATTTGGATGTTCTAATCGGATCCGATCTTGCATAATTGGAAAGCTGATGGCGTATTTTGAAGTCATTTCCCGCTGGTTCTGACCAAACGGACTCTACTGGGGAATTTTTCTATGAAAGGAGAAAGATAAACAAAAGGGGAACCGAATAAAAGACAAAGGAAAAAGACGACTCTTTAACAAAAGAAACTATAAATAAAAGCCTATCAAACGCAGATACCGACTCTAATGGTCATGACATGCACATGTGGCCTATCATCCGCCGTCAATTGTCTTTCAAGACCTTCAATTGGCAATTCCCCATCTGATTCTCAATCTTATTCGACTTGTAGTGCCCGAAGGGTTTTCACTATTAAGCCTCTCTCATTTTGGTTTTTCTCTCAGCTTTCATCGCCTTATGGTGTCCGTGAAGATTTTTACCAATAAGACTCTCTCATTTGTATCACTTTCCAGCTGGGGATTTGGAGTGTTGCCGATATGACTCTCTCTGCTGGGGAATAGAGTCCTTTCTGCTGTGGATCAGCGTGTTATGTTCATCGGTAAGACTCTCATTTGTCTAACTTGGCATCTTTCGAAGACTGATCAGAAGGTCTTTCTTTGGACCGTAATGTGGGTTTTTGGATAGATTAGAAAGAAAGGGTATTAAAGGCTCAAAAAACAAATCAGTTTGGGGTTCAAAATTACAACCTTCGGAACCATATTTGTTTACAACAAGCGCAACCCTTGCCCCAGTTTCTTGCTTGGGGATTATTTACTTATTTTTTTTTCAATTTTTATTACACCATGACCGAGCCGTGAGGCGCCTACGTATCCTCTTTGAGGAATCAGGTCGAACGTAGTTCCCAATTCCTCTGTTTTCTTCTGACTTTTTTTTTGTTATCATTTTCCTTTTCTTTTCTTTTTTTTTTCTTTTCTCTTTTATCGTTTTGTTTTTTTTTTCTTTTTTTTTCTTTTGTTTACCTGCCATGCTTGCGTTTTCTAGTCGTTGTAATGATTCCGAACGAGGGGTCTGAAAGAAAAGTAAACAAGGCTCAAAAGGGGTAACGAAGGATTAAGTGTTTAGGTAGCAGAACAAAATGCCTTCGTCATTCCAGTCTTCAAACATGCCAAGTGCAAACAACACAATTTAAACAAAGATTTGTAGCCTCTTCTGATGGTGCTGGACTTGACAATTATAACCAACATTTGCTTTTTCATTTGTCATCTCTAAAGCACCGTTGGACAACACTCTCACTCGCATTATCATAAACGACCCTCATGTCAATTTGGCAAACCTTGCATTTAACGGTTTTCTTTATGTTTTACTTGCCCCAGTTCCACATGACTTGGGTTCCAAATAATCTCTAAAGCACCGTTGGACAACACTCTCACTCGCATTATCATGAACGACCCTCATGTCAATTTGGCAAACCTTGCATTTAACGGTTTTCTTTATGTTTTAGTTGCCCCAGTTCCACATGACTCGGGCTCCAAATAATCTCAAACCATTCTTATTTCCTTTAAATGCTTTGATCACCTTCCCAGGGTTTTATGATTAACTTTTAAGATTAGGCCCAAACTGTGTGTGCATGTCATGTCACTAGTATAGGCGTTGAATAAAAATGATAAAAGGACTAAACAAAAGAAAACTGGAAATAATAAAAGACCGGATTTTGCATTAGATTACCGGTGAAATGGTTTGAATAACAAGACAAACAAAACAAACCAGAATAAAATCCTAAAACAAACTGGACAAAACTTAAACAGACCGTTATGACGAATGGAAAGATAAGAAGGCTTGACACAACCCTAAGAATAATCCGGTCAACAGAAATGACAACAAAATAAGCCATCAAAAACTTCTCTTTTGATAATCAAGGAACGAAGCATCCTCCCAATTATCAAACCTGGCATCTTAGCCACTGAGCTTTGCGTCGATACTGCCAAAACTATTACCAGCTTTAACATCATCAACCTTGGTCAGCGAGTTCGTGTGCTCCATGTCACTGTCATTGATCACAATTGCCCCTCCCTGAATCATCCTTTCTATTTCCTTTTTCAAGGAATGACAGTCTTCAATGCTATGTCCTCTGACATTGGAGTGGTATGCGCATCGTGCTGCCGGATCAAAGTTCCTTGCACGTGGATTTGGAGTATATGCGGGGAGTGGCTCAATCAAGCCAGCATGCCTCAACCTTTCAAACAGACTGGCATAAGATGCTCCGATAGGGGTGAGAGCCTTTCCTCGTTTCAGCAACCTCTTTATTCTTGCATGTTGACAAGGCCGGAAACCTGATCCAGATGGCTTTTGGTAGGCTTGTGTGGGTGGGTAGGCATTTCGTGGAGCCGGGTACCTGGAAAGTGAAGTATGGCTTTTAAGGTCACGGGGAGAGAAGTGGTGTTGGGGAGCGGAGAAGCATTGAGGAGTGATAGAGCTACTCGGGTAGCTGGGAAAGCTGCCATAAGTGGGTTAGGATGGAGAGTATGGGGGATCTTCCGTTATGGTGTTGGGTGCTTGGGTAATGACAGAGTTCAAGAGGCTTGGCGGTGGAGGGGGCGGTGTTTTCCCCGTTATCCATGCCTGATACATATCTGCCACATGCTGCCTCAGCATCTTCACTTCTTCTACCAACCCGTTATTCTGTTCGACCAATTAGTGTCGGTCATTGGTACCGACCCACTCTGTTCTGAGGTTCTGTGTCATTTGCTTTGCAGGGAGGAGTTACCACAACCAACCACTTTTCTATATATGAACACAGCAAAGGGAAGTCATTACGTTAGTGTTAGGGCATTTGACAGATAATCATATATCAGAGATGGAATGCACCTAAGCAGTTAAACCGTTCTATCAGAGATGCGATGCACTCGCGCTTTCCTTTATTTTTCTTTCTCTTTTTTTTTCATTCAGTGGTGGTCGAATCTTATGGAAATTGCCTACGTATCATGACCCCGCATGAATCAGACCTTGCGTAGTTCGGACCAATAAAAGATAAACAATAATCAACATTTTTTCAATTTTCATATTAAAACAAATTGGGTTTCAAAGGTTTGAAGATGGCCTACAAACTCGAAAATCAAACAACCCACATATTCTAATCAAAAGATTTACAAACGGTTAGTTTCTTTCCCCGTTTGACAAAGGCAACCAAACGGTTATTTTTGCAAACGTGGCCCCTTCCAAATTCCACATGAATTTTGAGGCCGGGGATGATTATTTTATGACACTTTACAAACTTGTCCGTTCTTTTACAAAAATAGCCTTTCGACAACTGAGAGATACTCTAAGGTTATTTCGGGAAGAACAGTTTAAGATGCGGCCGAAGCTAGCTTGGCTTATTTTTGACAAAAAATCCAGACGGTGTTCACCTGACCGCTGACTTTTTTTTTTCAAATTACAATGAAAATATGGTGTTGCAAACACGGCCCTTCAGCGCCTCGGGGACGAAGGTTTTTAAGGCTGTGTGGGTCAACTAGACCAAAATCCCTAAACAATGACCCAAGGTGGCTGTTTATACAAAGTCAGCCTTCCGGCGTCCCTTTCGGGAACATTCGGCTATTTTTGACAAAAACAGCATCACCCGACTTATTTATGACTCTTTTTATCATTTTTTTTAAAAAATAGAAAACTCAACATTGCAAACACGGCCTTTCAACGCCTCGGGGACGAAGATTTTTAAGGCTGTGGGGGTCCACTAGACCAAATCTTAAACATGACCCGAAAAGTGGCTGTTTATGCAAAGTCAGCCCTCCGGCGTCTCTTTCGGGAACATTCGGCTATTTTTGACAAAACAGCATCACCCGAATGATTCATGACATAATCAAAATTTTGACATGTTTTTTATTTATTTATTTGTTTTTGGCTATTTAGCAAAAGGTGGGGTTGGACACGATGAGGGTTGCCTACGTATCTCACATCCGGTGAGAATCAAACCCGCGTAGTTCGGGCAGAATGGATACGGGTGAGAATAAAAAATAACTAATTCAGAGAAAACATATCTTTTTATTTTTTATTTTTGATTTTTCAAAAATGATAAAAAGTGCAAAGAATTTTTTTTGAATTCATTTTTTTTAAATAAAAATATAACAAAACATAACCGGGCCCTATTTGCTTTATCTTCGCACTTCACCCTCTCTTTTTCTTTTTTCCTTTTTATTCACTCTCAATTATCATTGGTCCGCCAAATGACCCTTTTACCCTTGAAGGAATGCAACATGTAGCACATAAGATGCATCAAGATGGTTTCTTTCATTTCAGGTTGCTAGTCCTAGACGGACCCAACCCCTGTGTTGAGTCCCCTAAGCCAAATGCAACATGATGCAAATAATCGTTCCTGCTAGGGATCCGGCATGAAGTCATATTATTCTATGTTCAAAATCTTAGTCGGTGTTCTAGACTGTGTACCCGAGCGGACAACTCAAGTCGAGGAGGGGGAAACTTACCGGGAACCAAAAGGCCATCCGGCTTCGTAACTTGTCCGAGCCTCTTTTTATTTCAGGGTATGACACTAACAAAATAGGGAGTCTCAACCAGTAAGCACATCCCCGGAGGTGAAGAGAGAAGGGTTCGGCACAATTTATATATACAGTCAAATAATATCAAAACGGTAAAAGCAGCATTTAGCATATTAGGCTCAAACATGTAAAAATCAGATAAAGCCAAATATAACAATTTATCTAAGCTCGAATTTCTAACCCTAAACCAGTGGTTCTGGGTTAATGTTCCCCAGCAGAGTCACAAGAGCTGTCACACCTCCTTTTTACCCGCGCCCACAAGGCGCGGAGGGAGTCTTTTCCAATTAAAGGACAATCGAAACAGGATTTGTTTATTTATTTCAGAGTCGTCACTTGGGAGATTTTAGAGTGTCCCAAGTCACCAGTTTAATCCCGAATCGAGGAAAAGAATGACTCCATACTACAGTCTGCGCACCAGAAATCCGGATAAGGAATATTGTTAACCCGGGAGAAGGTGTTCGGCATTCCCGAGTTCCGTGGTTCTAGCACGGTCGCTCAACTGTTATATTCGGCTTGATTATCTGATTTTATACAAATATGAACCTATGTGCAAATTTTATCTTTTAAATGCTTTTATCATTTACTGTTATTTGTATCAAGAATTGCAACATCATGGAAACACATCTCGAACCACGTCACATCAATGCACCCGTGGTTGTTGGCATATTTCAACTCTGTTGAGATTTGGATTTGGGTCACATAAATGTGCACCCGCGTTTAAGAAAATTAAATTATTAAAGGCGCGCCTAAAGCGACTAGCGTATCATTTACTTTGGGTAGGGCCGTGGAATATTGCTAAACGGTCCATCCCGAAGTCTAAGCAATTTTAAAGTAAATATTTACTGAGGGCCCCGCAATTTTGTATTTTTATTCGGCGAGGCTCATCTCATTCTTATTTTTAAAAGGAATTTGCAACGTCATGGACACACATCTCGAACCACGTCACAATCAATGTACCCGTGATTAGAAACACATTTCGACTCCGTTGAGATTTGGATTTGGGTCACATAAATGTGCACCGGAGTTTAAGAAGGTAAGATTTATCAAGGCGCGTCCTAAAGAGACTAACGTATTGTTATTTTAGGAAGAGGCCGTGAAGGTTCATTAAACGGCCAAATCCAAAGTCTAGTCAATGGTTATGTATTTATTGAGGGCCCAGCGATGTGTGATTTATTTGGCGAGGCTCGTCTCATTTTTATTTTTAAGGATAAACCTACAGTGACTACATTTCTTCTATTAAGTTTGTCTCTAAAAATAAAAGAAAATTTCTCAATTAATTACATGCTGAAAAACATAACTTATTAGTTATTAGTTTACGGCTAGTGCGAATGGAAAATTGCGATCGAGTTTGTACAAAGAAAAGAAAAAAAAACTGCTTTCATTCTATATTCTATTATTCAATAATACTAGAACATGAGTTTGACACATCATAATATCAAAACAAATTAACTAGTATTTGATTAATTTAAACTAACATTATTAGATTAAGAAATTATACATATGCAACCCCATTACTCATTAATAAATCGACTACATTTTTATACCAAGAAAGGAAAACTATATTCAAACACAAATCTAAACAGGAGGGATTCAACAGGAACGAAGCCTGATTAATATTTCATTTCGCTTCAAGCCGAGAGTGTACAAATGTGTACCTGGAAATGGCAGTACAAAAAGAAAAGAAGTAGGAGTCATCAGCAATAATACCACAGCAACAGCAGATTCCCTCTTTTTGAAAAGTAGTCAAAGTGGGTCCCCTTGTTCCCTCTTTTTGAAAAGAAGACATCATTATCCACCTTTTCCTTTTTGCTTTTATCATTACGTCTTGTCCCCCACCATAATTAAATAATCTTCAATTGGTTAATTCCTGTATTACCCCTAAAACTACTGTTACTGCCCTGATTCAAAATCTGTTATAACTTCAAAAATCTGTCCAAATAACAATTATCGCACATTTAAATAGCAATTAACTATAAAAATCACACAATTTAGACGTTAAATGCTAAAAATGCAACGTACATGATTTTTATGATTAAATAAATACTAAATGCAAATGCGACATATTTTTGTAATTTTTTATTAATTTAACCAATAAACACGCACAGACAGAAATACAAATAATTATCAAAAATGCCATAAAAATTCTAAAATTGCACACAAAGGAAAATTATTTTATTTTGGATTTTTTGGGATAAATTCTCTCATAGGGCAAAAATCACGTGCTTATTTTGCTCAACATTAAAATGCTGGATAAAAAATAAATACCACCTTAAATAGTGGCTATCCCACGCCATTTTTACTCAAATTGACCTATAAAATCCAATTAGTTGGGCTGGTAAAAACGACCCAAACTGAGTTCATGAACTTAGACTCCCAGCTATTTAGACCCACATTCAATATTGGAATTGGGCCACAATCTGAGCTTGTTCCTGCAAATAAGAGCGGAAACTGCGGTATGGTTTACGCAAATGTTCCCTTTTTAGGCTACTATCTTGATCTGTACCTATTTTAAAAGATATGCAAATATAACCCTTGAAAAATTATACTTCCGTCTAATGCTTATTCATTTCATTTTTAGTTTGCTTACAAAATATTTGGTTGTGGTCTAACATTTACAATAATTACAAAATTTTAGACCGTAGTCTAATATTTTCTCATAAGGTTTTAGTTTGCTTTCAAAGGATCTTTAGATCACGGTTTAAAAAGTGATGAAATTCAAAAATAGCCAGATTTACAAGTGGTAATCGAAAAATAGCCACAGTTTCAAAAATAAACGAAATTTAATCATTTTTCATGTAAAGATAAATCTGAAGAAAACACTGTTCAATCCGGAAAATATTCCAGCATAATATACTGAACTTCCAACATAATATACTAGAGTTCCAGTATAATATACTGGACTTCCAGCATAATATTCTGGAGCTCCAGTATAATATACTGAGTCCATCATAATATGCTGGAAATTCACACACAAGTGCTCCAATCTCTAATATATTATGCTGGAACTTTCCGTGTGTTCGAGTTCCAGCATAATATGCTGGAAGTTCATACACATGTGCACCATTCTCCAGTATATTATGCTGAAACTTTCCGTGTTGTAGCAAAATAGTGGATATTTTTCTTTGCAAATATTGGCTATTTTTTAATTGCCAGTACGAAAACCGATTAGTCCGTACTATTTTCACAAACAAAAAGGGATAACTAGCGAAAACCTCGTTTGGCTGGATGGTCAGTTTTTAGAAGTTCACAATGACCTGGGCATGATGTCCGGTTGACGCTCAACCACTGCAGCCGGCCGCCGCATGTGTTGAACGACAATTTGTGTAAAAACTTCATGTGCAAAAATGAAGTAACTTTGAATTTAATTTTCTAAGGGAGCAAAGTGGGACCTTATGAAAGAGTCGTGCAAGTTAAAACTGATATAATACAAAATATTATATTTTTGTAAGTCTAGTTAGAACTGTATTTCGTGTACATTTTTAAAGACTTTAAAAGTTCAGACGTGGCTACTACCAAAACCTATTAAGACAAGTAAACATTTTGAAACATTTAATATTCTTCTGTCTTCCTTTCCCTTTTCGCCAAAGTCTTTATTAGAGGAAAAACATTGAAATTTTACACTTTTGCTGGAAGAAGCAGCAATGGACTTTTAAGACTTTAGAATAGCAGTTTACATAATATCAAACCATTACCTTTTGGGTGGGAATTGGGGAAGCTAACTTAGACATATTTGGTACAATTGGGAGTGGGGAGTTAGGGATTTCTACTAGAGTACTGCACGCCTAGACCGAGCCGGAGGTAGCAATTGAACATCGGGTTCAATTGGACACAATATTTTTGATATAAAACGTAAGTACAACAACAAACTCAGTGTAAACTCAATGGGGTCTGAGAAGATAGTGTGTACGCAGACCTTATCCCTAACTCCAAGAAAGGGCATACAACTTAAATATATAAGTAAAAAATTACTAAAATTTCAACAAGCATTAAAATATGAATCCATTACTTCAAAAAATATAATAAATTGAATGCTAAAACATTATAAGTTGAGCCCATTGAAAACTAAATCTTGAATTCACCTAATAGCTTGTTTGCCCAAGTTGGAAAAAATAAGCTTATTTTGAAAAGTAGTACTTTTTTCAAAAGTATTTTTCAGCTCGTGTTTGACTAATTAATTGAAAAGCACATCTAAGCAGTAATTAATATTTGGCCAAACTTTAAGAAAGTATTTTAAGTGTATTTTTCTTAAAAGTGCTTATAGAAAAAAACTACATTTTCCTGCTTTCTCCTCGAAAACACTTTTTTTTTAAAAGTTTGACCAAATACAAACTTAAAATTTAGAAGGAAAAAAAAAAACTTTGGAGAAGTTAGGCAAAACATGCTACAAATAAGACTTGATATTTTCTCTCAAAGTGTGTATGGATTCATCCGTCGCTAGGGAATGGGGGATTTGTGTGTGTGTGTGTGTGCTGGTGGTGCTCTGAAGTTGATATAAACCCAATTTGCCTGTTTATCTCAACATATTATTGTTGTCTTTGCCAAAAAGAGTAATCGGAAAATTCAATGGAAACTACTACGGCTGTTCTGTTCTATACCTATCAGTCAACATATTCTATTATAATATTATAATATAATAGAATATTGATGAAGTAAGCCTTGTGAATTAAAGGATACATCTTATCTTGGTGGGTGGTTGCTAAAGTTAATCAAGTTTGTAGAAACTCAATTTAAGACAGAAGAATCAAGTGGTCCTGCCACTCGTGTTATTATTCCTACTCAATTTAACAATTCCACCATAATTATTCCTTATCTTAATTTAACTAAACGACAATTCTTCTTTCAATCTTTTTCCTTTTTTCTTTTAAGGGATGGAGGGTTGGAGTTAATTGTCCTAAGTAAGCGAATAATTTCATAATGGCTAATACTCGTCTATCTAGCATTCAAGAGAATATTGTTCTCGTAAAAAGACGTCTAGTAGCAATAATAAAGTTGTCTTCGTGTTACTTATACGTTATGGGTTCGAACTATGAAAGCAACCACTAATATTTATATTAGGGTAAGCTGTCTATATCATATCCCTTAGCGCGCGACCTTTTTTCGAACCTTGTGTAAACACGGAATACCTTATGCAGTGGCTACCCTAAAAGTGATTGATCATTAGCGGCAAGGGAAAATAAAATTGCAATGGTTGCTACTAAATATAGATCGACATAGCATATTAGCTAGCGTCGAGTTGGAAAAGGATCACTGTTTGTTATTCTGGCGCATCTAAATATTTATTTGAGTTTAATAACAATAGTTACTGCATTGCAATGTATATTTTACATTATTAGATTAAATTAACTTACAATAATATACACTACATATTTTTTAGCAAAGTTGATAGGGTAACATGTGACTTAGCACTATCAACTTAACGTCAGAAAGATCATTTTCTTTCATAATTTGTCTGTTTTTTTCTTTCTAAAAATAGTAACTTATTACTATAACCGATAAAATTGTACTGATGATATTATAATTTTTGGATTAACAAATTAAATCCTTTTTCTTTTATTTTATTAATTTTCTGAAAGTGGAAGGAGATTCAGGCCCTGAGGTTGTTCAAAAAGCGAGATACTGGCGTGATAGTTTAATTAAGTGTAATCTTGACTGAAATTAGATAATAGGGGACACCAAAGCACAAGACATCATAAGAATAAAAGGAAGAGCTGCGTCATAATCTCTCTTAATCATAACTAACAACACTATTAAAATAATCAGTTTGAGATTTAATTACTCCACTTGCATCATCCTTATAAGGCTTAATAAGATCATCATCTTCTTTTTTTTCAAGGCAACCTTTACGTTGGCAGATACAATGGATCTCCGCTTTTAATTAATTAATCGATCAATTCTCAATAACATATCAAAGGCTCTGCACCAAGCCCGAAAACTCCCATGCACGCTTCTAATCATCAAAATCGGCGTCATTAGACTTCTTTTTCCAAGTAATTAAATAGAGACTATAATATAAATAAGGTCATCACTCTGGCCATTCCCTTCAAAGATATGATTAGGGCTGTTAAATAAATAATTTGAGTTTAATTTAAACGGATTAAACTGAGCTGTGTTAATAAACTGTTTACCCTAAAATTAGAGTAATAATTAAACTTGTATTGTGGTTTTAAGTATAATATATGATTTAATTCAACGCCAATTGATAGACAAAGGATTAAATAGACAAATTAAAGAGTAAAGTAGATCAAACCAGTGTGTAGGCCAAGTCTCGATCTCGACATGTGATGGTCTCGAGGTATAATTATGAGAATAAATGATAAAACAACTCTGAAGAACTATAGCTAAAATAGCAAGTGAATAATATACGTATATTTTCTTATCAGTGAACAATGGTCTACAAATGAATAGGATCCCTCTTTATATAATAACGGAGTCCTAAATAAAGTAACTTCTAATTACAGTAAGAAATCATATTTGACAGTTGTCTAACCACCGAAGACCAATCCAGTCCGAAATCTACGGTGTGATCCTCGGGCCGTTGCGGGTATCTCGCTCTTTCCGTTATTGAATCAAAACGGTATCATCTCGAAGCAGGCCTTCCTCGACAAATGATATCGACCTCGACATCGGAAAGGAGCTTCGACCCCGAGCTTGGCGTCCTGGCCTTCCGATGTGGTATAATAAAATCGAATAGCCCCGACTTCCACCCTATACAAAAACATATAGGATCACAACTAGGAATCTGATTACTCCAACTCCAACAATTTGCAATCGTTTATACGTTTTCTTTTAATTTCTTGATAACCAAAAAAAAAGTACAAAACTAGTAAAAAAAAAATTCCTTTAATACAATTACAATCCGTTTGGATTGACTTATTTTAAGTGTTTTTAAGCCAAAATAACTTTTAAGTTATTTTGTAATGTTTGAATAAATTTTAAAAAGTGCTTTAAACACTTGTTTTAATCTAAAATGACAAAAATAAGCCGAAAGCCTGCTTTGGACTTATAAGTCACTTAATAAAACAAGCCTATCCAAACAGAACATATATCTAAACATGCCCCCCAAAAACAGTATTTTGATATTTGACATGTCTTTTATGGATAAATTTGGACAAAATACATATCCCAAATCTGTCCTAATTACATGAACTTACGATTGTGCTCTGATCAAACTCCGATAAACCGATGCCTAATCTAACCCGTTCAAATGTTACGTGCTCATTGAAAAACACAATCAGTGCAATTGATAGTAGCCTATACTATACGATGTAGATGCTATTTATGCTCTAAGTTAATCATACTTTATTAATATTTTAAGTGCTAAATGATAACAAATTGCTCTAATTGAGGTTTTTATGCTTTGCACGAACTACTCCTGAGTTAGGAGGAGGATATAAAGTGTTTTAATTTGGGGTCAAATATGTAGATACAAGACCAATCAAGAAGAGCCCGGATGAAAACGAGCAAGAAAAGGTGAAGAAAAATAGGGCAACAGTCCACCGCGACCGCGGTAGGGCCGCCGCTGGAACGCGGTGAAAGAAGGCGAAAAATAGAAAGGTTTAAAATGATCGCGGTCGTGCCGTGGTTGTCCCGCGACCACGGTCGATCTGGAGAAGGCCAAGAAGTTTAAGGGCTAAAGTGTAAAGCATGAGAAACTTATCCTAACCCTATATAAACTCAACAAACTCGCCCAAGTAAAAAAAAAGCTTGTTTTTAGACTCAATTGGAGGCAAGAAAAACTGTGAGAAGATCAAGACACCATTAGAGTTTTTTATTCTTCTTCTTGTTATCGTTATTTTGAGAATTATGAATGATTTTATAGTTTTATCTTGTTTTACAATGAATAGCTAAACATTTAATCTAGGGTTGATGGAACCAATTGTTAGATGAAGTTTTGACTCAGTTTTGTTATAATCAAGCCAAGTTTATTATATGGTTGTTCAACTATATTTTGTATGGTGATTAATTGAATGTGCCCTCGATTAATCGTGTCTAATTGCCTTGTGTTACTTGAGAAAGAATACTGAGTTAGATTGTTGTTGAACAACACCACTTTTGGGTAATTGAAGAGATTCATTACTTGAATTTAAAAGTGGGGTTAGAAATAACGAAACTTTGGTGGGATGATTTAGAGCTGCATAAATTATCAGCTAGAGTAGTTCGAGAGAATGCTTTAATAAATTTTCGTAGTTGATCGAGAGATAACTAGGGTAACCCATAGCTCATAATCCTCATAGAGTATTACGGCGATATTATAGCAAGAAAGTTAAGAATTAATCTAGCAATTGGGGAAATCAATACCTTATATCTTTTTACCATTAAATTATCTTTAATTTGGAATATTGTTAGTTTAAGATCATTTTACTTTAGTTAAACAAATCCCAATATTTATTGATAAAAATCTTGCATCCTGAAATTGTTTGAGCTTGTACTAGCATCACTAAGAGTTGTAATAGATAGGTTAGTTCCCTGAGGATTCGACTGCGAACTTGTAAATCGGATTATATTTGCAGCGACCGCTTTGTCTTTTATAAGGTATAGTTGGGTGAGATCTAAAGGATTGGGATGATGAACAATCCTTGAACAAATAAATCGAACTGAGGAAGAAGAAGAAGAATGTGGTTTATTGATAGAATACACAATTTCTCTGAGATGATTACAATCAATGCCCCTTTCCCGTATTTAACCTCTTATCATCTTCTCTAACGAATGCTAACCGATTAACAAGCTTACTCCTAACAACTTCAACAACTATAACCGACTATTAACTATTTTTATAGTGAAAAGACTACTATGCCATTAGGCTAATACCTCTATAGCTATAGTTCATAACAAAACACTGAAAGAATCCTTGTCCTCAAGGACTGAAATGAGGGAACTGCTGAGAGAGTGAATGAGTATCCATCCAAGTGTTGTCTTCCTTTGAGGAGTTGAACCATTTGATCAATACTTGGTCAACCTGCTTCCCTCTAGATTGGACTGATCTCCTATCTAGAATAGCTTCAAGATCTAAGACAATGTGGCCATGAGTCGATAATGAGACTGCCAAGTCTGGAACAACAACCACGTTATTAATGTATTTCTTCACTTATGACACATGAAAAGTGTAGTGGATCTTGGCCTAAGGTGGAAGTTCCAATTGATAGGCAACTGTGCCCACCTTCTGTAGAACGTTGAATAGTCCAAAGTATTTAGGATTGATCTTGTGATTAAGAGTGTCCTTTTAGGGACATTTGCCTGTAAGGCTATAGTTTGACAAAGACTAAATCCCCTGTCTCAAAGTTTCTAGTAGATCTCTTCTTGTCAACTTGGGCCTTCGTCCTACATTGTGCCAGTTGCAGGTGATGCTTGAGCAGCCTGATAGTCGATTCCCTAGCCTGCAAACTCCTTTCCACTTGATCAACCATGGAATAATGAGCTACATAGGGTAAGTGAAGAGGTAGTTTTTGCCCATACACTACATGAAATGGAGTCATTTTAATAGCAGTGTGATAGTTGGTGTTATACCACCATTCCGCAAGGGATAACCATTGTACCAACTCTGTAACGATCCGACCAGTCGTTTCATGAATTACCGCTCCGTTTTTTCCATTTTTGCTTCTTATTGCCTTGTTCAACGATATTATGTGTTATCAGGTTGGTTGGCTCGGGTTCGAAAAGGTTTTGGTAAGGTTTGAGACACTTAGTCTCTTTTGAGTAAGCTTAAGTTGGAAAAGTTAACCGAATGTTGACTTATGTGATAAAGGGCTCAGATATGAATTTTGATGGTTCAGATAGCTTCAGGAGATGATTTGGAATTTAGGAGTGTGATCGGAACATGTTTTGGAAGTCCGTAGTAGGTTTAGGCTTGAATTGGCGAAATTAGTATTTTGGCGTTTTCCGGTTGATAGATGAGATTTTGATATAGAGGTAGGAATGAAATTCCGGGAGTTGCAGTAGGTCCGTTGTGTCATTTGGGATGTGTGTGCAAAATTCATATTATTCTAACGTGGTTTGATAGACTTTTTGATCAAAAGAGGAATTCAGAAGATTTTGGAACCTTAGGCATGAATTCGATGTGATTTGGTTGATTCGATGTTGTTTGAGGTGTTTTGAAGATTGATATAAGTTAGGGTAGTGGTATATGACTTGTTTGTGCTTTTGGTTGAGATTTCAGGGGCCTCAGGGTGATTTCGGATGGGTGATGGAAAGATAGGAATTTGGAAATAGCAGCTGAAGCTAAGTATGCTGTCATAACCGCATCTGCGGCTAAGGGACCGCAGGTGCGGGCTCGCAGAAGCGCCCAATGGGTTGCAGATATGGCAAAGGGCCATGGGGATGGAACCGCAAAAATGGCATTTTGAGCGCACCTGCGGTATTGCAGGTGCGGGCGCCCAATCGCAGGTGCGGAGTCTGAGTTTTAAGTGAGAATTGCAGATGCGGTACGATTGACTGCATAAGCGGTAGTGCAGAAGCGGGGTTTGGGCTGCAGGTGCAAAAACCCTTGGCCAGAAAGTATATAAACTCTTCTTCTCGACTTTTGAGTTGTTCTTCACCATTTTCATTCGGGTTTGAGCTTGAGGGAGCTATTTTGAAGAGGGATTCAAGGGATAACACTTGGAGGTAAGGTTTTGAACCTAATAATTGATCATATGGCATTATTTCAGTGATTTGGCTTGAAATTAATGGAAATTAAGGGCTAAAAATTGGGTATTATGGTTGGTATTGGAAACCTTGACTTGGGGATTTGAGGGGCCATTTGTGGTCGGATTTTGGTACTTTTGATATGAATGAACTCGAGGAGTGATAAATAATTTATTGATATAAATGTTATCGAATTTCGAGACGTGGGCCCAGGGGTCGGGTTTGGCCAATTTCGGGATTTGTAATAATTTGATTTCTTTCGAGTGAGCTTGGTTCCCTTAACATATTTTGATGTTTTTGCACTAATTTTGGTTAGATTTAAAGCATCCGGAGGTCGATTCAAGAGGCAAAGGCATCGGGGGCTAGAGTTTGGACCGGATAGAGGTGAGTAATGGTTGTAAATATTTCGTTAGGGTATGAAACCTCGGATTTCACATCGTTGTGCTATTTTGAGGTGACGCACATGCTAGATAACGAGTGTGGGGTTGTGCACTATTGAGGATTGTGACTTAGTCCATCCCGAATGACTGTTTTACTGTGTATTTAATTGAAAACTGTTTGCTATCATCATATTTTGGGATGAATGTCATATTTGGGCCTCGTGACACTTATTTTGGACCCTTAGGGGATTTTTACTATTATTCCTCACTGTTTTGACTTTATACTTGTACTCAATCATGCTATATTCTACTGTTTTTATAACTCAGCCATGTTTACTCTGTTTTGATATCTTAAATGATATTTTGAGCTGAGCATCATATTTTACTATGTCCGAGTGGCTTTTAGAGATTTTTGACTGAGTAGGGTTGAGGGCCTGTGTTGTGAGGTTATTATGGGATTGGGCTGCACACCGCAACAATGTTGTACTGATTATGATTATGAGGCTGTGGGCCTGAGTTGTTATGCCACGATGTGGCTTGATTTGAGGTCGAGAGCCTATTTATTATGCCACGAGATGACTTGATATTGCGCTTAGGCCGTAAGAGGCCCTTCCCGGAGTCTGTACACCCCCATTGAGCACGAGTACCCATTTTGTGATGTGATATAGCCTGAGGGGCTGATGTTGTTCCATGTTATTGCCCGGGAGGCTGATACGAGTGATTGTGAGATAGCCTGAGGGGCTGGTTTTATGTGTTTATCTTTTCTCATTGTTTTTCATTCCCTCGTTTAACGGTTAAAAGATGATTTAAAGAAGCTTATACTAAACTAAGGTGTTTTTCATAAGTTTTCACTATTTTATTGCACTGTATTGGTTTTACACTACCTCTTTGTAGCATCTTGTTGTGTTTTACGTGTTTTCTTATCTCTCAACTTCCTTTACTTTTATTACTCGCTAAGTTGGCGTACTCACATTACTCCCTGCACCATGTGTGCAGATTCAGGAGCTTCGGGTCCCGCTAGCGAGTGTTGATTGCTTCCAGCAGGCGGTTCGAAGATCACTAGGTAGCTGCTCGGCGTTTGCAGCCTAGTGTTTCTCCCTCTTATCTTACTTTCCCTTGTATTAGTTTCTGTAATAGACTGCATAGTCTCTCTCATACTATTGGATTTACGTTAGATGCTCATGACTGGTGACACCTCGATATCGGGCTGTGTTGGTTTTCCGCAAATTGTGTTATTTCACTTTTATTTTGGGATTATTAGCATGTTAATGAATTAAATTATGTTATTATAATTGTGTAAAATGAATTGGGAGTTGTGTCGGCTAGCCTTGTTTCACGATAGGTGCCATCACGACCGGGTCCGGATTTAGGGTCGTGACAAACCCCTTTGGCCTTTCACTGCACATGCACCTGGGATACCCTTCTAGGCATTTGTTTATAGCTTCTGTTTTCCCATCTGATTGAGAGTGATAGGTAGTGGAGTGATGTAGTTGAATTCTTTGCTCTTCAAATAAGGCTTCCCAAAACTTGCTTAAGAATATAACATCTCGATCACTGACTATTGTTTGAGGTAACCCATGAAGTTTATAGACATTGTCTAAGTAAGCTTGAGCCACTATAGAAGCTGTATAAGGGTGTACCAATGCAATGAAATGAGCATATTTGCTCAACTTGTCCATTACTACCAAGATCACAGATTTGTTGTGTGCCTTTTGAAGTGCTTCTATGAAATCCAGACTAATGTCTTGCCAAATTTTCTCAGCAATAGGGAAAGTTTGTAGTAGGCCTCGGTATTTGACATTCTCCCCTTCCACTTCTGAAAAGTTTCACAGCTCTTGATGTGATTATAAACGTCATGCTTCATCTTCTTCTAATTGTAAAGTTGACCAACCTTGAAGACAGTGGTAGCTATACCTAAATGACCCCCAACTGCTGAATTATGCAAATAATGCAGAACATCCTCCTTAAGAACAGGGTTATGACCAATGACAATCCTTCCCTTCCTATACAGGACCCCAACATGTAATAGGTATATTGGATTAGACAAAGGCTCTGCTTGTAGTTGAATTAGTAGCTTCTGTATATGAGGATCCCCTATATATGATTGTTGGACATTTAGAAGAAAATCAGAAGTAATAGTAGTTAGCATCTGCAGCTGAATTTGTGTAGCAGGGCATCTTGATAAGGTGTCAGCTGTTATGTTGTATTTCCTTTTTTTTTTAATAAAGTATAGTGTAGTCATACCCAATTAGTTTGGCCAACCATTTATGCTGGCTAGGAGTTGAAATCCTTTGTTCTAATAGTATTTGAGGCTCTGATGGTTTGTCTTGAGGACAAAATACTTCCCAAGTAAGGCTTCCATTTGTCAATGGCAGTTACACTGGCCAACATTTCCTTTTCATAGACTGATAGATGTTGATATTTTGGACTCAAAGCTTTGCTCATGTAAGCTAAGGGATGCTCAACCTACATTAACACTGCCCCAATACCGACCTCACATGCATAAGTCTCAACCACAAAGTCAAGAGAAAAGTTTGGCAATGCTAGCCCAGGGGCAGTACTCATAGCTTGTTTCAATTTATGGAAAGCTTTAGCAGTTTCTTCTAACCACCCAAACTTATCTTTCTTTAGAAATTTAGTTAGAGGTCTAACCATTATTTCATAGCTTTTGACAAACCTCATATAATAACTTGTTAGCCCTAAGAACCCCCTGAGTTCCTTAAGGTTTTGTGGGATAAGCCAGTCATTAATCACTTGTACCTTGCCAGGATCAGTGGTTACCCCCTACTGTATAATAATGTGACCCAAATACTCCACCTCAAGTTTTCCAAAGAAACTCTTACCGAGCTCCACAAATAGGTTGTGTTATTGTAGAATATCAAAGGCTTTTTGTAGATGAACCAAGTGTTCAGACCATGGGGGACTATAAATGAGAATATTATCAAAGAATCTAAGATGAACTTCCGTATATAGGATTGCATGATCTTATTCATGAGGCTTTGGAAGATTGAAGGAGCATTAGTGAGGCCTAATGGCATTACTACAAACCCATAATGGCCATTATAGGATCTAAAAGTTATTTTCTCAATATCCCTCTCATCCATTCTAATATGATGATAACCTGATCTAAGATCCAATTTTGAAAAATATTTTGATCCCCCTAACTCATCTAACAGTTCTTCTATCACTGGAATAGGGAACTTATCTTTTACTGAGCAGTCATTTAACTTTCTATAATCAATCCAAAGTCTCCACGTACTATCTTTCTTTTTAAGCATAATAATAGGAGAATATAATGGGCTTACACTAGGTCTAATGACACTAGATTCCAGCATCTCAGCAATCATCTTCTCAATTTCATCCTTTTGGCTTGTAGGGTATCTGTATGGCCTCACATTGATGTGTGAGACTCCTTCTCCAAAATAATCTTGTGATCATGAGCTCGATGGGGGTGGTAGGACTATTGGGTTCTCAAAAAGGGGTACATATTGTTGGAGCACCTTCTGTAGATCCTCTGAACTCTACACTTTCTGAGAATTTAATGTTACCCTTACTTCTTGCACTGAACTTACTTCTTGAGAGGGTTGAATAAACACCATCGACATCATGTAAATTTGACTAGGCTTGCTAAGTACTTTTTGCATTCGAATATCAGCTACTACTTTGAAAGGCCCAGGTTAACTACCTCTCAATGACACTTTCCTTCCACCAAACTGGAACTCCATCTTCAACTTCTTGAAGTTTCACCTTATATCTCCTAAAGTGATGAGCTATTGAATGCCTAATACTACATCTGCTCCTCCCAAGGGAATAACTAACATATCAGCTTTGAAATCCACTCCTTACATCTTCCAAGTGACCCATGCAACCATTACAGAAATGTGAACTTTGCTGCCATCTGCTATAGATATAGAAAAGGACAAAATGGTGTCCAGTCTACAACCCAACTTCTTTGCCATTGCGAGGTCCATGAAATTATGTGTGGACCTTGAGTCGATTAGAACATGAACCATTTTTCCTTTAACAACTCCTTTTACTCTCATTGTTCTATAATCACTAGTTCTATCAAGGGCATGAACAAAAACTTGAGGATTCAAGGTTGATTCCTCAGAGTTTTTATTCTCCTCTAGCTCATCTTCCCAAATAGACTCCTCTATTTCCTCATCCAATCCTAGGATAAATAATTGCTTCCTTCGACTATACTTGTGCTCTGGTGTGTACTTTTTATAGCACCAATAAGAAAGGCTATTTGCTCTTTTATCATCCATCTCCTTAGCTGATAACCTCATTGATTTTTGAAATATTGGTTAACTGTCAATCTTGTTGAATTTGCTAGGTCCTGAAGTCGTGCTGCCTTCACAACCTTGATTAAAATTAGACCCTCTGGAACTTGACCCCCACATGCTGCTAGGTGTAGTCATTAATGACCTTGAATTCCTCACTAATGTTTGGGCATGACCATTCTGCAATTTTAAAGATTGTTCTGCCAATCTTGCTTGGCTATAAGCTTTCATCAATGTTCTTGGTCCCAACATCCTTACTTGGACCTCAATCTCAGGTTTTAGATTGGCTAAAAAAATGTTGATGGAGTGCTCTTCCGTCCGCTTCACTTGATTCAGTAATTCATCGAATTGTCAAGAAATTCTTGAACACTCCCATTTTGTTTGAAAGCCACCAAATCCTTCATGGGATCTGCATATTCAACATCTCCAAATCTCAAGTACACTGCCCTAACATAATCTTCCCAATTTGGGAATCTCCTAATTCTCGGCTTCATATATATCTTATGCCATTGAAGGGCCTTGCCTTGCATGTTAATAGAAGTAGTTGAACGTTATTTTCCTCCTAAATATGCTTATAATCAAAGAATTGCTATGCTTTATACAATTAATCATTAATATCTTCCTCATTAAATCTGGGAAAATCGAACCTTTGATATCGACCTGCCTGATTAGGGCTTTGACCTCAAACGTGGTTTTCCCCAATTTCAGCTGCTTCTAGAGCTACTTGGACCGCCAAAGCTCCATTGTTGATCGTCATGGCAATTAACATTTGCTTAATTTCCCTCTATACTTCATCTTGAATACGCATCTGTTCGCGTAACTCCTTCATTTCACGCCTCATCTCTCCGTTCTGGTGTTAGCTTCCGGCATAATTTCCAGCTGAGAATCGTCTCGCTCTGATACCAATGTTATGTGCTCACTGAAGAACACAATTAGTGCAGTCCTAAAGGATTGGGATGATGAACAATCCTTGAATAGATATGCACAATCAAACTGAGGAATAAGAATTGAAGAAGAAGAAAAATATAGTTTATTGATGGAATACACAATTTCTCTGAGATGATTATAATCCGTGTCCCTTTCCTGTATTTAACCTCCTATCCTCTTCTCTAATGAATGCTAACTGATTAACAAGTTTACTCCTAGCAACTTTAACAACTATAACCGACTATTAACTATTTTATAGTAAAAAGATTACTATGCCCTTAGGTTAATATCCCTATAGCCATAGTTCATAACATCAAACTTGAGCAAGTTGGATGTGCTACATTTTTTACACGTCTAAATATGGCCCTCTTTCCGTGCTTTCCGTCCAGATACCCTTGAGAAATAAAGGAGTAACTATTACAGTAAAAAAATAGAATGAAGATAAAGGTAGTTTTGAATGTGTCTACTGAACAAGACTACACTTTCGAGCTCCGACCACAGTTGAAAGAAAGTCAAGGTGGGTCAAGACAAATATTTAAAGGAACGTTGATAATGACTATATTGGTATCGATGCATTTCAAGAGTATAGGATAGGAACAAAAAAAATGGTGAATGAGCATGTCCAATCTAATCTAATATGAGTCATGATAAATGATATTGTATGTATAGCCGCTTTCAAAATAATAGTCAAAAAATATATATTTTATATATATATATATAGATTTTATACACTTTTATAGCTGCCGAATATAAATAGTTTTGATCGCGGATTAAAAATGTTGATTGCCCTATGTTTAAAGAATTTGAAGTAATTTGGTTGCAATAATTTTTTTCTTAAGAAATTAAAAAAAAAAAAAAGGAAAGGAAACTCTTCAAGCAAAAGTCACAAAGTTGCCACGTGGAAAAGGAAAACAAGTAGGCATGTGGTGGGAAGGCGCTGTAGATTTGACGGGTAGGAGCGTAACGCAAAATGGTGGAGTAAACAAAATGGAGAGCAGCATATGACAGAAAAACGTGAAAAAGAGAGTAAAAAGAAGAAAGAAAAAGAAAAGGCGAAGGGACATATCGAATATTTACATCTCTTTTCTTTATCTTTTATCTTTTAGGGATAGTGACGGAATGTGGAGCGCAATAAGTGAAGTGAAGAAAAAAAGGAAGTTAGTGATTATCCAACGCTTAAGGCTTTAGGGAGCCGTTACATACCTTCTATATTTATTTATCCAGAATAATAATAATAAAAAATTTAAAAGCTTATTGTAACCTAAGATGTTTCGAAATCTTGACCTCTAAGGCAAAGTTGAGGCGCTTCACCACTGAGCCAGAAAACGTTTTTTGCCGTGCAATGTCACTATAATTTATGGAGTACTAATTTTGCATTTTCTATAGTATTATTTAACTATATATAATAATAAAAAATTAGACCAAGAGGTGTTAGGTGACACCGTTTAGGTCAATGTGCCTCCGCCCTTGAACATTTTGAAAGTGTGTTGAAATAACAAAGATTCTTTTATCCTAAATTAGGTTTCTCTTTTCGTTTCATAGAAAAAAAATTCTTTGGTAAGGAGCATAGAAATCTCCCATAATTAATTTTCTTTGTCAGTGTGTGTTTGATCACATTGTCGATATTATCTCAAAGGTTATTTAACCATGATGATGATGACGTAGATTGATCTTAAATAGAAAAATATGATCAGTAAAGATTCATATAAATAACCTAACTTATTTAAATTGAGGAAATATTGATATATATTGTACAGTGAAATGGTTAAAATTATGGTACAAATGAATGAAAAAGATGGGCATTAAACACAATAGTGAAGAGTGTAAGTGTGGAAGGGATAGATCCACATACGCAAAAATCAACAAAAAATATGGGGTCTACCATAAAACTTTTATCATCAAGTAAGATGAGGATTAAACACCAATATGTTCCCCACACCAATTATATTACTATTGATATGCTACAAAAGCTATGGGGTCCTCTTTTCCCTTGTCCAAATGCTTGCCCTATACATACAGTGTCATTATTTGGAAAACGTGGGCAAATTATTTTTGCTTCAATAAAAGAAACAGCAGTCGGCACTCGACAGCAGCCTCTTCATCCCTGACCAACTTTATGATGTCAGAATGAGATAACTGAAATATTATCCAATAGTATAATTTTCCGTTATTGAGAAAGTATTTATTTTTACTAATTAAATAATTTAAACAAGATCTTAGGCTGAATAAAGAATATATAAATTTATTACCGTATATTCATAATGAATAGGAAGGGAAGTCTTGGCACAACAGTTAAAGTTGTTATCATGTGAACAGGAGATCACGGGTTTGAATCGTAAAAACACCTCTTGCAAAAATGCAAGATTAGCTACATACAATAGACTTTTGTGGTCCGACTTTTCTTCGAAATTCGCCTATAATAAGAGCTTAGTATACGGGACTACCCTTTATATTCTAACGATTAAATCTTTCATAGATGTTTAATAATTTAACCCTTTGTAAGGAACGCATTATATAATTGGTTAATTGGTCTTTAAGGGATAAAAGTTGTTCTTTTGGTATGTTAACGTGTAACAATTATATGCACTATTTCCCATTCTAACAGTAAATTGTTAGTCCTCATAAAGAAGCTTCAAAACGGTTTCCGTTCTTAAAAAACAGGACATCTTACAAACTTATCAACAAGCAAAAAAAGTGACAAATTAATTTATAAATTGATTTTAGCTAAAGAACAATTTCTCTTTCATCGTGCCAGTTGAATTTATGGATAAAAGAAGGCAGGGTGCCAAAAGTGTAATCATACCGAATATGACTCACTTAAAGTAGAAAACAAAAAATATCAAGCACGAAAGAATTATTGGTTTAATTGTTTTTGGGAAAGGTCAGAAGATTATTGGTATTAGGTAATTTGCAGGATACATTGAATCGGACTGGACTTGAGGTATAAAGAAATAGCTCACCAGAAGCTAATTATGGATACGAGTGGATCGGGTAATAATTGAATTTATTCACTAATGTAAATAATATTTTATGCTAATAATGTGTTTTAAATTATTATGAAAATTTACCTATTTTAGTTTTCACGTTATTAGTCTAACTTTTTAAAAACATTTACATTGAAGGCATTGAGTTGAAAAGGAATAAAAATACTTAGCAATCAACTTGAATGATACAGGCATAATCGACTTGAACCTATTAACTTTTCCAATAAGAGTTGTGGTGGAGTAGTAAATACTCATTCATCCTTAACCAGATGTCTCGAATTCGAGTCCTAGGTATGTAGTCATCTTTATTGGGGAGTACTTTACCATCAATGTGGAACTTTTCGGCGCGAATTCAGATTTAGTCAAACTCCAATGCGGGTACCGGACATCGGGTAGGAAATTAAAAAAATAATATTAAATTTTTATTTAATATAATTATTTTTCAAATGATTTAACAATATTAATATTTTTATATTATTAATATATTGAAATTAAATTACTGTTAAAATATTCCATTTTTTTTAGTTTTTGTACAATAATCGGTTATTCATTGATTAAGCAGCAAAGGATGAGGAGTGAGGAGCATCATCATAATTGTAATATGACTGCCGAAGTTGGAAGTTTTTAAGAAAAAGAAAACTATTAATTGTAGTGCGCTATGTCTAACTTCCAATAAAAAACTCCAACAAACCATAAACATCATTGCATATAGGACTCAAATGGGACTCACAAGTCATACACAACCTTTTCACAGGACCCTTTGATGCTTTCTCCGATTTGACCCAAAGAACACGCGTTGCTCCCTGCCTAATATCACCCCTCACATTTGATCTATTTTTCTTTCTCCGTTCCAATTTATATTATATTAATATATCATACAAATTTATGATTTGATTAGGCACAAAATTAAAAAAAAATAATCTTATGATTTAAAACATATCATACAAATTTATATTGTTAGAAATTATTTTATTAAAAGTAAAAGGAGAAACAAAAATTAAATTATTACTAAATATAATTTTTTTAAGACTAACTAAAAAGGAATAATATCACATCAATTGGACAGAGGTAATAGATATCTAGTAGTAACATTTTGATTAAGATTAAACTCATCTAAGTTGTTGTATTTAAGTGGAAAACTCAAATTGTATCTTGCTTGTTTGACTTAAAAGATACCGAAAACTTTTTGAACAAATTAATTAAAGATGAATGAATAAATCTTAGCTAAGTATAATAATCTGTAGAATGAAAGACGGATAAGGAGAAGACGGATAACAAGACTGTTTTTTTTATATGGATCAACGAAACCCCTACAATGAATCTTTTCACTCGTTTATGTAAGCAAATCCGCAGCGAGTATTATGAATCAACCCAGAAGTCTCCCCCTTACAAAGTTGTTGTTCGTTATATATATATGGAGTGAAACCCTTCTAAGCTGTAAAAGGAAAGTTATAAAGAATATTCGAAGAAATATTCTTAATGTCCCATAATGGGCATATATTATTACAGGGATGGTACAATCTCTTTGTTTGTCTTAAGTCGTCCTCCGCAAGACGTTAGGTTACGAGGACCAGGTCGTTCGTCGTACTTGTCGACGGTCGTGATTGTTCAAATTTGAACCCATACAGTTAGTCCCTCCTCTTGTCGAGGTTGCAACTTGGTGCGTCCTCGATGAGCGGACACCGTGCCTTTCTATGGAGAAAGTTGATCCTTCGAAGCGTTATGACATGGCCAATAGTAGGGGGTCAGCGTACTTAGCATGACACCAGATTATACATTTTACCGGGAAATGATGTCATCTTCACGTACGTCATCATTACGCGTGTTTTCGAGATAGGAGTTGATGGCTTGTTGCTTCGATTCTGGTGCCACTCTGTGACCTTCCGCTTCGATTCTGGCGCCACCCAATCCTATAAATAGGTAGAGAGTTTGTTTTTTCGAAAGTTATTTGGCCATTTCGCTTCTGAATATCCCTCCTCATTTCTCTGAGCTTGCACTGACAATCTTCTACCTCTTCTTCTCACATTCTTCGTTCACAACTTCTTCTTCATCTTTTTTTTCTACTGAGTCAACACCCCTTTTTCTTTTTTAACGAAAGCATGCCAAGGTCACACCGTTCTCGTGAAGGGATTCTTGAGGCCGCCTCATTGTCCATGGTGCCCCCTTCGGGCTGTGAAGATACGGTGGCAAAAGAGGGTGACAGTCTTCCTATGGTAGAGGAGTTACTGCCGAGACACCCCATGTATCGAAGTGACTTTCTCAAAGATCCCCCTACTCCTCCCCCCGTACTCGCTGAGGCGGAGCAAGGTCACATTGACACTCTTCGTGTAAAGTATGGCCCGCTCATGTTGACATGGTTCCGGCGGGGTGAGATTTTGTAGAGGTCCACAGACCTGGGTACTGTGCTTTCTATGAGAACCCTTTCGTGATTGGCTATACTTCTCCTCTCTTCCCATTAACGGAAGTGTTCTGTAGGTTCTACCAAGTTTTCCCGGCACAACTTTCGCCTTATACGCTTAAGATACTTCTGTTGTTGACCAAGTATGCGGAGTTGGCGGAATGTGACATTTCTGTTCATCACCTTTTGCACTTGTTCTCGCCTAGCTTCCAGAGGGACACCATGGTGCATTTGAGGCACCGTGGCACAAAAGGGTTGGTGGTCGGGACAGACGACCGAGCGAGTCGCAAGTTTTGGCACAAGTACTTCTTTGTCAAAACTGAACACATCGTTTCTAACGCCAGGTTCCCGGAGTGATGGAATGAGACTCGTAAATGTAGCCACTCGTTTTACTCTTCCTTCGTCTGTATTCATTATAAAGTTTGTTTGCTTCTCCTTTGCAGCTATGGGACGTCTGCCTCGCCCTATTGCGGGTATAAGAGATTGGGTAGCCCATCTGTTGCCCCAAGCGACGGAAACCCGAGATTGGCCCGCCTTTGTAAAGCATCATGGCCCAAAAGTTCCATCTAGTAAATGTTTTCCCTACCACTTCGTTGGCTATATAATGTCGTTTATTGATATGACCCTTTGTGACGATAGGTCGAGGAGCTTCCAAGTGAAGGGCGCCAGTCCCTGTATTCGAACAGGCCGTCACTGTCGCGGACATGCAGTTTACTTTGAGTGAGTTTGTTCGAGAGGGTCAACCTCAACCTATTCAATTAGAAGGTCCCTCTCAGGTCGTGGTCTTGAGGGAGGAGGCTTCTTCAACGCCGATCCCACACCTCTTGGACGAATCCTCCAACGGGGATGAGCCGTTGTCGAGAAAAAGGAAGAGAATGGAGCTTGGGAAGGGCATGGCCGTGGACGCTGATAGAAGTAGGGCATCGTAGACGGCACCCGTACGCACATTTATGACTGATGCCATTTTGTCAGGGAAATCTCCCCAAACGAAAGGAGTTTACCCAGGAGCCGGCTCCGTGCGCTTTGTTGAGGGCGACGCATTGTCCAACATTGGAGGCCGTCATGTCAAGGGTGAAGGATCAGGTTCAGATGTCGACCCAGAGGATGTTAACGAGTTCGTAGGTTTCCATACTCACGTGGAGGTCAGGGTGAAAGGGATTGATCGTCACATAGTCATCCCGGGGGACTACAACTTGTTGTTGAACTATGAGTAAGTGGCTATTGGTATTAGGTCGATTCCCTTTTTCGTCGACGGCCTTGGCTATTGGTATGTTGCTTCGAACTGTCGTCGAAGTAGGATCCCGTCGTGGTTCGAACGAGGTCGAACTTATTTTTTCATCGATGGCCTTGGCCATTGGGATGTTGCTTCGAGCTGTCGTCGAGGTAGGATCCCATCGTGGTTCGAACGAGGTCGAACTCATATTTTCATCGATGACCTTGTCCATTAGGATGTTGCTTCGAACTGTCATCGAAGTAGGATCTCGTCGTAGTTCGAACGAGGTCGAACTTATATTTTCATCGATGGCCTTATCCATTGGGACGTCGCTTCGAGATGTCGTCGAAGTAGGAACCTATCGTAGTTCGAACAAGGTCGAACTCATATTTTAGTAGATGGCCTTGGCCATTGGGATGTTGCTTCGAGCTATCATCGAAGTAAGATCTCGTCGTAGTTCGAACGAGGTCGAACACATATTTTAGTCGATGGCCTTGGCCATTGGGATGTCGCTTCGAGATGTCGTCAAAGTAGGATCCCGTCGTAGTTCAAACGAGGTCGAACTCATATTTTTGTGGATGGCCTTGGTTATTGAGATGCTGCTTCGAGCTGTCATCGAAGTAGGATCCTGTCGTATTTCGAACGAGGTCGAACTCATATGTTAGTTGATGGCCTTGGCCATTGGAATGTCACTTTGAGCTGTCATCGAAGTAGGATCTCGTCGTAGTTCGAACGAGGTCGAACTCATATTTTAGTTAATGGCCTTGGCCATTGGGATGTCGCTTCGAGATGTCGTTGAAGTAGGATCCCGTCGTAGTTCGAACAAGGTCGAACTCATATTTTAGTCGATGGCCTTGCCATTGGGATGTCACTTCGATCTGTCATCGAAGTAGGATCCCGTTGTAGTTCAAACGATGTCGAACTCATATTTTCTTCGATGGCCTTGGCCATTGGGGTGTCGCTTCGAGCTGTCGTCGAAGTAGGATCTCGTCGTAGTTTGAACGAGGTCGAACTCATATTTTAGTCGATGACCTTGGCCATTTCACGTTAGAGATTTGATCATATTCCCATAGGAAGACACATGTTGACTTTATTCATACAATGGAGATTTAATTATATTCTTGTAAGAATCACATGTTGACTCTGTACATACAATGGAAATTTAATTATATTCTTGTAAGAATCACATGTCGACTCTGTACATACAATGGAGATTTGATTATCTATATCCAGTCCTTTCATTACTTCATTCCGGAGAGCATGTCGACGGGCGGGGTAATAAACAATACTTCAAACCTCGAGACTCCCCCCTTGCCGCCTCTTTAAAAACCTCATCGAGGATACCCGATTAGGACAAAACCCGGATGAGGGAAAAAGAGTACGACTTGGGTGGCGCCTCCTCTCAGAAGTGGAAGTATTTGAGATGAGCGACATTCCAATTGTTTTGGTGTAGTTTTCCCTCCATTGTTTCCAACTAGAATGCTCCTTTGTTTGCTGCCACCGTGATTTTGTATGGTCCGTCCCAGTTCTTCCCAGTTTTCCCTCATTAGGGTCTTTCACTGCTTGTGTTTTCGCCTTGAGGACGTAATCTCCGACCTTGAGCGGTCGTACTTTGGCCTTTCTTGTTGTAGTACCTTTCTACTTGTTGCTTTTGGGCTACCATTCTTATGTGGGTCATGTCTCTCCGTTCTTCGACTTCGTCCACATCTTGTAGCCTACTTTTATAGTTGTTTGGTCCGCTCTCGTTGGAGTATCTCAAACTAGGCTCTCCGACCTCGACGGGTATAACTGCGTCAGTCCCGTAGACCAGTGAATATAACGTCTCGCCTGTACTGGTTTTTGGTGTAGTGCGGTATGCCCATAATACTTCTGGTAGTAGTTCAGGTCATAGCCCTTTGGCGTCCTCGAGCTTCTTTTTCAATATATTCAGTATTACTTTATTGGAGGATTCAGCTTGACCGTTACCGGCGGGATGATATGGCGTGGAGAGTATTCGTTTGATGTGCCATTTTTCGAAAAACTCGGTTATTTTCTTTCCGACGAACTGAGGTCTATTGTCGTAGTTCTTATGGTGTGGAGAGTATATATATATATATATATATATATATATATATACACGTCTTAATATAGCTAATGTTATATCGAAATTCGAATATAGCTTATATACTATACACTTAGTAGTTAATATATTGCCTTATATAAGATTGTATACATTAGCTATATTAAGATGTGTATATATATATATTTATATATAACTCAATAGCAAAGCTTCAAATTAAAGTTTACATTTAACACTTCAAATTAAAGTTCAATGCCTTCAACATAATACTTCAAATTAATCTAACAAACTAAAACATTAAGCATAATACGTCTAATAATTTTAAAATAACACAAATTATCTCAAATCAACATAAAATCTTAAATACGACTGTCTGAAGAATGCGCAAGATAACTCTTTATATGCCTCCTTAAACTGCTTGTGCCCTCCTTTGGACAACGAGTGTAGACATGACCACAGTTCTTGCACTTTATTATGTAAACTTCTTCATTTTCTTCTACCACATTAAAGTGTTCCAAAACAAATGGGTGCAATCTAGAATCATCGGGCATGATTTAACTTGAATTAAGAAATTGAGTCTGAGAAATGAGAGATGAGTGAAGACTTAAAGACTTGAATACTTCAATTTGAGTTTGAGAAATCAGAGAGATTGATGAATTTGTGAGTAAAAATGAAAGAATGAAGGGGTATTTATAGTTGAGAATAGAGAAAAGTGTAATTATAAAAAGTTTGGGGGTCAAATGACCATTTTTTAAAAAGCCAAACGGCTAAAATTGCAGGCCAACAGCTACTTTTTAAATTTCAAACCGTTGTCTTTTTTTAAATTTTTTTTTTTAAAAATAGCTTTTGGGCCCGTTTGGCCAGGTTGAACTGGCCCAGGCCCGCCTGCCGGTCCTGGGCTAATCGGTCTCGGGCTCGCGGGCTATTTGGTGAGGACCGACCCATAGTGGGCTTTTAGGACCAGTAGGGACTGGCCTACAATGGGCTTTTAGGACCGGTAGGGACCGACCCGTTTGAACCGGCCCATTTGGCCAGTTTGGTCCGTTTGCTAGCGGTCCCGGGTCGGTACTGGGCTGGGCCCGACCCACAATACACCCTTAATGCCGAAATGGCATATTATATTTTTCCATATGAACTTGATGACCTCTTGCTCACGTATCTGAGCGTATGCACCTGCTTCCACCCATTTAAAATAGTAATTAGTTAAAACCAAAAGGAAACTGATGGGTTTTTACTTAACCATATGTTTTGATGATCTAACAAACTTGTCGTGAAGAACTAGATAGAGAACCTTCTCCACAGGATACACATCTCATATGAACTGGTCGAAACCTGAACATCAGCAAATGGATGAATGACCACATGGAAGGACACAACAGAGACCTGATAACCTGGTCCCTTAGGGTTCTCCGACAAAAGAACAAGTCAGTAACTGTATGTAATCAATATAAAGAGGAACATACCAGGGACCTGCTCCCTTAGGGTTCTCTGACCAAAGTACAAGTCAAGTGCACAGCTGGAATGCAGCAGAAGAAAGTGACCATATGGCAACTGCTAAAGAAAGAGGAACACAATTAGGACCTGGTCATAGTGTATGTCCTGACAGAAGTATTAGAACCTGGTCTGTTGGTATGTCCTGACAAAACGCACAAAGTCCAGCTGGAACGTAACTGCCCAGAAGTTGATGTGCAGACAGTGAAGCAGTCACTTCTCACTGAGAAGAAGTACACCATGAGTTGACACCACTATCTATTGTGATATCTTTTGTGATAAAATAACTTGGTGCAAGACACACCATTACTTGTGCATTCAGTGATATTCTCTCAAGAAGAAGAAGCATCGATCCAGCATTGAAATCGCTAGTGTGTCAAGAAGAAGAAGACAACTCCACTAAAGATCAGTTTCTAAACGAAGTCTTATATATATATATATATATCCATAGTTGAGTGTTAATCTTGTTAATTATTCTACATTGTAACTTCTAGTTTGCTTTCTTAGAAGCGCTGTTTTAGGAACTAACAAAATTCGTAAACTTTAGAGTATATGTTGTGACTAAAAATAGTCATAAGTTAAATCCTCTGTAACAAGGAGAGTTAGAGAGTGGCTTGTGGTGGTTTTACCACAAGTTAGTTTAAAGTCTTTGCAATAGAGTTTTTGCAAAGTGGCTTGTAATAGGTAGATTACAAGTTAGTTGAGTTAAAAGCCTACTAGAGTAGGTCGTGGTTTTTTGATCCCCTTGTGTGGGATTTTTCCACGTAGAAAAATCTCTTGCCTTCTTTACTTTCAACCTTTATAGCATTCTACGTATCAGTCTCATACGGGACCATGTACTCTATAGTTTGGTGGACTCATATAAGCTATCAGAAACGTACCTTGCCTCGTCCTACTTGGAGGGGTCCGACAATATCCATTTTCCATTTTATGAATGGCCATGGTGAAGTGACGGAATGAAGGAGTTCCCCTGCTTGATGTATCATAGGAGCGTACTTCTGACACTGTTCACATTTACTCATGTAGTCCGCGGTTTTTTTTCATGGTGGGCTAGTACTATCCGACGCGAATGAGGCACGGATGAAGGCACGGTTTCCCGTGTGGGTGCCGCAGTGCCCCTCATGTACTTATTCTAGTACTCGCCTTGTTTGGTTTTGCCCAAGACATTTGGCTAGGGGGCCACCGAATGTTCTCTTGTAGAGATCACCGTTTACGAGGCTGTATCTGGCTGCCTGTATTCAAAGCTTTTTGGCTTCTTTCTTATCTTGCAGGAGTGTTCCGTCCTGCAAATATGCTACGAGGCGGTTGCGCCAGTCCCAAGTTAGGTTTACAGAATGTACCTTGACGTGGTCTATTGCGGAATGGAGAAGGGTGACCACGTTTTCTTTGTTGATATTTTTGGTGGCTGCCGCTAGCTTGGCAAGGCCATCTGCTTCGATATGCTGCGCCCTAGGTATTTGATCAAGGCAGCATTCATCGAATTCTGGCAGTAGTTTGTGAATTTTCGACTAGTACTTTTGTAGTCTCTGTTCTTTGATTTGGAAAGTCTAGGTGACTTGGTTCACCACGAGTTGAGAGTCGCAATGGAGGACGAGTCGTCGGGCACCATATTTGAGGGCTAATTTCAATCCTGCAATCACAGCTTCATACTCGGCCTCGTTGTTAGTCATCTCGGGGCATCGTATGGATTGGCAAATTACTTCGCCCATAAGAACTTCGAGGACGAGTCTTAGTCCCGACCCCGAGGCATTGGATGCACCGTCGGTGTAGAGGACCTAGAGGTCGGTATGTGCGGAAGCGCGAAGCGCCTCCTGCTCTACTTTAGCCAATATTTCCGTGCTAAAATCAGCGATGAAATCGGTGAGCACATGCGACTTAATGGCAGTTCGCGGTTGGTATGTTATGTCGTGCTCGCTTAATTTTATGGCCCATTTGGCTAATCTACCCGATAGTTCGGGTTTGTGTAGGATGCCCCTTTGGGGGAAGGTTATCACCACTTTTATGGGGTGACATTGAAAATATGGTCTAAGCTTTCGTGAAGCTACGACTAATGCCAAAGCTAGTTTTTCAAGGTAAGGGTACCTTGTTTCAGCATCGATTAAGGTTTTGCTGATATAGTAAATCGAATATTGCGTACCTTTGTTTTCGCGGATCAAGACTGCACTTACCGCGACTTCGGAGACTACTAGGTACACAAGTATGCATTCAACTGGGTCTGCCTTGACGAGTAGTGGTGGCGAAGATAGATATGCTTTCAGTTTCCTTAGGGCGTCGACGCTTTCTGCATTCTATTGCAGTTTGTGGTCTTTCCTTAGCACGTTGAAGAATTTATGGCATCTATCTGATGATCGTGAAATGAACCTCGACAAGGCGGCTATTCGTCCTGTTAATTTTTGCACCTGCTTTTTGCTGGTCAGTATCTCCGGTATTCCTTCGATGGCCCTGATCTGATCTGGGTTGACCTCGATACCCCTTAATGACACTAGAAATCCAAGGAACTTTCCTGAAGTTATGCCGAAGGCGCATTTTTCGGGGTTGGGCTTCATCCCATACTGCTCAATATCTCAAAGGCTTCCTTCAAATGGCCAATGTGATCTTCTTTCTTTTTCGACTTCACTAACATGTCGTCGACGTAAACCTCCATGGTCTTACCAAGTTGTTCTTAAAACATCTTGGTAACTAACCTTTGATACGTCGCCCCTGCGTTCTTGAGTCCGAACGGCATTACCTTGTAGTAGTACATCCCTCAGTGAGTGATGAAAGTGGTCTTCTCTTGATCTTCTTCAGCTATTAGAATTTGGTTGAAATCGAAGTAGGCGTCCAAGGAGCTCCGTACTTCGTGCCCTGCTATTGCGTTAATGAGCTTGTTGATGTGTGGTAACGGAAAGGAATCTTTTGGGCATGCTTTGTTCAGGTCGGTGAAGTCGACACACATCTGCCATTTCCCGTTCTTCTTTTTAACCAAGACCACATTGGCGACCCATTGGGGGTATTTCGACTCTCTGATGGAACCATTAGCTAGTAATTTATCAACCTCTTTACTGACCACCTCATTGATGGCAGCATTGAACTTTCTCCTCATTTGTCGTACTGACGGGTAAAGAGGATCGACATTCAGCTTGTATGTGGTGATATCCCTAGGGATTCTTGGCATATCTGAACGGGAAAAGGCAAACAAATCAGCGTTGTTAGTTAAAAACTCACGATATTTACCTGGTTCCGAGAGGTTGTGTCCAACATAAGCCTTTTTTGTGCTATCGGTGTTGTCCAGTTGGACGGGATCAAGGTCTTCTATGGTTTCCTTGCAAGCTTCTACAACATCCAGGTCTTTGATGGCATTTACTTGTACGTCGGGTTTGGTTCCCGACATGGCTGATTGCTATGCCTCTACACTTGCCCTATTTAGTTATTTGGTGTGTGTGCAATTGTAAGCACGTGATTTTTGCCCTATGAAAGAATTACTCCCAAAAAATTCAAAATAAAATGATTTTCCTTGGTGTGCAATTTTGAGAATTTTTGTGACATTTTTGGATAATTATTTGTATTTGTCTGTGCATGTTTATTTGTTAAATTAATAAAAAATACAAAAATATGTCGCATTTTGCATGTAGGATTTAATTCTACAATTGTTAGTAATTAAGTTTGTTTTACAAAAATTGAAAATTACAAAAATAGGCATTTTTTGCATTTTTAGCATTTAATGTCCAAATGTACAATTTTATGCTTAATTATTACTTAATTGTGCGTTAATTGTTATTGGGAGTTAATTTGCTCTTTTATAACTTAATAATAATTTAAGGATTTTTAGAATTTAGTTTTAGAAAAATAAAAGAAGAAAAGAGAGCAAAAATATAAAGAAAATCGAAATTGGGCTCTTCTTCAAATTCAAGCTACAAGCCCAAAGAATACCCAACCTTCCCCATGACCCGGTCCATTTTAAATCGGGTCGACCCGGTCCATTTCAAACCGGGTCGACCCGATCCATAACCTAAATACCCAACACCCCTATCTTACACAAAACAAAACAAAAAAACCTAAACCTAAACTAAACCCATCCGCCACCCCTCTCTTCTTCTCCAAAACCTTCACCCCAAACCTTAGCCAACCATGGCTGCCTCCCCTTCCACACGAGCAGCCACCATAGTTGCTGCCCCCCTCACCCTCAACACACATACACACACACATCGTCGGACCACCTAAGTGAACCCCCTCACCGCCGGACATAACCCCAAACGACCACAGTCCTTCAACACCAAAGCTCCACCACAAAACATGTCGTCGTCCGCTGCTTCATCTTCGTCAATCGTTTCCCAACAACTCTGCTACGTCCAAACAGACCCTATAACTACTGTTTCGTCTTCTCCGGCGTCGAGCTTGAGCTCGACACCCATGGCTGCTGCTGCGTCTTCTTCTCCACCCCGTCACCTACTCTTTTCTTTTGCATTATCTTCAACCAAACGACTCTACTGTCCCGTTGTTGCTACATGAAACAACTGCCTTAGCTGTTTCCATGGAGATCGAGCCATTTCCACGAAAATAAAGAAAGGCTGTTTCATTCGCTCCCCATTTTAGCCCCGTCGCTCAATTTGCTGCCTTGCCGGACTTTATCACCGGCGAATGGAAACACAACTAGCAGCAATGAGTCCGTAGAGTACTTCGCCGTTTGGGTTTATGTGTAAAGATAAGATCAAAATCTGTCCAGTTTCTTGAGGGCCTGTCCGAAGCTCCATCTGTTTGTTCCGGTTGAGGTTGTCAAGTTCTGTGTGATCTCGATCGGAAACTTATGTTCATGATTTGGTTTTGGACGTTGTCTTCGTCATCGTAATGCTAGTTGACTCTTTAATCTATCGTAGTTGCCGTTCATTAGAGCCAAGACGTCGAGTAGCTGTTTCAAAACCAAACCCCATCGTTCTGCTTCTAACTCCAGTCAACTAGCGCGTTGAGGTTCCATTCGAATCCAAGTTTCAAACTAGTAGGTTTCCACTTTTCTTGTCTCTTAGTTTTCATTCAGTGAAGTCATCTTCCGTTCCTTTTCTCCTTGTGTTTGTGTTCCAGTGGTATGGTTCGAATTCGAACCCGGTTCTTTGTTTGTATTGGAGAAAATTTGTGTTCATGTATTTTTTAAGTTTGTTGCTTTTTGAATTTTTCAAGTGTGTTCATAATGTCGAGTTGTTTAGTTTAGTTTGAATCATTCATCTTTGTTATGATGTTGTTAGATTTAATTTGAAGTTCAATTGTTTATTGAAGTTTAGTGATTTGAACCTATTTGTTTGTTATGATCAATTTGTTATTTTTGTTAAATCTGAAAGTAGGATTGTTGTTAAAAGTTTGTTCAGTCAAAATGATTTCGTTTTGTGTATTGTTTGGTTTCCTGCTTTTGTTGTTCATCATATGAGTTTCAGTTTGCATTTTCGTTCCCGTTCATTGTGATTCATGATGTTTCAAGTTTATTTTTGTTGTTGATATTGTTGTCTCTTTGCTCATTCATTTTTTGGTCTAAGTTAACCAGGATTAGTTCCCAATATGGTTAACTTATTCCCGTTAATTTGAAGCTATATGATTCATCTGTGTTCATGAGATTGGTTGTTGAATTTGTTTAGAAAATTGGTCATATTTGCTATATTTTGGTTGGAATCGATTAGGTGAATTGGTTATAGCTGATGGGGTAGTTTGGTAAATTGCAGTACGTTTAGGGGTAAAATGGTAATTTCAGTAAGGTCGGAGGGGTATTTTTGGGATTAAAAATTTGATCAATTGTTTAATATAATGGGGGACAAGACATAAATTAGTGGGGGAATAATGTAATTCTTTTTGTTAAGCATGGGGGACAAGATGTAATGGGGTAGGGTTGATATAATTGTTTAATATAATGGGGGACAAGACATAATGTAGTGGGTGAGAATAATATAATTATTTATGTTAAGCATGGGGGACAAGGGTTTAAAATAAAGAAAACATTAAGTAGTGGGGACAAAACATGCAATTGGGGGAATATTTCGGGTTGGGGATTCAAGACAAGAGTCTTGTTATATATAGAGTCATTTGACACATTTTAAGGAGGAGGAAGACTTAGACTTGAACACTTGGACTTGGGCTTGAACTTGAAGGATTTTTGGGGAGAACATTTTTGAGAGAGGAATACATTCTGAAAATCTGAAGAGAGTGTGATAGAGTTTAAAAAGAGAAAACAAAAACAAAGTGAGAAACGAGTTTAGTTTCGGGTTTTAATACACGCGTGGTTTGTTGCTGTTTAGTTTGTTTACATACTTTTGGGTTTGTTCTATTGAGTTGTTCGGTTTTCTTCAAAGTTTTCTGGGCCTTGAATCTGGGTCGAATTGCTGCTGGGTTGTTGTTGTTGCTGTGTTATTACTGCCGCTGACTCCTCTTTCTTTTCTTCTTGTACTGCCATTTCCAGGTACACATTTGTACACTCTCGGCTTGAAGCAAAAATGAAATATTAATCAGGCTTTGTTCCTGTTGAATTCCTCCTGTTTAGATTTGTGTTTGAATAGAATTTTCCTTTCTTTGTATAAAAATGTAGTTGATAGATTAATGCGTAATGGGGTGGCATATGTATAACTTCTTCATCTAATAATGTAGTTTAAATTAATCAAAGACTAGTTAATTTGTTTTGATATTATGGTGTGACAATCTCATGTTCTAGTATTATTGAATAATAGAATATTGAATGAAAACAGTCTTTCTTTGTACAAACTCGATTGCAATTTTTCATTCGCATTAGCCGTAAACTAATAACTAATAAGTTACGTCTTTTTTAGCATGTAATTAATCGGGAGATTTTCTTTTATTTTAGAGACAAACTTAATAGAAAAAATGTAGTCACTGTAGGTTTATCCTTTTAAATAAAAATGAGATGAGCCTCGCCAAATAAAACGCACAGATTGCGGGGCCCTCACAAAACTGTACGTGTTAATTACTTAGAACTCGGGATAGACCGCTTAGCGAACTCCACGGCCTTACCCAAAATAATAATACGCTCATCGCTTTAGGCGCGCATTTTAATAAATCTTACCTTTTTAAACTCGGGTGCACATTTATGTGACCCAAATCCAAATCTCAGCGGAGTCGAAATGCGTCTTTAATCATGGGTACATTGACTGTAACGTGATTCGAGATGTGTTTCCACGTTGTTGCAATTCTTGATAAAAAATAACAGTAAATGATAAAATGGTTAAAAGTTAAAATTCGCACATAGGTTCAACATGTATAAAATCAGATAATTAAGCCGAATATGACAGTTGAGCGACCGTGCTTGAACCACGGAACTCGGGAATGCCTAACACCTTCTCTCGGGTTAACATAATTCCTTATCCGGATTTCTGGTTCGCAGACTGTAATACAGAGTCATTCTTTTCCTCGATTCGGGATTAAATTGGTGACTTGGGACACCCTAAATATCCCAAGTGGCGACTCTGAAATAAATAAATAAATCCCGTTTCGATTGTCCTTTAATTGGAAAAAACTCCTTCACCCCTCGCGGGGGCGAAAAAAGTAGGTGTGACAGCAATCTTAGGGGATCTGGTAGCATTCTTGGGCGGTGCGTGGCTCGCCTCGGATGCTGAATATACCTCATGGGTGGGAAATTTGATTATTTTAGAAACTTGACGGGATGGCTCGCATGGCGTGTATCCAGGGACGTCCTATGATGTCATTGTAGGTTGTTTCCTGGTTCATGATGTGGAATGTTGTCCCCAGGGTGACTCCTCTTGACAGGACGAGTAACACTATCTCTACAGAGGTTCATTCCACTGTATTATTAAAACCCGTTAGCGTTATGCAACACAATATTATTTTATCCTCGAGCCACATCTGCATGAGAACTCATGGGTGAATAATACACACACCGCTTCCGTCATCCACCATTATTCTTTTTACATCGGTATTCATGATGCGTAAAGTTATAGCCAAAGCATCATAGTGAGGGAAAGACAACCCGTTGGTATCCGACTTATCGAAGATATACTGTCTTCGAGGTCGTCATATCGTTCGTGGGCGACGGTCCGTTTGAATTTGTGTGTGGTGGTGAATTTCACATGTTTGGTTATCGTATCGTTGCCGCCACCAAAGATCATCTGTATAGTACGGGCGGGCGATGGAGATTTTGGAGGTCCCTGAGGTTGATCACATCTACGAGCGAAGTTGGCCCGTCCTCGATCGCTCAGCAGTTCTTTCAGGTATCCCTGGTTTAACATTCTTACCACTTTTTGTCGTATACCTATGCAGTCCTCGGTCTTGTGTCCTCTTTCCTGGTGGAATTTGCACAGAATGTTCGACCTCCTGGTGCTCGGATCTGACTTTATCTTTTGCGGTAATTGCACCTTCGTGCCAAGCTTTTCCAGTGTGTACACTATTTCTAAAGGATAAACACAAAAGTTATGAGCAGATAACAGTGGAGGCATACCTCTTTCGTTTTCGGGGGGAGGGGGGCGATGTGTCGAGGCGTTGCGTCTGCATGTCATGGAGGAGGTGGATTGGATGTTTGGATATAGGGCTGGTGCCTTTCTCGATTGAAACATGGTAGTTGATCCCTTCGACCGTCGTTGCAACGATCTCTTCTTGTCTCGGTTTGGACCGATGTTAATCGCTGGAGTGGGTCGTTTAGGACATCCTTGCCTGCCCTCACTTCGCCGCAATAGTCATTATGGATATTTTCCCACATGGTAGGGGGATACTTCATGAGTTTACTTAGTAGCTTTTTAGTTGCTTTTGACCCGTTTCTGTTTAACCCATTTTGAAAGGCTGCTACCGCCATCCCTTTTGACACGTTTGGTAGGCTCATCCTTTCTCTGTTGAATGGGCTAGGAAATCCCGAAGTCCCTCGCCTGTCGTTTGCCTGATAGCGAAGATATCATTGACCCTAGCCTCTACCTTTTTCGCTCCCGCGTGAGCGGTGACGAACTTATTTGACATCTCTTCGAACGTTGATATCGATCGCGCTGGTAGTTGGGAATACTATGTCAACGCTCCCTCTATCAGAGTTTCGTCGAACTTTTTCAGCAATACAGACGACACTTATTCTTTTGATAGATCGTTACCTTTTACTGTGGTACCGTAATGGATTAAGTGATCCTCCAGGTCCATGGTGCCATCATATATTTTCAAATATGACGGCATTTTGAAGGTCTTTGGAATAGAATGGGGAGCTGCCCCTTCGCTATATGGTTGTTCGACGAATCAGCCACATCACGTTTTGGTAACAACTTCGGAGCGCCTGGTATTTTATCAACCGTTTCCTGATGTTCTTTCATCTGGTCGCGGAGTGTTTTGTTCTTATTTTCCATCTCTTCCATTTTCTTTAAGATGGTCGTAAGTGCATCGTTGCCTGCATCAGCAGCAATACAGGTGTTACCTGTTCGTGTAGTGTCTGTCTCATCGGCAAAGACTGCGGTTTCTGCGGGTAATGTGTCTTCGATATCTCTTTAAATGGGTTTCTCGATCATGTTGCTCAAGGTTTTTGTCAACCATTCTTCTAATAGCATTTTCACGGTCGGTGGTGCTTCTCCTGCTGCGGATGTTGAGGCTTCCCTCTCGCGCAAGACCGTCAAACCCTTATGCGGGAGGGGGGAGGGGTGAAATTTCTCCCTTAGGTGTAGCACTCGGCGTTTCATTTTCGTTGTCTTCTCCACTGGCTTCGTTGAGGGAATTCAGGAGGTTGTTCGTGACACCTACTATTGCCTTTACCTTGCTTCTCCCTTTCCTGCCATTGTTGGCCTTTGTGAGGCTAAAGAGAGGTGATTAATTCTTTCAAGAATCTAGATGAAACTACGATTTCAGCATAGAAATCTCCACAGACGGCGCCAAATTGTTTGACTCAAAAGATATCGAATCTTTTTTGAACAAATCAATCAAAGATGAAGGGGTAAATTTTAGCTAAGTATAATAATCTCTAGAACGAAAGACGGATAAGGAGAAGACAGATAACAAGACTGTTTTTTATATGGATCAACGAAACTCCTACAATGAATCTTCTCACTTGTTTATGTAAGCAAATCTGCAGCGAGTATTATGAATCAACCCAGAAGTCTCCCCCTTACAAAGTTGTTGTTCGCTATATATATATATAGGGAGTGAAACCCTTCTAAGCTATAAAAGGCGAGTGATAAAAAATAATCAAAGGAATATTCTTAATGTCCTCTAATGGGCCTATATTATTACAGGAGTCGTACAATCTCTTTGTTTGTCTTAAGGTCGTCCTCCGCAGAACGTTAGGTTACGAGGACCTCACCGTTCGTCGTACTCGTCGACGGTCGTGATTGTTCAAATTTGGACCCATACATTACTATTGTCATTCCTACCTGCTTTCCAAAAAGATATATTCAGACGTGTCATTTAATCACACGTTTTAAACAATGAGTTTAACTTTTGTTTATTAATTGTATAAAAAATATTTAGGTAATCAAATTATTGATACGTTTAAAAAAATAAGTTTAAGTTTTGATTGATAATTTTAAATATAATATAAGAAGTACTGAGTAGAAAAATAGAGGACAGGCGGTTAAGTATACCGCCGACATGAGCGATACAGGCATTAAAAGCTCTTTAGCATGTTTGATGGTCGGAAACCAAAATAAATAAGAAGTGTCAAATGTTATACAAACGCCATAAAAGGATGTTAAAAGAAAAAACACGTAATAGCAGGACATGTGGCAATGTGGAGTACGAAAGCTTTGAGATGGCGTTCGTCAGTATCCAAACTCTATTGCAGTCGACAGAAACTCCTGATTCTCCAATACTACCTTCGTTCTTTTTCCCAAATCCCTGTATTATAGAGTATATGTTTACCCTCAAGATCGAATAAATATTGAATTTATACACGATTTCAAAAATATGTAATTTAATTTGACACAAATTAAAAAATAAATTAATATAAAAATCAATGACAGAAAAAAAATGCAAACCACACAAATTAAACAGTGTTAGCCTTGAAGGTTGATCACCCTCGAGCCAAAAATTGCCTCAATTGATGTCAAAATAGAATTACAAGATAATAAGAACTAGAAATAATAGTGTATTACCCTTGGATGTGTGTTACAATATGTATTACAAATAATCAGGCCCCTTTATATAGTATGAGAGTCCTACTTAAGATATAATTCTACAAAAGGTAAGAAATCCCATGATTTGCCAATTATTCGGTCTCTCGTTGTTATGTGTCGATATTCTCGCCGTGTTATCCGACCGGTTACGGATATTTTGGCCTTCTGTTATTCGGTCCGGTAATATTTTCTTGAGCTCGATCAGAGTCAGGGTCAGTTCCGGAGCCACGGGCTCGATGATCTTGAAGACGCATGCTCTAACTTCATACCTTGGTTCGATATAATCCGGAGTCGATCTTTAACCCAACACGTTTCAGCCCCGATCTGTCATGCAATGGATGAGCCCGGTTTCTCCGAAAAATGATTTGAGCCGCCGATCTTCGTCTCGATTCTTCGGGTAAAAAACGACAAAATTGACGAAACGTCTCGTCAATCGTGTCTTTAATGGCATTTAATGTTCGTTAGTTACTGGTCGGTCATAACGGGTGTTGATACCCAATTTTTTCCTATAATACTTTAAAGTGCATATATACCTTCAAAACTATGCATTAGCATCAATTGATATTTTTCCATAATTTCTATATTTTTAAATTGATTTATTTTAGTATTTATTTATATAAATAATTACAAAATTGCATCACAAATGGCTCTATATTGAATAATTATTTTAAAGCACTTCTATGCATGAAAGTTATTTTTTCTCATTATTAATTATTTTATAAAATAACTTTTATTCAATTACTTGGGTATTTAATAAATAGCCCCTTTAATTTCAGACCTGACCTCTTTAAAACCAGCACAAAACCCTTTTAAAAATTAGCCCAAACCCCTTTTGGCCCAATCTGCCTACCCGACCCAATATCCCAATTAAATCGTGGCCGTTGATATCAACAGTCCACGATCAAACTTCCTTTTTTAATTCCAAACGACCTCCCCAACCTAATTCAGTTCTCACCATATTGTGCCGCCCTTCGTTCCCTCGTCTCTCAAACTCTCACTGAGACCCAGACCTAACCGTAGCAGCCGCCACCCAAAACCAGCCCTAATCCCTCCGACCCTCACTCGATCCATGGATTTCCATGGGTGTTTGAGATCTGTGCTTGTCTCCTACGTCTCCTGGTTGCTCGTTTTTTGTGATTTCATGAAAAGATCACTAAGAGTCCCGCGATGGTCTGTGAGTGCTTTTCTATCAAAATTTTATTATTTTACGGTTCAAGACCAGATTTCTCTTTACTCTTTCCTTTTTTCTTCAAAAACCTAATGTTTGGACCTTAATCGGTTAAGATCTTTGTAGATCTGGAGCGATTCTGGGTTTGTCACTGATGATAAGGTTCTCTTATTTCCTTACTGTTAATTGATTTCAGCACTATGTTATTCTAGGGTTTCTGGTTTTTTTGTTATTTGTTGTCCGAATCCCTGCCTATTTGAAGTGTTTCAGGTTTCCATGGTTGTTTTCTTTAAGGGTCCTTTGATTTCTATACTATCAATCAACTTCAAGTGTTTTCAAATTAGGAGTTTTTCTACTTCTTCTGTTTTTGCAAAAGGTTTTCTTAGATCCTCATATTTGTTTAACCTTTCTCGCATGATTAGGTTTCTGGTTCAATTGACTGACTATTCATTGTTTGATTTCAACCTCTTGTCTGTTATCGTTGGAATAATTAAACTGATTAGCCCAATTATCTAGGTTTTCATTTATTTACTGAAGTAATTTACTGATTTCTGTTTGTTTCCCTTAATCACGAGGCTCTTAATTTACATCTTTTGCCTATTTATGGGTTAACTGACCTTTGATTGGTCTTTAATTATCTTTGATTGCCTTATTGATTGCTTGATTTATGGGCTCTAACCGTAACTGACTGTTAAACCTACTTCGTGCCTTATTTAAGATTCAATTAGAGTTATTTATGGTATAATTCCCTAATTTCCTATCCCCAATCAAGCATTGATTGATTATTTGGTTACTTCTTTTACCTTATTCACAATATTTACTTGCCTTACCTTAGTAAACTATCTGTACGGTTCAAGGATTCTTACTCATTCCTTTATAAGGTATGATTGGGATTATTTCCTTAATTAGACCCTTACTATTACTGTTTGATCAATTACCCTTAATTAAGGAGTCTGCTCTGAACTCCTTTATGTGCTTGGATTATGTGATCCCATGATTTCCTTAATTGACTGAATATTGATTCCTTTACCTTATTAAGCACTATCATTCTGCTCCATTCAATACACGAACACACTGTTCAGAATACATACACATATATTCAAATCTCTTTTCTTTCATTGCTACTTGTGCTGATTGTTGGTCTAGCCGGTTGAAAGCCAAAGCTAGATAGTGGGGTTTTACCTATTTTTACATTCTGCATTTCTTTTCTTTAACTGGTATGTCTCTAGTTAGATTTTGAAACTCAACTTTATGTGTTCTATGCCTATACATTTATGCTTGTTCATGTATTAGTTATTTAATTTGTTTCTCTGTTTGTTATTATTAAGCATATCTAAATTATGCCTTATGTGTAATCAGCATAACTGCCTACATTTAGTTCTTTGATATTTCTCATAGGGCTGGCCTTTCCACACTGCACATAACTAATCCCCATTTGAGAATGGTCTTGGTGTGAGCACTGCCCGGGATCCTTGACGTCTTTAGGGAACTCTGACACACCAAGGCATACACTATTGGTTGTGAGATTTTTGGCTTCTGAGACTCCATTGTAGGCATGACATTCCCAGGTTTACTTTGGGCCTGATTTAAGCTCCTTATAGTGTAGTTTCATTTACTTGTGTAATCCATTTGATCCTGGTCTGTAATAATATTATTTTTAAACTGATGTTGGGGTGATTTGTAAAAGTGGAGGGTTCCTATATGATGTTTGCAGGAAACTAGGTAGATATCATGCTTTAGGTGGATACATAGAAGAAATCATGCTCTTAGTTTACATATATTTGCAACATAAATCCTGCTTTGAGTTTATGTTATGATAGAAATCATGCTTTAGGCCCATATGCTATGTGACTTGCATCAAGACATGTCATAAGTCTATAATATTTGCATTAGAAAACCTGACTTAGGACACTTACGTTTAATCTTTGCATATTAGAAACATGTTATAAGTTCATCACTTCTTTCTCTGACTCTGCATAAGTTATTATCACCCAGAAATCATGTCATTAAACTGCTGATGTAATCAGGTTTAATAAAAAATGAACATCTCTTTGTGCATTAGAAATCCTGATTTAGGACTTTGTTTGCATTGACTCTAAACCATGTCTACGTCATTTGAATGGATAACTGTCTATAAAAGGTTTTAAAAATAGTCCAACACATAGATATCCTATCCTAGTGTAAACATGCATGAAATCAGTTTTGTAATATTAGTCGCCTAGATCAGCATGCCAATAAGATTAGATAACTTCAAGTTATTTCAATTAGCTCTCAGAATTATGATCGTACAGCCTATACCTAGGCAAGCCTTAGGTAATTAATGGTCTAAAAACTATAGAGTTATACTCTGCTTATTTGTAAAATTGCCCAGGTTTAACAGGCTCTAAAACCAGTAGGCAAGCTAATTAGGATTCTGGCACTTCTCCTTAAAACAAATGCTGCATATTCTGTATCTGTGATGTTCATCTAGATATCATGTTCTAGGGCTTTCTGAATTTCTTTAAAATCAGTTGTTTGAGACGTGCTATGTATCTGATTATGTGCGGAGGCAAACATGAGCCCCCTAATTGCTTCCCTATGTGACAGTCCTATGTGTTCTTTGTTGTCGTTTAGATTTTACCTTTTAATTACTTTAGGAGTGTCTAGAACTGCCTAAGTATAGAGGTCCTAAACGCCTCCGGGACCACAAGGAAGGGACGTGTAAATCCCGCTTAGAGTTCGTTAACTAAACTCGCTTATATAACCACTAAGGGGAGGGTAACGAGTAGTAAAAGGATATGATGACTTGCGCGCTAATGTCACATGTAGACCCTCTAGTTGAGGAAGATTACCGGGCATTGTATAGATTGATCCTATAGGCTACTCAACTTAGGACTTCCCTTCCCCAAATGTGTGCTTAGACTTCCTAAACTTCCTTAGTTTTTGTATGTATGCTTGGACTGTTCAAACTTCCTTAATTTATGTATGCTTAAACCATCTAAACTTTCTTGATTATATATGTGTGTTTAGACTGCGTAAACTACCTTTATTTGCAAATGTGTGCTTAAACCGCTTACTTGTTAAATGACTAATTCACCTAACTGAGTTCGGCCGATACCCACCGTTGTGGACCACGGGGGGTGCCTGACACCTTCCCCTCAAGGTTATTTCGATCCCTTACCATAATCTCTGGTAATGCAAACTGGTTACATGAGTTAATTGCTCTAGGTGGCCTAACACACCTTAATCTATTAGGTGGCGGCTCTTCAGATACCCAATTCCCAAGAAAAAATGAGTTATTTCCAATGAATGTCGAAACCCGGACTCCGCGAAGGAAAAAAGGGGTCGTGACAACGGGTTTTGAACCGTCGTTTGCAAACTATAAATACTCAAATTTTCATCCATTCAAACTTTATGTTTAAACCTCTTCTATTCTTGTTCTTAAAAACCTTTTGTATACTCCAACACTTGTACCTAATCTCTTGATGCTTTTGCAAGAACTTTCACTTATCTTCATTCCAAAATATTAAGCGTGACATTTTAACTTTCTCTTCTTCATCTTCATTCAAAAGAAAAATGGCGAAAACTTCTAAGACAGTTCCACAAAAAGAGACTGCCTCTTCATCGTGACCTGTCGGCGAGGGATCAGCGGGAGAACCACACCTTGAAAAGTTTGATCCCAGTGGGTGCTCGACCAACGCTGATTTCAAGGTCAAAAAAACTTCTTCGGTACCGGATCGATGTGAGCCGGTCTCGAGATATATATGCTTGATCACCCATGATCTACTCTCCAAGGTCAAAGAGGATTGCAACTGGGCCGATAAATATGTGGTGGTGCCTTCACCTGGGGAAGCAATTACTATCCACGTGGAGTGTTTTTTAAGTGTTTACACTTATCCCTTCACGTTGAGTCCCTTAGACCCAGTCATTATTGCTTTCTACAAGAGGTACGAGGTGACCCTCTATCAAAATCATCCCTCTTTCTAGAGGATAGTAATTCTCCTCCGCTTTTTTGTAAACAAAATCGAGGGATGTTCATTCACCATCGATCATCTCTTGCGCCTGTACAGTCCCTGACTCTATCAAGGGGGATTAATAAAACTTGCATGCCGGGCCAGTAGGGCCCTATTCTCGAGGATAGACGAGGATAGGGACCGAGGCTAGATGGGCCGATTCGTTTGGGTGAAGACCTCAGATTTAATCCCGGCCGAAACGTAAGTATAACTTTGCTCAAAGATTTTGTTTATTGTTTTTCCCTTTTCCTACCTTATTATTGACGTTTCGTGGTGCAGCCATAGCTCAAATGTCGACTGTAGTTCCTCGACTCAAAGAGTGGGTTGAGGACTTCGTGTCGCAGAAACACTATTCCGAATGCACTGGCGCGAACTGTCGAAGGGTCGGTGGGAGGCTCGTTCTCAAGGTAAGTTTTCTTTTCGATTTAATAGTATTTGATTTCTCTCTAGTGCAATTGAGTTCTCTGAGAAGAAAAGGAGAAGGGCCTCAAGAAAAGCACTGGCGCTCTACCCTCGGACTCAGTCCACCAGCTGAGGGATGAGTCCGAAGAAGAAGAAGTGAAATCTAAGCTGGTGGCCCGCGTGCGGTCAGGTGTCGTGATACGAGAGGCCTGCAAACCTGCGGTGGGATGAAACTGAATTGTCTTGACTTGGGGAGGTCGATGATAGAGCTTTAGCCTAAGCTCCTAAACTAGAAGGGGACGAGACCATTTTGCGTCGAGATAGGGAGGACGATAATGAGACCGTAGCAAGTTCTTCACGAATAATGGATAGTGCTCCGAAAGGCATACTCGGAGTAATAGACCTGTCTGGTTCACCATTATTATTTTCTGAGTCTATGATTGTCGATGCTTAGGCGCTGAAAGAACGATCCATCGAAGAGCCACAAGGGGCGGCAGACCCCTTGTTGATACCCAATTTTTTCCTATATATTTTCAATATGCAAAATAACTTCAAAATGACATATATATGCATATGTAAGCATATCCAAGTGTTTTATTATTTTTCCATAACTTTTTAAAGGTTTTTAAATCAATGTATTTCCCTCTTTTATCTATAAAAACCCAATAATTATTTCCAGAATTATTATTTTAGTAATTCATTTGTTGGACTTTTATATTTATGCTAAGATATAGCTAAAGTAATTTTTTTGCATATTTTTACAAATTTATTTAGTATTTTAAAGCTAAATTGCATATAGTTGCAATATTGGACCTTTTAAGATTCAATTGTGTTTAAAATTCATAAAATTAAGCCCTGTATTTTTAAATTATTAATTATATGTTACAAATAATTTTAGTGCTCTCAATTATGTCCAGAAATCAATGACAGAAAAACGAATAACCACACAAGTTGAACAGTGTTAGCCTTGAAGGTTGGTCACCCTCGAGCTAGAAATTGCCTCAATCGATGTTAGAACAGAATTGCAAGATAATAAGAACTAGAAATAATAGTGTATTGCCTTTAGATGCATGTTACAATGTGTATTACAAATAATCAGACCCCCCTTTATATAGTAGGGGAGTCCTACTTAAGATACAATTCTACAAAAGATAAGAAATCTCATGATTTGCTAATTATTCGGTCTCTCGCTGATATGTGCCGAGATTTCCGCCGTGATATCCGATCGGTTACGGATATTTCGGCCTTCCGTTATTCTGTCCGATAATACTTCCTTGAGCTCGATCGGAGTCTGGGTCGATTCCGGAGCCACAGACTCGATGATCTTGAAGACACATGCTCTAACTTCATAGCTTGGATCAATATAATCCGAAGTCAATCTTTAACCCAACACATTTCAGCCCCGATCTGTTATGCAATGGATGAGCCCGATTTCGACCGTATACAAGTAATAAAATAAAAATGATTGAATTTCTTTATTCGAATTTATAAACCGGCACTGTTCAATAGGTCAACTCTTTAAAAACCAGGCTCAATCCCATTCGATCACTAATATTATCAAATCTAATCTTTTATCTTAATTAGTGGCTCAGAGTTCAGATCTAATCTCTGTTTGTTCGATCCTATTAATGTTTTAGAAGTTTTGATTAAGCTATATGATCTTCAGCATTCCAATTAAGGGAATGCACGACTAGTTGTCAATTCGGTATACTTACCAATCGACTTTAGAGGTTGATATGACAAGACATATTAAATGTAGGCTCATGGAGTAAAACAAGACCAAAATGTCACCAGCAATTGGTACAAAGGGCGGAGAATTCCTTGTTTGACCAAGATAATTTTAATACATACATAGAGACATGTATACATATCATTTTCAAAGATTTAGACCAAAGCAGGTAGGTTTCTTACCATTGAACTGAGAATATATATAGTAAGGGGTCGTTTGATAGGGTCTATAAGAATAATATTGGATAAAGTGTATTAGTAAAGCATGAGTTAGTAATGTCATTAGCTATGCAAAGATTATTTCTTATCCAATGTTTGGTGTGTTGTATTAAAAATTAAAATTCATTGCATAATTTTTAAGAAAATTGCTTGTTTACAAAAATGTCCTCCATATTATTTAGCTTTAAGGGAATTTAAGGATAATTTTGTCTTTAAGCATGCTAATGCATGCATTAATAGCCTTGGTATTGCTAATGCCATAGTTTGTTATGCATTAGCTATACATAGAATAATATCAAATAAGGTGTATAACTAATGCTCGTATATAGATTGAAAAAGTATACCAAACAAGATTTTATTAATACACAAAGCTAATGCATGTATTATTTTCTCTAATTCACTTTACCAAACGACCTCTAAGAGAAGCCAAAACCCACACGTGAGGAACCTAAATAAGTCTAAATTCAAAGGTGTGACGTGGAGCTTTATTATTCTGACCTTGTTTAGAATTTATCAAACTTAAGCGGAAATCAAAAGCAATTAAAGAAACTAATCGGCTGTTAATAAAATGTTTGACTTTAAGGAAACAATAAAACCTACTAATTGGACTAACAACAGTTAGAGAAATAATTTAATGTTCTATTAAAAAAAATCGGTTTTATTTTATTAAGACCGTGGACAGTACTATTATGATACGCAAAGAGAATCGAAAAAAGCAGACAAAATCAGGGGATCTGCATGTTTTTATTGCACCCTTTCCTCTGCAAAAACTCAGATCATGCATAATCCGAGTCCGAAACCTTTTTAATTATTTTTTGGATAAAAAATACTTTTGTACTACTTAAAAAAAAAGTTACATAAATGAGTAAAACGCAGTATTATACTGCGAATTACTTTAACGGTAAAATTTTCGTTAAAGTAATTCGCAGTATAGTACTGCGTTTTTGTTTAATTTTTTTCTTTTTGTAAATCGCAGTATAATAATGCGTTTTACATTAAATAATTGCATTGTACTCTGATTTTTGCCCCCACCAATAATGAACTGACATAACAATATTCAATATAACGCAGTATTGTACTGCGTTTTACATAGAAAAATTCTACACCCCAACGTCGGACTTGCCTTATTTAAAGGCGTTTTAATTTTATAAAAATTCATTCAATACTTTATTTCAAACTTACGTTCATATTTCTCTCTTCTTCTTATCAATTATTTTTTTACAATGTCTGAAGTGGCAAAAATAAGGGTTTCACTATACTGGGGAGGTGAGGTTGTGTTGGAGAATAACTCTGTGAGGTATAGCTCACATCCACAATGTCATGTTAAATTGCCGCTTACTATGGAGTACGATAAATTGGTATCGTTGTTACGTAAAAAAATGAATGAAAGGAGGCGTTCGGTTAACCTTAAAATAACCGGTAGATTTCCGTATTCAGTGACTCTGCAGGGTTTGCTTATTATTCTGAGTTTAACATCGAGGATGATGAAACTCTTAGAGATTTTTTGCTGATTCCGGCTGAATATAGGGAATTTATTGTAATAAAATTATTGGAAATGTACGTCAAGGTGGAAGACGTTCCCAATAATGAGGGCGTGCATAGTAGGGATAACCCCCAGTCATCGGGTGGTTATTCTGGAGCAATTTTTGCCGGACAGATTGGTGATGAAAGAGCTTGTCTTGATTTAAACTTGTTACCACCGGCGAATGAGCAGCCACAAAATAATTTTTTTGACTTTAGATAATCAACAAGACGACTGGTAAACTTCAATTTTACTACGCTTTAGCGATGTTTAATTTATGTTTTAATTGGATTTGTATTAACACTCATATTTTTCATAGGGGGTACCGTCCGGATATGAATTTTACAAGTTATGACCCTGCCCCTAGTTGGAATATGCGTAGTTCTGGAGTATTGGACCATGGTGGTCCATCTGGGAGTCATCACCAACAAGAAAATATCCATCATGAAACGTCAAGACAGTACGACTTGTAAGTAAAGTGATATAGCTATATCTAAAGTATTTATCTAGTTGGGTAACTTATCATTTTGTTCTTTATGTGCAGTGAAAACGAGCTTCTTGAAGCTCCTGACCTCACACAATTGCCCATAGACGGCGTATTTACTCGTGATTTGGCAGATGCGCAGAGTCAGGAAGATGATAGTGATTATGACAACAATACGGATGAGTCTGGGGATGACACACCCTTCCATGGTGAGGGTGATGAGGAGGAGGAAGTGAATGTTGAACCTGAGTTGACTAGGGAGCATGTTCCTCCACCTCCAGCTAGACCAAGAGTGTACGAGTCCCACGTGCCATTTCATGAGCGGAATATTCCCTACCTTGATAATTTGCCAAGCATGCCGAACGTGGATGCCCTCACAAGGGATGATGATGAATTTCGGTCAGCGATGTGGGATGAGTCTAGACCAGTTGTTCTGACAAAGGGCATGTATTTCCCCGATAAAGATCGCCTAATTAGGGCTGTAAAAATCTACTATAAGAGAGTGCCGTGAGATGACGGTAAGTGAATCAACTAGGGAGAAATACAAGGATGTATGTCGTAGAGACTTTATGGGTTGTCACTGGATGTTGCGTGCCACCAAGAAGAAATCAGGTTTGTGGAAAGTGGGTAAATTTATTAACGAGCACAGATGTGAAATGGACACATACAATGAGAATCACTTCAACTTGGATGTGGACTTGATTTCTCTTGTCTTGGTTCCATATTTGGAAGTGTCCATTAGGTTCAAGATTAAAGAGTGTATTCCAGCCGTCCACCAGGAGTATGGTTGTACTATAACCAAAAGAAAGGCATATCTCGGTCGCAAACGTGCCTTTGAACTTATTTATAGCGACTGGGATAAGTCTTTTTCAAATCTGCCCAGGTACATGGCCGCACTACAACACTTTAACCCCGGGACTGTTGTTGAATGGAGGTGTGAGCGGAATTCGGACAGACCCGAATATATTTTTAACTATGTGTTCTGGTCATTTAAACCAGCAATTGATGGTTTTGTGCATTGTCGTCCTGTTATATCCATAGACGGTACTCATGTCTATGGAAAGTATGATATTAAGCTTTTGATTGCAGTTGCAGTAGATGCCAACGGGCAAATATTACCACTAGCTTTTGCCATATGTTCCAACAAAAGTGAAGAGACATGGACGCTTTTTTTGAACCACTTGAAGCAGCACGTTGTCAAACAACGTTCAGGTATTTGTCTAATATCTGATCGACATGGTGGTATTTTAAGTTCTGTACGTCACTTGCCTGAATGGCAAGAACCATATGCATACCACCGTTACTGTGTGCGTCACCTGAAGACCAATTTCCCGAAGAAATATCCTGACAAGGCATTGCATGACTTAATGTGGCTGGCTGCAACTGAGCACCAGTAGTGCAAATTCACGAGGCGCATGGAAGTGATCCGGCAGTTAGAACCACGAGCCTATACTTGGTTGATGGGGCATGAGCTTCACATGTGGACATTGCATGCTGATGGCGGCAGACGATGGGGAGCCCTCACTACAAACGTGTCGGAGTCATTCAACGACTTGTTGAAGTCTGCCCGTGGACTGCCTGTCACTGCCATGGTCCGCATGACATTCAAACAGAGTGTGTAGAGATTTGTTGAAAGGCATGCAGCTGCATCAGCATTGATGGATAGGGGTGTTCAATTTATGCCAATACACATGAGAAGATTTGAAAGGTCCAGGAGGCGAGCACAGTACGATTCATTTCTTCAGTACGATCATGAACGGGGTGTTTTTGAAGTTAAGACCGCTATCCGCGGACACCGTGGGAATAATCTACAGACGGTGAATGAAAATAGTGTCACACCTCCTTTTTACCCACGCCCGCAGGGGTGCAGAGGGATTTTTTCCAATTAAAGGACAATTGAAATGGGATTTGTTTATTTATTTCAGAGTTGCCACTTGGGAGATTTAGGGTGTCCCAAGTCACCAGTTTAATCCCGAATCGAGGAAAAGATTGACTCTGTATTACAGTCCGCGAACCAGAAATCCCGATAAGGAATTCTGTTAACCCGGGAGAAAGTGTTAGGCATTCCCGAGTTCCGTGGTTCTAGCACGGTCGCTCAACTGTCATATTCGGCTTATATATCTGATTTTAATTCATATTGAACCTATGTGCAAATTTAAACTTTTTACCGCTTTTATTATTGTTATTTTCCAACGAGAATTGCAACGTCGTGAAAACACATCTCGAACCACGTCACATCAATGCACCCGTGGTTGTTGACACATCTTAACTCCGTTGAGATTTGGATTTGGGACACATAAATGTGCACCCGAGTTTAAGAAAGTAAATTATTAAAGGCGCGCCTAAAGCGACTAGCGTATCATTATTTTGGGGCGAGGCCGTGAAATTTTTCTAAACGGCCCATCCCGAGTTCTAAGTAATTTTACCAACACGTATAGAGGGCCCCACAGCTTGTGTATTTTTGTTTGTCGAGGCTCGTCTCGTTCATTATTTTTTTAAAAGAATTTGCAACGTCGTGGAAATGCATCTCGAATCACGTCACAATCAATGTACCTGTGATTGGAGACACATTTCGGCTTTGTTGAGATTTGGATTTGGGGCACATAAATGTGCACCCGGATTTAAGAAGGTAATGTTATTTAAAGTACGCACCTAAAGAGACTAACGCATGGCTATTTTGGGAAAAAGGCCGTGAAGTTCACTAAGCGGCCGATCCCGAGTTCTAAGTAATTAATACATACATTTGTGAGGCCCCCGCAATCTATACGTTTTACTAGGCGAGGCTCATCTCGTTTATTTTAAAAGGACAATCCTAAAGTGACTACATTTTTCTATTAAATTCGTCTCTAAAATAAATAAAAAAAGAAGAGGTCCTAATTAGTTACATGTTTATAAGCTCATGCCTCTTATTAGTTATTAGATTAAAACAAATGCAAATGGAAAATTTCAGCCGAGCTTGCTCAAAGGGAGATTGACAAACAGTATTATCAAAATAAACCAACTATTCTCTAACTAATTTAAACTAGCCTTATTAGATGAATTAACTATTGGGATTAACTATGTGTAATACAAAGCCCCTTTGTTTTTTGTTTTTTTTATCACAAATCAAGATTAATTACAATTGATATTCACATGTTTGTAGGAATAGATTCAACAGTCCAGTTTATGCATTCCAAAATCATTTCTAATACATACTATGCGATATCAAGTGAACTACTACTTATACATTAAATTAAACGCAAAGAAACAGGGGAGATTCAGAAATCCATTCCAACAACTCTTCACTTCCTTTCCATTAAATTTGAGAGCTTTAGAACATGTACCTGGATAATGGAAATACAAGAAGATGAAGGAGCAGTCAGCAACAGTAGTAACACGGCAAGACAACAGCAACCCAACAACAACAATTCAAACCAGATTCGAGGCCCGGGAAAATTTGAAGAAAACCAAACAAGCTCAATAGAACAACCCCAAAAGTTTGTAAAAGACTAAACAACAACAACCAACATCACCACAAACAGACTCAACCATGCGTGTATTAAATGCAAAACTAAACTCGTAGACTACTTTGTTTTTGTTTTCTCTTTGTAAACTCTCCAGCACTCTCTTAAGATTTTCAGAAAAATGTTCAACCCCTCTCTAGATTTCCAGAATGTCTTCCTCTCTCCCCTACAAAATATCCCCCACCATTTTCTTTTATAGTTGTAAAAGAGAACCTTTTATTATTAACCCCTACTCCTTTTTACTTTCCAAGCCCCTTTTCCTTTATTTACATCACTATGTCTTGTTCCCCACTAACCCTTGTCTTTTCTTTATTTAATCAATCCTTTTAAACCTCCCCATTATGTCTTGTTCCCCACTTTTATTAAACCAATGTATTAGTTCCCACTACCCTATGTGTTGTCCCCCACTATGTATTAAATAATGTATTATTTTAATATATTAGCGCTTAGTGGACAGAACACTCAAATTAATCAATTACTAAACAAAATACCTCTGAAACTACTGAAATTACCATTCTACCCTCATCCCTTTCAATCTGTTCCAAAACCATATCAGCTATGACCAATTCACCTAATCAACGATCCAATTAACAAACAAACTCTGAATAAACAAACTCGCCAAACAAACTCCTAATCGACAACATTCATGAATTAACAACAGAGTCAGATTCATATCAACAAACTTAACAGGACAAACAAGTAGATTTAAATCATTAAACTCAACATCAGTTGAAATCAAACTAGTAGGAAAATCGTCAAAACGCACACACACATCATTTCAACGAATATGCAGTAGGAATATCATGCGAAAACTCTATCAAAAATGAAACCACATATTAAAATGAAACCAAAGAAAAAACAACAAAGATCCGTGAACGAGCTACGACTGACCTTTATGCTAATGATCCGTCGTCGAACAACGATGAACTTCCGATGAAACAGCTTCGTTCATGACACCGTTTCGACGCTTGATTAACACAGCTGGTTGTTTCCGGCGAGTTGGGGGGTTGAAGACGTGACAGTGGAGCTAGCGTTTGGAGTTGTTTCACGGCTGTTGTTCGTCGTGGGTATGGGTGGTCGACTGGAGGGGGGTGGTTCGGTGGGTGTTGAAGATGGGCCGCTGGTCGACGAGCTGCTGGTCGACGACGACGAAGCTTGGAGATGGCAGTAGGGTTGTTTGAGGCGATGTGGTCATTCATGGCTGGAGGTCGACGGACTGTGGTCGTTCATGGCTGGAGGTCGACGGACTGGTTGAGCTGGTCGACGGGACGTGAGGACGACGGGGAGGGCAACCATGGACATGGTGGACGTGAGGAGGCTGTTGGTGGTCAGCTGGAGGATGATGAAGAAGGAGATGAAGGTAGCCATGGGGGGGGGGGGGGTAGTTCGAAGAAGAAGGAGAAAGGGGCAGCCATGGCCGTTTGGGACGAGGGGTGAAGCAGCAGCTGCCATGGAGGTGAGAGGGCAAGGGGGGTGGTATGGAGAAGATGAAGGGAAATGGGGGCGGGTGGTTTAGGGTTCTCTTTTTGTTAGGAGATAAAAAATAGAAAAGGGGGGGGGTAGGGTTCATTAGGGTTATGGGGCGGACCGGGTCGGGTCGACCCGGTGGAGGTTTGGTTCTTTGGGCCTGTGGTTTAAAATTGAAGAAAAGACCCAATCCGATTTTCTTCTTCTTTTATTTCCATTGCTTCTTTTTCTTCTTTTATTTTGCTTTAAATAAAACTAAAATTCTAAAAATCCTAAATTAGCCTATAAAACTAAATTAATTTATAAAAATGCTAATTAACTCTTAATAACAATTGATATACAATTAAATAGCAATTACGATAAAATCACACAATTTGGACATTAAATGCTAAAAATGCAATGTACATTATTTTTATGATATTTTTTGTTCTTGTAAAACAAACTTAATTACTCCTAGTTGTAGAATTAAATCCTAAATGCTAATGCGACATATTTTTGTATTTTTTATTAATTTAACAAATAAACATGCACGGACAAATACAAATAATTTTCCAAAAATGCCACGAAAATTCTCAAAATTGCACACAAAGGAAAATTGTTTTATTTTGAATTTTTGGGAGTAATTCTCACATAGGGCAAAAATCACGTACTCACAGCTGCCCATCTTTGTCCGAAAATACGAAGAGTTTTCGTGCAAAGATGAAGTGAGCAGATACGAGCGATTTTTGCCCATCTGAGTACTCCGTGTGAAGCATTTTTTGAAAGATTTAACCGAACCTTTGCTTCGAAGGTTTCCTACATATCCCTGGCTAAAAGGGAATCAGGTCAATGTAGTTCGGGAAGATTTGGTAGCTGGGCCTACCATGGGACTGCAATGTTACTGATGTTGCATGCTGTTATTATTGCTTGCCGACTTCCTTATTACACCATGCTGAAAGAAAACAAGAAGCTAGACTAAACTATAGTCTATGAATTACAAAATCTTATTTAGATCTTCAGTCGTGCTCTTGTATCTCTTGTTGCTTTGATATCTCGGTGACTCCTCTGGTATTTCTTTACTTCTGATTTGTCTTGTATTCTCCCTTGATTGTCGATCTCGAACTGTTTATTTCCTTCTTGTGAGCTTCGCGTTATTTTCCTTCGAATCTTGAAATGCCTTCCTCTGCTGGGGACTTTTGTTGTTTCCCGTTTCTTTATTTCTGGCTCGACTTGTGGTCTTCCTTCTGATTTCTGCTGGGTTTTTTTGTTGTAACCCTCCGCTTTACTGACTTCAAACTTCCATGTATTCCTCTGTTTATAGGCGGGCTCCCAACTTCCAGACTTCAAATGTAACGACTGAAATGTATTCCTCTGTTGTATGGACGGGCTCCCAACTTCCGGACTTGAAATGTAAAGACTGAAATGTATTCCTCTGTTATATGGGCGGGCTCCCAACTTCAAAACTTGAAATGCAAAGACCGAAATGTATTCCTCTGTTATATGGGCGGGTTCCCAACTTCAAAACTTGAAATATAAAGACTGAAATGTATTCCTCTGTTATATGGGCGGGCTCCCAACTTCCGGACTTGAAATTTAAAGACTGAAATGTATTCCTCTGTTATATGGGCGGGTTCCCAACTTCAAAACCTGAAATGTAAAGACTGAAATGTATTCCTCTGTTATATGGGAGGGCTCCCAACTTCCGGACTTGAAATTTAAAGACTGAAATGTATTCCTTTGTTATATGGGCGGGCTCCTAACTTCAAAACTTGAAATGTAAAGACTGAAATGTATTCCTCTGTTATATGGGCGGGCTCCCAACTTCAGAACTGGAAATGTAACGACTGAAATGTATTCCTCTGTTATATGGGCGGGCTCCCAACTTCAAAACTTGAAATGTAAAGACTGAAATGTATTCCTCTGTTATATGGGCGGGCTCCCAACTTCTTCAACTTAAAATGTAAAGACTGAAATGTATTCCTCTGTTATATGGGCGGGCTCCCAACTTCTTCAACTTAAAATTTAACAACCTCCATTCTACAGGGGGGCTACTGACTCCTTTAACTTGAATCATCTTCTTTCAACTGCTTCCCTCAAAACTGGTGTCTTATTCCTCCGAAAACTGCTGGGGACAACACCGGTGTTTTATTCACAACTATGTTATTTTCCTTCTTCACACACTACTTCCTTTAAAACTAGTGCCTTCCTTCCACTTGGAACTACTTTCCTCAAGCTGGTATTTTCACTTCTCTGAAACCTGCCGGGGATAACACTGCTGGGGAATTATCTTCCTTCTTTAAGACTAGTTAATTTCTTCCCTTCAACGATGGTGTGGATGATATTGATTCAAAGACCACTACCCTTAAAACTTGGGTTATCTTGCTTCTTCCAAGATTGCTTTCTTTAAAACTTGTATTCTTTCTCCCGTAAACTGCGAGGGATTCCACTTCCTTCAAAACTTGTGTTATCTTCCATCTTCCCCAAGTGGGTATCTGATTTCAAGAAAATTTTCGCAACGAGAGAAAATTTTCTGCCCCAGTTTGATAATCTTCTTTGTGGCCATGTCTTCCTACTGTCAATAATATTTCCTTTCCCTGCTTCAAATCAAAGAGAATTTTGTTAGTTTAAAACGTGGTGAGTGGTCGTGCCACTCCTGCCGGGGATGGTTTTTCCCTTTTTCCTTTCCCTGCTTTGCTATAAAACTTGTTGGGGATGATATTATTTGCTGAGGATGATACTCCTGCTGGGGATGGTTTTTATTTTCTCTTCCTTTCTCGCACTGTGTTGTTCGACCATTGCGGAACTTGGTCGAGAACCTGTCGGAGTTGTTCCTGTATCTCGCAAATCTGTTGGGGATCCTCATAACCTTTTAACTGTTGCTTTTCCATTTTCACCAACTTCCCCTGGAAATTTGGTCCTCTTGGGATCTAGACCCATTCATCATTTGGTCTTGCGACCAACCTCTTTTCGTTTTGTCGCCTTATCTTTGGCCTGTTGCATTTTGTTTTGTACCATTTTGGCAATTGATAGTAAGTTCTGAAAATTCTTTTCAAAAACAAACTGTTGGGGAGGTAAAGTCTTTAAACCAAGAAATTAAAAAAAGTGATGATTAAAAAAAATAGAAAAAGAAGAAATCTTTCTGAACAAATGCTGGGGAAAAGAAAGAAAAGAACTTATCCGAATGATATAACAGATCCCAACGATCATGTCGTGCATTCTGGATTAATCAACCCAGTCTATTCGTATCAATCAATCTTCCAGATGGCCTCATCCTGCTGGGGATAAACAAACACTCAACTCTTTGCCAAATGCGGATCCTTTCTGCCAACCTAGTCTTGTCGCCTCATCGTGCCCTTCGAAGGGTTTTTACTAATAAGACTCTCTCATTTCTCTCAAATCCCGTCGCCTTATGGTGCATGTGAAGGTTTTCATCGATAAGACTCTCTCGTTTTATTTCTCTCAACTTACGTCGCCTTACGGTGCCTGTGGAGGTTTTCACCAAAAAGACTCCCATTTTATTTTATTTTCTCCAGCTAGGGATCGGAGTGTTACCGATATGACTCTCTCTGCTGGGGATTCTTTTCGGCTATCCATTCATTTCCAGTTTATAGTCCTCTTCTCTGTTGGGGATCAGAGTGTTATTCCCGACTTCCATTTGTGTGACACGACATCTCTCGAATACTGATCGAGAGGTCTTTTTTTGGACATCATATGGGTTTTTGTGTATGGCTAAAAGAAAAAGGGTAAAAGGTTCAACATAATTTTGATGGGTAAAACAATACAACTCTTGGAATCACACTTTCTTTCCAAAATTACAAACACAAACTTCTGCCCCAGTTTCTTGCTTAGGGATTTTTATTTTTTGTTACACTATGTTACATTATGCACACTATGTTACACTATGACCGAGCCATAAGGCGCCTACGTATCCTTCTTTGAGGAATCAGGTCAAAAGTAGTTCTCAATTCTTTTGTTTTTCTTGTGACTTTCTTTTGTCTTTATTATCATTATTTTTTCTCTTCTCTTTTTCTTTCATTTTCATTACTGATTCCAAAAGAGGGGTATGAAAGAATAAATAAGTCTCAAAAGGGGAAGCAAAGGTTAAAGTGTTTGGATAGAAGAAAGAATTGTCTCCGTCATTTCATTCTCCGATAAATGCCAAGTACAAACAAACAACAATTACAATTACAAGAAATCATACATAATATCTCTTAACTACGTCAGAATTGATAGCCATGTCAACGCATTTCCCTTCGATATCTGTTAAACATAAAGCGCCATTGGGTTTGCTCTGTTCAGATTGCGATAATCAACACACACCCTGATTTTTCTATCTTTTTTGGCACTGGCACCACATTAGCCAACCAATCAGGATATCGAGCGAACCGAATAACCTTAGCATTCAACTGTTTGGTTATTTCTTCCTTAATCTTCACACTCATGTCGATTTTGAACTTCCTCAATTTTGCTTGACGGGAGGAAATGCCGGGTCAGTGGGCAATAACCACTAGAATGGTGCTTAAACCCGGCATGTCGTCGTATGACCATGCAAAACGTCTTTGAATTCAATAAGTGTTTTGATTAGTTCTTCCATGATATTTGGTTCAATGTGGATGCTTATCTTAGCTTCCCTGATATCATCCGCATCCCCTAGATTGACGGCTTCCGTGTCATTTGAGTTGGGCTTGTTTTTTTTTTCAAATTGGCTCAACTCTCTGTTAATTTCTTCGAAGGCTCCATCCTCATTGTATTCCGACTCATCATCACAATCTTGTACTATAAGTTCGAAATCAGATTGATTTTTTAGACTAGGTTGAAGATCCGTCGTGCATGCCATGTCATTAGAACCAGTATAAAGAGAACTGTTCAGAAGAGAAAAAGAAGAAGAAAAATTAAAACAAAATAAGGAAAAAAGACTAAAAACTTTCACTTTATTTAAATACGGGATAGCAAGGTTTTACACTTTGGCGAGCACAAAAAGAAATATGGATTACAACCCTGAAATAATACAGACAACAAGAAAGAAAATCAGAGCCCACTACCAAGACTAACTTCGGATAGGAAGAGGATTAGCCATTCAATTGTTGATTTTTTGCTTTCAACCCCACAAACTGTACATCTGCCTTGCTGAACCCTTCCCCCATCACCATAAATGGCTTGTCATCTACACACTGCACCACTGCTTTTCCACTGGTCGGTTTTTCTTTCGAACTATTTTTTTTGGCACAGATCGTCATTACCATTTGTGGGGGCTTCTTAAGCTCCCCTCCCTTGTGTACTAGTTCAATCATGTGGGTCTCATGGTGCTCCGGTAGCGGATTCTAATTAATGTTTGGTGCTTCTGGAGCCTGAACCTCGATCCTATTTGTATCAATAAGCTCTTGCACAACATTCTTCAACTTCCAACATTTCTCAGTATCATGTCCGGGAGCCCCCGAACAATATTCACAGCTCGCTGACGGGTCAAGATTTCTAGGAAGGGGATTTGGCAATTTGGGCTCAAGAGGATTCAACAGGCCTAACTGCCTCAATTTGTGGAACAAAGTAGTATAGGATTCTCCCAGCGGAGTATATTTCTGCTTCCTCTCATTCTTGAAATCTTGATTTCCACGGAAACCTGACCCTAGAGGATTTCTATAGGCCCTCGGAGGTGGATATGTGTTTTGTGTATGTGGGTATGTGTTTTGTGGGGGAGGTGCATGCCATTGCGGTTGAGCCGGAGGCTGGGTATATGTTTGGGCGTGATGGGCGGAAAAGCGTGGCTCTGATGGTGGGTAGTAGGGTTGTGGAAGGCCATATGGCATATGTGGGTAATTTGAGTGATGGGGTCTGGGCTGGTAGTGAGGGGGGGAACCTCCGAATCTGGACCAAGTACCTGCCTCGACTGTTGCGACCTCCTCTCTCTTCTTTTTCCCGAGTGCACCTCCCGTGCCGCTTTGGATATCCTGAGTTGTGGACTCGATTGTCGAATAGCTCATTATCTTGTTGGACCTGAGTCCCTCTTCAACCATACTGCCCATTTTTATTACTTCGTTGAAAGATTTACCAACTGACGTCACCAGGTGACTGAAGTAAGTTGGCTCCAAAGTTTGTAAGAAATAGTCCACCAGTTCACCTTCCCTCATTGGTGGATCGACTCTTGCTGCTTGTTCTCTCTAACAGAATCCGAATTCCCTGAAGCTCTCTCCAGGCTTTTTCTAAAGTTTCAACAGTGTGATACGGTCAGGGACGATCTCAAGGTTATACTGGAAGTGACCTGCAAATGCTTGTGATAGATCGTCCCAGGTATACCACCTGCTAGGATCCTGCCTCGTGTACCATTCCAGTGCGGACCCGCTTAAACTTTGACCAAAATAAGCTATCAACAGCTCATCCTTTCTACCTGCCCATCTCATCTTACTACAGAAACCTCATAGATGTGCCATGGGATCACCATGTCCCTCATATAGATCAAATTTTGGCATCTTAAAACCTGCCGACAACTGAACATCGGAGAAGGGACATAGATCTATATAGGCCACACTAACTTGGCTGCCCAATCCATGCATATTCCTGAAGGATTGCTCCAGTCTTTTCACTTTACGAAGCACTTCGTCCTGCTCCGGATTCTTAACCAGCCTCTCAGTTTATGCCGGGAGCTGAAGGTAAGGGGTGTAAGTGTATGGCTCGGGTGCTTTGAAGGTGAGTTCGGAAGGATAGTATTGGTTGTCGTGAACCTGAAACATTGGTTCATCGGCTTATTTTTGCAATGTGGTGGGTGGAGGTGCCACGAAAACAGGAACAGTTGGTGGAGGAGGATTTTGTTTGGGTGGTGGAGCTTGGGGATTATAGGAAGTTTCCCCTTGATAGTATTGGGCAATGGGGAAACTCGTTAATGGACCAGTGGGAGGGTGTTCTGGAGTCCGAACCGGTGAGAGGGTATGAGTAGGGGGAAGGATTGATGATGTTCTGGATCAACAACAAACTTGTTAGCGTTAGAGCTTAACACATATTGCAATTTCACGTTGGGGATGCAATGTTCCTAGGCAGTTTAACCATTTTTAACATGTCTTTGTTTCGATTGCATGCGTCATTCCGGCTTACTTTCTTTATCTCTCTTTTTATGTCCTTCTTTTCCTTTCTTTTATTCAATTTGCCTTTTCTTTTTTCTTTTTAGTGTTGGTCGAATCTTATGTGGATTGCCTACGTATCATGTCCCCGCATGAATCAGACCGGGCATAGTTCTGCCACATAAAAGGTAAACAATAAAATATTTTTGGAATCACTTAAAAACGAACAACAGACTCGAAAGTCAAACGGTCCACATACTCTAATCAAAAGAAATACAAACTTAAGAAAAATAAAATGACAGATTCCTTCCTCTATATGCCGATTTTAACCAAACGGTTATTTTTGCAAACGTGGCCCCTTCCAAATTTCACATGAATTTTGAGGCCGGGAAGATTATTTTGTGACACTTCACAAACTTGTTCGTTCTTTTACGAAAATAGCCTTTTGACAGCTGAAAGATACTCTAAGGCTATCTCGGCAAGAACGGTTTGAGACACCGCCGAAGCTGGCTCGGCTTAAAAAATCTAAACGGTATTCTTGACCACTGACTCTTTTTCTTATTATTTTTCAAATTAAAATAAAATAAAATACCGGGTTTTGCCAACGCGGCCTTTCAGCACCTCGGGGACGAAGATTTTAAGGTTGCGTTAGCTAACCGACCAAAATCCTAAAAATGACCAAAGGTATCCGTTTATGCAAAGTCAGCCTTCCGGCGTCCTTTTTGGGAACATTCGGCTATTTCTGACAAAAACAACATCACCCAACACTATGACGAAAAATTAAAATTTTTGACATTTTTTGGCTATTTTTGCAAAAGGGGAGGTTGGACCCGATGAGGGCTGCCTACGTATCACACATCCTGGGAGAATCAAACCGGCGCAGTTCGGGTCGATCAGGAATAAAGGAAATAAACTAACTTTTTTTTTCCGAATAAAATACTTACAAAGAAGAAAGAAAATATTTTTGGATTTCGATTTGTTTTTTTTTAATCTTTTTTTTTAAAAGAAATACGTCTAAAGAAATATTTTTTTTGAATTTCAACTTCTTTTTCTTTTTTCTTTTTTTTTTTTTTGGAAATTTCGAAAGAAAAACTTCTAAAGAAGAAAGGAAATATTTTTGGGCTATTACTCTGAACTTATGAAAGAAATACTACAAAAGAAAAGAAAAAATATTTTTGAATCTTGAATTTTCTTTTGAATTTTTAAACAAATATTTTGGATTTTGAGAGAGATTAAAAGGAAATATTTTTGTATTATTTTTTTAAAATTGAGGTCTAAAAGAAAGACTTTCTAAAGAAGCGAGTAATTGAAAATATTTTTTGGATTTTTTTTTTGAATATGGTGGGCCGAAACCGAAGAGGTTTGCCTACGTATCTCACATCCGGTGAGAATCAGACCCGCGTAGTTCGGGCCACGACAATAAACTAATTCTGACAACAAGACTTGTTTAAACAAATTATACTAATTTTTTTTTTCATTTTCACAAAATTTTGGCAGAGTATGCCCGGTAACTCAGAATTATCTCTCTACACCGCTATTTTCCCTTTTTTCTCTTTTTTTCTTTAATATTCCAGTATTTTCAGAAGTCGGTCAGCATGCAAGTCTGTGCAAATAAATGCGTAAAACAAACAGGATGCAGTAGGATGGTCTTTTTCATTTCAGGTCGCTTGGGTACAAGTTACAAATAGGATGCAGTAGGAAGGTGAATAAACAATAGATGGGTACAAGTTACAAAGTATGAGATGAGATTTGTTTGTTATTCTTAAGATGAATAAAAATGAGGAAGCACTAAAGGACTTAGATTTATACATATAGGATAAGAAGCGAGAGAGTAACCTGGAGTTGGGTAGCAAGTCTCGATAATTATAAAACGAAGTAAGTTTTATGGTATAGTATAACCTGCCTAGATGTAGTAAATCCATAAGGATAGATATGCAAGGCTATGAAACAAGAGATAGCAATAGTCTTAAGTTCGATAAAGTACCAAGCGAAAGACATCAATACACCTATAGATGCCTAGAGGGACAGCTTTTCATAATTCTGTATATGTTCATACGGTGAGGCTTATAGATTGGCTAAAAGATGGAGGAAAAAGGGAAGACGAGTCGCTAGGCACTCATATAAGGACACAGTCGTACATACTGCATGATATAAGGTAGCAAATGTTACGATGTTGGAAAAATTCCGACCACATGTCATGGCGTGACAAAGAGGCCTAAAAGGGGGGAATGCCCAAGCGTTTGGATTTATTCACAAAACTGTTGCTTAGATGGCAAGATGAACATTAAAGTATTCGTAAGAGCCATAGTTTATGAAATTGATAAGTGCATCAGTCAACATTCGAGGACGAATGTTCCAAAGGGGGGAATGATGTTACACCCCAAGTTTTCATACGTGAGAGTACATCGTAAGTCATTGATGTAAGCTCGGAAATGAGATTCTATTTGGAAGCAAATAAAGTAAGTTAATAATGTTACCTTGGAGGTTACAAATATTTAAGATCATGAATAACGATTACCAAGAGGGTTGGAAATCTTAGAAGCTAAACCAATTGAAGAAAATAAGTTTCGTCGAAAGTCGACAAGTTTCGAATGTTATAACATGTACTTTGGGGTGAGACTAGGGTTATTAACATGATAAGGAGGTTATTCTATGAGTTATTTTAGTCGTATGATATTCATTTTCTACATTTTGAAGGCAAGCAAGTTGTGGAACAAGAGTTGGCAAAGGTCATCACAAGTTACATTCATAAATTTGCTGAAATTTAGGTCAAATGTATCTGAGAATTTCTCCAAATATACTTGGAATAATGGGGTGTTTCTACCTACCAAATTGAAGGTCTACGAGTCTAGTTTCTAACGCATTAAACCGTTTGTCAATACGACATCGGAGTAGAGAGATATTCGCATTTTCGCGAGACCGCGCAAGCAGCTCCCAATGGGACCCACTTAGGCGGTGGTTGACCTACTTCAATTTATAAACGATTTGGACGCCTATTTTTGCTCATTTTTCAACTAAAGTTCGTCTCCAAACTTCTCCTAACCCTCCTAAACATATATCACAAGGGTTTGAAGTGATTCCAAAGTGATTACACCATATTTCAACATCAAAACTTAGTTCTAGTGAAGAACAACACCTCTTTGAGGTTGTGTTGTCATTGAGGATTGTTGTGGGCTGTATTTGGATGAAATTCCAAGTTGTTGCTGCTGTATAAGGTGAGTATAACAACCTACTAATTGTGCTTAAGCTTGCTTGTATGTTGGTTAAGTTGTTAGGATGATAAACTATAAGATAATACTTGGACTAGCTTAAGTCACTTCTATGGTGTTGTATTGCTATTAAGGGTTGTTGTAAAATGAATATAACTTGGATTTTGACTTGAAGTTACTGTAGGAGGTATGTATATTGTGTTCTTGCTTGTGCCTAAGGTTATCTTGATATTGATTAAGTTAAATGGATGGGCTAGACCTGAACTAGTGAATAAAGTTGCTAGTTGGGGATAGTTGAAGTTGTGGATTATTTTCGTTGTTATAAATATATGGTATAAGGCTGGAATCATTGATTAATGACTTCATTATCAAGTTAATGATACTTTTATGTTGAAGTAAGAAGTCTATAAGGATTGATAAGGGGTATACGGATTCCAATCGGAGTTTGCCGCTCGTCGTAATGTAGTTGTGACTTGTTGTGGTTATATGGTGTCTTGATATTGATAATTATGTATTGATGGATTGCTCTGGTCATTGTTGTTGGTATATGGTATTGGAGGAGGCCCTTGTTACAATGGAGATGCTGCCCAAATTTACGTAAACGAGCTACTAGCTTAAGTTATAGACTTAGCCTTTGCTCAGCACTGATTTTGAATCTCCTTATACTATGATAGATTGAGTTGACTTGTTTGAAGAGTTGCTTGGAAGGGATTAAGGACTCAACGGGTTTAAGGTATGTTAAGGCACTTTCTTCTTTCTTTTGGCATGGTCTAAAATGAAATGAACATAAACGATACGCTATTTCATAATGACTCTACTCCTAGCAACTAAGGTTGTCCATGTTGTTCTTTCCTTATAAAATTATTCTAAACAAGTGTGTATGATCCTTAAATCCTACTAAGGTTCATATTGATGGTAGGGATGTCCATAATGTTCTTAAGTCACTCCAAAAGGTTTAGAAGATGATTCCATGAGTCTAGCATGCATTATATATAGTATCTATTTTACTCTACCGAGCCGCGCTATAGTCGGCCGGGTACGGCACCTATTGTGCAACCACTGATCAGTTGGGTTTACCGAGCTCCACGTGGCCGGGTACGATTCTACCGAACCTTATGATGGTCGGGTACGCTTTTACCGAGTCCTCTTTGAGGCCGGGTACGATATGATGATGATGCCCACAGAGGCGAATGTTTTAAAAAGTTTATGTATATATATGTATTATGCATTTCATATCAGTAACCCCCAGAGGCACTCTGATGTTACAGGTTGTATCTCCTTTATCTCTCTCTTTACATTACTGTTCTTGTTTATGCTTTCCTGCCTAACATACTCGGTACTTTATTCGTACTGACGTCCCTTTTGCCTGGGGACGCTGCATTTCATGCCCGCAGGTCCCGATTGATAGGTTGACAGTCCTCCTAGTAGGCTATCAGCTCAGCGAAGGTGTTGGTGCACTCCACTTGCTCCGGAGTTGCCTATTTGGTCAGTATGCTTTGGATATGTATTGATTGATATGGCGGGGCCCTGTCCCGACCTTTATGATTTTATGTACTCTTAGAGGCTTGTAGACATATGTCAGGTGTATGGATAATTATATGGCCTTGTCGGCCTATGTTTCGAGTTTACTAATGGTCATGTCGGCCTTATAGGCCCGTATGTCACATATATTAGTTTGTATATCATGTTGGGTCTTCATATGTTGACTATTCCCTTATGTTTTATTCTTGTTATCTCAGGACGAGTTTTCTAGCTCATTTACTCATGATAACATGATAAGAAAGATATGTTACGTTGGTACTCGGTTGAGTAAGGCACCGGGTGCCCGTCGCGGCCCTTCGGTTTGGGTCGTGACAGAAGTGGTATCAGAGCAGTTCTGTCCTAGGGTTTTAAAAGAATTTGCAACGTCGTGGAAATGCATCTCGAACCACGTCACAATCAATGTTCCCGTGATTGGAGACACATTTCGGCTTTGTTGAGATTTGGATTTGGGTCACATAAATGTGCACCCGGATTTAAGAAGGTAATGTTATTTAAAGTACGCGCCTAAAGAGACTAACGCATGGCTATTTTGGGCAAAAGGCCGTGAAGTTCGCTAAGCGACCGATCCCGAGTTCTAAGTAATTAATACATACATTTGTGAGGCCCCCGCAATCTATACGTTTTACTAGGCGAGGCTCATCTCGTTTATTTTAAAAGGACAATCCTAAAGTGACTACATTTTTCTATTAAATTCGTCTCTAAAATAAATAAAAAAAGAAGAGGTCCTAATTAGTTACATGTTTATAAGTTCATGCCTCTTATTAGTTATTAGATTAAAACAAATGCAAATGGAAAATTTCAGCCGAGCTTGCTCAAAGGGAGATTGACAAACAGTATTATCAAAATAAACCAACTATTCTCTAACTAATTTAAACTAGCCTTATTAGATGAATTAACTATTGGGATTAACTATGTGTAATACAAAGCCCCTTTGTTTTTTTGTTTTTTTTTTATCACAAACCAAGATTAATTACAATTGATATTCACATGTTTGTAGAAATAGATTCAACAGTCCAGTTTATGCATTCCAAAATCATTTCTAATACATACTATGCGATATCAAGTGAACTACTACTTATACATTAAATTAAACGCAAAGAAACAGGGGAGATTCAGAAATCCATTCCAACAACTCTTCACTTCCTTTCCATTAAATTTGAGAGCTTTAGAACATGTACCTGGATAATGGAAATACAAGAAGATGAAGGAGCAGTCAGCAACAGTAGTAACACGGCAAGACAACAACAACCCAACAACAACAATTCAAACCAGATTCGAGGCCCGGGAAAATTTGAAAAAAACCAAACAAGCTCAATAGAACAACCCCAAAAGTTTGTAAAAGACTAATGTCACACCTCCTTTTTACACCTACACCCGCGAGGGCGCAGAGGAGTTTTTCCATTTAAAGGACAATCGGAGCGGGATTTAATTATTAATTATTCAGAGTCGCCACTTGAGAGATTAATGGTGTCCCAAGTCACCGGTTGAATCCCGAACCAAGGAAATTTATGACTCTGTTAACAGTCCGCGTACCAGAAATTCGAGTAAGGAATTCTGTTAACTCGGGAGAAGGTGTTAGGCATTCCCGGATTCCGTGGTTTTAGCACGGTCGCTTAACTGTTGTATTTGATTTTATCTGACTTTAATACATGCTAACTTATGCGCCCTTTATTCGTAAACTGCTTTTATGGTTATTCATTTTAAAAGAATTGCGACGTTATGAAAACGCGTTTCGATCCACGTCGCAATCAATGCGCCCGTGGTTGTCAACACATTTCGACTTCGTCGAGATTTGGATTTGGGTCGCATCAATGCGCACCCGAGTTTAAGAAAGTAATTTAATTAAATCGTGCCTAAAGATGCTAACGTAGTATTATTTTGGGGAAAAGCTATGACGGTCGCTAAACGGCCATCCCAAATTCGTATTATTTTAATAATTATTTATTGAGGGCCCCACATTTATTTATTTTTGTGCAGTGAGGCTCATCTCAGTTTGTGAACCTCTTTTCTATCATTATTTATTTTTAAGAATTACAATGTCATGAAAACGCATTTCGAACCCCGTCGCATTCAATGCGCCCGTGATTGTCAACACATTTCGACTTCATCGAGATTTGGATTTGGGTCGCATCAATGCGCACCCGAGTTTAGGAAGGTACTTTAATTGAAACCGAGCTTAAAGATTCTAATGTAATACTATTTTGGGGAAGACCGTGGAGTTCGCTAAACGGCCATTCCACATTCTAATCATTTTAACAACCACATTGAGGGCCCGTAATTAGTGATTTTATTTGGGCAAGGCTAGTAGCAATCCCGAAGCAACTATGATTTCCTACTTATTTATGTGTCTCTAAAAGACTAATGAATTTAGAATTGAATTACATTGAAGTAAACTAAAAACCAAATTTAAATAAAAATGGGCCTGCCTCATGACGTTGGTACAGCCCAATTGGCCCAACGAATATGGGTACAATTCCACTGTCACGTTTGATATAACATCAACGAATCACTACAATGACAATGCATACCCTCATTTAGCTGATATCCATGAATTCCAAAATTACTAAATCGGTTTGTCCTACCAATTACCTATCAAGACTTGCTGCTCTAATGAACTAAACCAATTATGAATGAATCTTGTTTCATGATTTTTAACTGGTTTCAATACCAATCACCCAACAATAACTATGGTTTGCCTACCAAACGATTTTAGAACCTTTAATCAAAAGCAGACCTTCTACTACACTATCACGACCAATGACAAAATTACTAGTAACTAGGCTGAATGTCACCAGACTTGCTCCTGAATTCACATGTCATTTACATAGATCCAATTGCTACTGATTACTATTGAATTCACACAGATTTTCAAATTAGACCACCTATGCTCAATGTTATTTCAAATGTCCAATTCAACAGTTCAACATTATGCAACCTTCAACATGTAATCAACCTTACTGAACAAGTTTAATTATACACATAACTGCCAGTTATATAACAAGAAACTACACTATTAATATCAGTTAAAATACAGACTACTTTCAGTTGAGTAACAGACCCTTTGAACATTTCTTTTCAACTTCAACGAGCATACATCAGTGAGGTTCAAAGAAATGTACCTGGAATTGGAATGTAAATAGAGAAAAAGAAAGGAGTCAGCTACTTTGAACAACAACAGCAACAAACTCGACAATATACACCACAGAAATACAGGCAGACTGCTTTGAAAACCAGAAATGCAGGCAGACTCCACAGATCAATTCAACACACACTTTAAATGCACTCCTAGCCCCCCCAGCTGAAACCAAACACCTCTGTAATACTGCTAAACTCAAAACCCAACTAAAATCCAGAACTAATAATGACACTGTAAGATTGTTTTTGATTTCCTCATTTTTTTTGATGTTTTGATTTTTGAATACTGGAATGGAACTACTAACTGGAATTGAAAGCAGGGAGGAGAGCCTTTTTGTAAGGATTTTCGAGCTTAGAGCTGAAGGAAGAAGAGGAACCCCCTTTCCCAAGGCATTTCATGCCCTTTTATAGGCAACCAAAAGAGAATAAATCAGATTCAGATTTTCTAATTAGTCCCTTCCCTATTTTCAGTTTAGTCCCTCTATTCTTGACTTGCTAAACAAGTAAGCACCCCTTTTGTGCTGAAATGTGCACTAAAATCCCATTCTAGAAGGCCCTAGGGTATTCCTCTACCCATACAATACCTATACTGCCCTTTCATATACCTTGATATTACTATTCCTATCAGAACTACCCTTTTCCATACCCAGACTACCCCTGAAAGCTCCTCAAAGTTACTGAACCTACCCTCATCCTTAACAGCTATAACCAATACCCTAATCCAATCTAAAACTAACTGAAAATGATTAACTAGCACTCAGAAATCAATTAGTCAAACTGACCAAACCAAATTGTTCAATTATATTAACTCAATCAAACTAAATGAAATCAAACTAAGCTTAGGCTAACATGAACAACATTAAAGGAACTGAAACTAATTCTTAATCCATAAACTCATAATCATTCAAACAAATATCAACTCAGAACTGATCAACAATTGGCAGAATTATACTAATGCACAAAATAAATCGTAAATTTAACCGAAAACTTAATGAAACCTAAACGATAATTAAAACTACAACCATGCGAGTAAAAAGAAACAGTAAAAACTCACAGAAGCACGAGGAACTATGACCAGTCAGAAATGTCTGAATCCTTTCAGATTTTTGACTTATAACATCCCCAACCATGTGTTCTTACAAGAGAACACATGGTTAAGGATACTACGGTTCGAAATCACAAAGATTTGGTTTAGGGTTTTGGCCAGAAATTCTCAGATCTAAGATTCGAGCCGTTTCACAGTGATTTGAAGGAAAATAACCATGGATTGGTGTTGAGGGAGGGCCGGGGGTTGTGTGGTGTGATTTTGGGCTGATTTGGATGAACCTTCGATTTGACAGGAAACTTCAATCGAAGATTCGACGAGCTCCGACCTTATTCGAGGGGAACCAGTAGGTTAAATGGAAAGAGGAGAGTGAGGAGGATCTGTGGTGTTAATCTGGGGGTGAACGGCGTAGGTTGTGTTCACCGCCGGCGAGGGATTTAGGGGCGGCACAGATTAGGGTTTGAGAGGAGGGGTGGGGTGAGGAAGACGAGGGTCTGGGGTGGGCTTTCAGACCTTTTTAAATTAGGAACCTCGTTAGTTCTAGACCGTTGGATTGATGAGATCCAGCGGTCCTGATTCGGAGACCACGAAACGACGTCGTTTCGATTAGAAGGGGGAACGGACCGGGTTGGGGACTTGGGCTGGGGCTGATTTGCAATGGTTTAAGGCATTTGGGCCTGAAAACTTCTTTTGATTTGGCCCAAATTTGGGTCTTTTATTAAGACCCAATTTCTATTCTTATTTCCTTTTTGTTTTCTTTTCTCACTTTTACAATTTTTATAATTTTTTCTAATTTTTAGGGAAATGTAAAACTAACATGAAATCCTAGTTATTTCAAAACAAAGACTAATTAATTACTGAAATTGTTCAAAAGCTATTTCATGACAAATTCACAATAAAAATCATTAAAATGCAAAAGTGAACTAATTTTTTGTGATTTTCTTGTTTTGTTTTTAAAAACAATTAACCCTTAATTGATACTAAAACTTAAACGCAAAAAATGCATATTCTTGTACTTTATAGAATTAACATGCGCAAATAGAATGCAACGATTATCATAAAATGACACAAAAATGCACAAAAATTGTAAAAAAAATAAGGGAGAATTATTTTGTTTGGGATTTTGGGAATAATCATATTTAGGGCAAAAATCATGTGCTCACAGCTGCCCCTCTTTGCTCGGAAACACGAAGGGTTTTCGGGCAAAGATAAGTGAGCAAATACGAGCGATTTTTGCCCGTTTGAAAATTCCGTGTGAAGCATTTTTGAAAAGTTTGACCGCATCCTGCTTCGGAGGTTGCCTACATATCCTGGGCTAAACAGGAATCAGGTCAGTGTAGTTCGGGAATGTCTGGTAGCTGGGACTACCAGGAACTGTGATTGTACTACGCTTGCTGTTGTTATTGCTGCTGTTACTGCTTGCTGACCTCCCTTATTACACCATGTCAAAGATTAAAGAAGCTAAACTAACTAAGCTCTATGAATTATAAAAATCCTATCTAAATTCTTCAAACTTGCTCTTGTACTTCCTTGTTGCCTTGTTGTCTTGTTCTTTCTCGATAAAACCCATGTTGCTATTCCCTTAGGCGGACTCTCAACTTCTGAAACTTGAACTGTATGTATTCCTCTGTTATCCAGGCGAGCTCCTGACTTTACAACACAAACACAACAACGAAAACTTTCTGCCCCAGTTTAATAACTCTATTCTCCAGGCGGATTCCTGACCTCCGAAACTTGAATTGCATGCCTCTATTCTTCAGGCGGGCTCCTGACTTCAAAATAGACAAAGAGATTGATTGAAAACTAAAATTGAATTATATCACCTCTGTTCTCCAGGCGGGCATACTGGTTTCGACTGCTTAAAATATTCAACACCTCCATTTTCCAGGCGGGCTCCTGATTGTTAAATTAAATTGTATGTCTCTATTTTCCAGGCGGACTCCTGATTACTAAAATCAAATTGTATGTCTCTATTCTCCAGGCGGACTCCTGATTACTAAAATTAAATTGTATGTCTCTATTCTCCAGGCGGACTCCTAATTTCTAAAATTCAATTGTATGTCTCTATTCTCCAGGCGGATTCCTGATTTCAAGATAAACAAAGAGATTGAGGGGAAGGTAAAACTTGAATTGTATCACCTCCGTTCTTCAGGCGGGCTCCTGATTGCTCAAAATCTGAATGGTATGTCTCTATTTTCCAGGCGGACTCCTGATTTCTGAATTTGAAATTGAATGTATTCCTCTGTTATCCAGGCGGGCTCCTGATTGCTCCAAACAATTATGAACCTAAGATGTTACTTCTCACTGTACCAAGGTATCTTACCCGGGTATATAAACTACATCCTATTATCCAGGAAGGTCCTAACAACTTGCACTTATTCTAATCATGCCAACTTTACCATCAAATTCCATTCCCCTTATGCATTTAAAGATTATCTTGTATTTAATCAAACCGCACTTTGCGATCAAACCTGATTACTGCTTGTTTTTCCTTCTTGGGGAATTCCTTCTCAACGGCTAACTTTCTGCCCCTGTTACAATCAAAGAAAATCTCGTCAGTTTAAAATGGTGGTTAGTTGATGGCCTTCTTGCTGAAAAATCCTTCCACTGCCTTGCTTTGTGTTGACTGCCTTCCACGCACTGTCCCTGAACCGCTTGACTTTCTGACCAACTTTTAAATTTCCCAACATCCGGCGACCTAAATGTTTTACACCCATGCTGTTATTTCATTTTCTGACCTTTTGTTTAAGCTTTTGCCTTTCCCACGACATTCCCCAATTATTTCACCGATGAAACTTCCGTTAATTCCCTGTGTTCCATTTGACATCAAGTTGTTTTTGACATGCTCTGACCACGTTGTGCTTTACAATTCTAGAAACCGGTAGTGAGCTTTGAAGTCCTTTCTGCTTACATTGACCAAGACTAGTACTGAAACATCTCAACTAGATAAAACCCTCAAAAGAAAATGAAATGCGATGATTTTTGAGTCAGGGATAAGAAGAATCCAAAACCAGATGGTTATTTCAAAAAGAGAAGGAAAAGAAACTTATCTGAGCGAGACAGCTGGTACCAATGGTTATGACATGCGTTTTGAATTGATCGGCCCAATCTGTCCACATAACCGGCTTTCAATCGCCATACTTTGTTCCATCACTTGTTTGAATTACCCAGACCTTAACTTTGCTTTCCTGCGGTACCTCGAAACATTTTTCCACCCACAGACCTTTTGCAATTCAAACATTTTCCAACTCACTTTCGCCTCAAGGTGCCCGCGAGGGTTTTCACCAATAAGACTCTCTCATTTATTTTCTCTCAGCTCTCATCGCCTTACGGTGCCCGTGAAGGTTTTCACCAATAAGACTCTCTCATTTTTACTTTCGTTCTTTCTTGCTTGAACCAAAGTGTTGCCACTGATACGAATTACCGCTACCTGCTCGACCTGGCATTTCTTAGAAATTGATCAAAAGGTCTTTCTTTGGACCGTAATGTAGGCTTTTGGATTGGGTTAGAAAGAAAGGTATAAAAGGCTCAAAACAATTCGAATGGGTTTAAATTACAACTTTCGGAATCCAATTTTCACAAAAACCGCAACTTCTGCCCCAGTTTCTTGCTTGGGGATTTTTGGATTTCTATTTTGATATGACTGAACCTCGGAGTAAGGCTGCCTACCTACCCTTTCGGGAGCAAGTCAAACGTAGTTCATTGTATTATAACTTTTGTTGTTGTGTTTTTCTTTCTTTTCCCTTTTCTTCTTTTCTTTTCCTTTTCTTTCTTTTCCTTTTCCTTTGTTTTTCTCTTCTTTCTTTTCCTTTTGTTTTGTTTTTCTCTTCTTTCTTTTCCTTTTGTTTTTCTCTTCTTTCTTTTATGTTCGGCACATGTGTTCCCTGATAGTGCCGTTGATTCCGAAAGAGGGGTATGAAAAATAAGTAAGGCTCAAAGGGGATAACAAGGGGTAATAGTGTTTGGATAGCAGGACAAAACGCCTTCATCATTTCAATCTTTAAGATATGCCAAATACAAACAGACACATTCAGGAAATAAAGAAATCATACATAATATCTCTTGACCGCATCGGAATTGATAGCCATTTCTATACATTTTCCTTCCACATCTGTCAAATACAATACTCCGTTAGACAACACTCTGGTTATTACAAATGGTCCCTGCCAGTTTGGGGCAAACTTTCCTTTTGCTTCAGCCCAATGAGGCAAAATCCGTCTCAGTACTAATTGCCCGACTTCGAATTTCCTTGGACGTACTTTCTTGTTGTATGCTATTGCCATTCTTCGTTGGTACAGTTGGCCATGACACACTGATGCCAATCTCTTCTCGTCAATCAAACTCAACTGCTCAAGACGACTTTTCACCCATTCATCATCATCGATCTCAACCTCTGCAATGATTCGCAGAGATGGGATTTCCACTTCTGCGGGTATTACTGCCTCGGTACCATATACCAATGAATAAGGAGTTGCCCCCACTGAGGCACGAATGGTGGTGCGATATCCTAACAATGCAAAAGGTAATTTCTCATGCCACTGTCTAGATCCTTCAACCATCTTCCGGAGTATTTTCTTTATTTTCTTATTGGCTGCTTCAACCGCACCATTTGCCTTGGGACGGTATGGAGTAGAATGCCGATGGGTAATCTTAAACTGCTCACATGTCTCCTTCATCAAATGACTATTAAGATTAGCCCCATTATCTGTGATGATTACCTTTGGAATTCCAAACCGATAGATGATATTTGAGTGCACGAAGTCGACTACAGCTTTCTTAGTCACAGACTTGAACGTCTTAGCTTCTACCCATTTGGTAAAATAATCTATAGCTACCAAAATAAACCTGTGCCCATTTGATGCTGCTGGATTAATTGGCCCAATAACATCCATGCCCCACGCAATAAAAGGTCATGGTGCGGACATCGTATGTAATTCTGATGGTGGAGATTGAATCAAATCTCCGTGCACTTGGCATTGATGACACTTACGCACAAAACTGATACAATCCCGCTCCATCGTGAGCCAATAATAACCCGCTCGGAGAATCTTTTTTGCTAACACATACCCACTCATATGCGGTCCAAAAACTCCGGAATGTACCTCAGTCATGATAGTTGTGGCCTGCCTTGCATCTATACATCTCAACAACCCGAGATCTGGAGTTCTTTTGTACAGCACTCCTCCACTAAGGAAAAACCCGCTTGCCAATCGCCGATTCATTCTTTTCTGATCACCGGTGGCCTGTATCGGATATACTCCCGTTCTAATGCACTCTTTGATATCATGGAACCACGGCTCTTCATCAATTTCCTCTTCTATCACATTACAGTAAGCATGCTGATCACGGACCTGAATCTGCAATGGATCAACATAGGCCTTATCTGGATGGTGCAACATTGACGCCAAAGTAGCCAAAGCGTCAGCAACCTCATTATGAATACTTGGAATGTGCCTGAATTCTATGGCATGAAAACGCTGGCAAAGCTCATGCAGACACTGCCGATACGGTATAAGCTTCAAATCCCGTGTTTCCCATTCTCCTTGAATCTGGTGTACCAGTAAATCCGAGTCACCCATGACCAAGACTTCCCGTACACCCATATCCACAGCTAATCTCAATCCCAATATACATGCCTCATATTCTGCCATATTGTTTGTACAGTAGAAACGAAGCCGAGCTGTAACAGGGTAATGCTGACCTGTTTCCGAAATAAGTACCGCTCCTATTCCCACGCCTTTCATATTTGCAGCCCCATCAAAGAAAAGTTTCCATCCCGACTTCTCAGCTTGTTCCAATTCATCAATGTGCATCACCTATTCATCAGGGAAATAGGTTTTCAAAGGCTCATAATCTTCATCGACGGGGTTCTCAGCCAAATGATCGGCTAATGCCTGTGCTTTCATGGCAGTCCGTGTCACATAGATAATGTCGAACTCTGTAAGCAAGATCTGCCACTTTGCAAGCCTCCCTGTGGGCATGGGTTTCTGAAAAATATACTTCGATGGGTCCAAGCGAGATATAAGGTAAGTAGTGTAAGATGACAAATAATGTTTCAACTTTTGTGCCACCCAAGTTAGGGCGCAACATGTCCTTTCCAGATGAGTATACTTAACCTCGTAAGATGTGAACTTCTTGCTGAGGTAGTAGATAGCCTGCTCTTTTCTGCCCGTAACATCGTGCTGCCCCAGTACACAGCCGAATGAACTATCCACAACTGTCAGATATAGAATCAAAGGCCTCCCAGGTTCTGGCGGGACTGACACGGGTGGATTTGACAAATACCCCTTTATCTTATCAAAAGCCTCCTGACATTCATCAGTCCATTTGACTGTGGCATCCTTCTTTAACAACTTGAAGATCAGTTCACAAGTTGCCGTGAGCTGAGCAATGAACCTGCTGATATAGTTCAATCTTCCCAACAAACTCATCACCTCGGTTTTGTTTCTTGGAGGTGGAAACTCCTGAATGGCTTTGATCTTTGACGGGTCTAATTCAATACCCCGCCGGCTGACTATAAACCCCAACAACTTCCCAGATGGCACCCCGAAAGCACATTTTGCAGGATTGAGCTTAAGATTGTACCTGCGAAGCCTTTGAAAGAACTTCCTCAAATCTATGACATGGTCGGATTGCTGTCTAGACTTCACGATCACATCATCTACGTATGCCTCGATTTCCTTATGTATCATATCATGGAAGATGGTTGTCATGGCCCTCATATAAGTTGCCCCGGCATTTTTCAAACCAAACGGCATGACCCGATAACAATACGTCCCCCACGGCGTGATGAATGTCGTCTTTTATGCATCTTCCTTGTCCATTAGAATCTGATGATAACCCGCATAACAATCCACAAAATATCCAATATCATGTTTGGCACAATTGTCGATCAATATATGGATGTTGGGCAGTGGGAAATTATCTTTTGGACCTGCCTTGTTAAGGTCTCGATAATCGACGCACACCCTGGTCTTGCCATCTTTCTTCGGCACATGCACGACATTGGCTAACCAAGTGGGGTACCGTGTAACCTGAATGACCTTTGCCTCAAACTGCTTGGTAATCTCTTCTTTGATCTTCACACTTATGTCTGTTTTGAACTTTCTTAACTTCTGCTTGACAAGGAGGAGTGCCGGATCAGTGGGTAATTTATGATCCACCAAATTTGTGCTTAGACCTGGCATATCATCATATGACCATGCAAAATCATCTTTGTACTCATGCAATACTTTAATTATCTCCCCCTTGAGTTGTGGCTCCAGATGAACACTTACTTTAGTTTCCCGTACATTGCCTTGATCCCCCAGATTAACTGCTTCTGTGTCATTTAGGTTAGGTTTGGGTTTTTCTTCAAAATGACTTAATTCTTTACTAATTTCCTCATAAGCTTCATCATTGTTACAGTCCACCCCATCATCACACTCGATTTCTTGTATTATTACTTCCGAGCTAAATTGGCTTTTAAAACTAGGCCGAAGATTCCTCATGCATGTCATATCATTGATATCAGCATAAAAAGAACTGTACAAAAAGTAAAGAAAATGGAAAGAGAATTAGGGACGAAGAAAATTGCATTTCATTAAATGTAAAGATAACAAGGTTTTAATTCATCCAACCGGACGTAACATAGCAAGTAGATTACAAAACCCTGGAATAATCCAGGTGACAAAAGGAAAACAAAACCCACTACCACGACTCCCTCCGAATTGGAAGAGGAATAGCTTCCCAATTGTTGATGTTAGCATGTGGTCCGATGTACTGTATATCTGCTCCGCTTGACCCTTCCCCGGCCTTAACCATGTTTACTTCAGCAAATACTCTCTCGAACACCTTATCCAAATTCCCTTCTGCCCCAATCAATGAACCTGACATCTTTGCCAATGATTGTTTCTTGCTACCCGGCCCGACGAAGGACCTGGACAAATGTGGGATAGGTTTAGGAAGAACCCAAGCTTTCTTTTTCAATTTACAGGCTCTTCTAACATCTGCCGCTGTTGGTTTGAAACCTAATCCGAAGGTGTCCAGATTTTTGGGAAGGGACACAGGTTGAATAATGCCCTGAAGTTCAGCCCCAGACCTTTCCCTAGCACGAACCCGTTATTTAGCATTTCTGATACTACCATGACGGTCGCAGCTGCCACCCTGAGATATGGCATGCTTTTACCTTCGGGCACTCTACTCACCAGGACTGTGTCGAAGACCTGATAAACCCATGGTCCCTTATCATCTTCAGTTTCTATAAAGGGCACAATGGCATCATTCATGGCGTATGTGGGATCTTCCCCATGTAACACAATTTCTTGTCTGTACCACTCAAACTTGACCATTTGGTACAGCGTGGAAGGCACGGCTTTGGCCGCGTGAATCCATGGTCGACCCAACAAAAGATTGTAGGATACTGCAGCATCCAACACCTGAAATTCCATAGTGAACTCGACTGGGCCAATAGTCAATTCTAGTACAATGTCCCCCACTGTGTTTGTTCCCCCTTCGTCGAACCCTCGAACATAAATGCTATTTTTTCGGATTCTATCCTCATCGATCTTCAACTTGTTCAACGTGGACAACGTGCAAATATTAGCACTCGACCCGTTATCGATCAGTGCTCGAGTAACCATTGAACCTTCACATTTGACCGTCAAATAGAGAGCTTTGTTGTGTTCTGTGCCTTCCACAGGCAATTCATCTTCAGAAAATGCTACCCTGTTCACTTCAAAGATCTTGTTGGCAATTGTCTCCAGATGATTCACTGAAATTTTGTCGGGCACATGAGCCTCATTCAATATCTTCATCAAAGCTCGGCAATGCTCGTCAGAATGAATCAATAACGACAACAACGAAATTTGGGTCGGTGTTTTTCTCAGTTGTTCAATAATGGAATAATCTTGTACTTTCATCTTTTTCAGAAACTCTTCTGCCTCTTCTTCCGTCACAGCTTTTTTGACTGGCACTGGATTGTCTTTAGCGCCCTTAGCCTTTCTCAACTCTTCAGGGAAAAACAATGTCCCGACCTGGTTAGTCCTTGTGCTTCAAACCTTTCTTCCTCAATTTCCTTTCCTTTGTATGTCACCACTACCTTGTCATATCTCCATGGTACAGCTTTTCTATCAACCACGGGTAACTGGACTACCGGTTTTATGATAACCGGTTCTACGTAAGCTCCTTTCACAACCACCACAAGTGCAGATGATGACCCTGGTGCCATTAACTTGACTGGCTCTGGCTTTTTCGCAACCACAAATGGTCCCTTTCCCATTACCAACACTGGCTTGTCTTTTATTGCTTTTAACTGAACCACTGGCCTTGCACTCACTGTCTTTTCTTTGACTTCCGTAGAACGAATCACCATAACCACCTGCGCAGGTTTTTTAGGCTCTGTCCCCTTATGTATCAGTTCGATAATATTGGCTTCATAATGGCTGGCAACGGATTTTGGTTGATGTTTGGGGCCTCTGGAGCCTGTACTTCGATACGGCGATTATTAATGAGCTTTTGTATCGCGTTTTTCAACTTCCAACATTTTTCAGTATCATGCCCCGGCATCCCTGAGCAATACTCGCAGCTAACAGAATGGTCCAGGTTTCTGGGAAGGGGGTTTGGTGCTTTGGATTCAATCGGGGTCAACATTCCCAACTGTTTCAATCTATGGAAGAGAGCAGTGTAAGATTCTCCCAGTGGAGTAAATGTTTTTCTGTTTGGGGTCTTCTCACTTCTAAAAGCTTGGTTTGGGCGAAAGTTGGTTCCTGGTCTATTTGCCCTGGGAGGGGGATAGGTGTTTTGTGGGGGTGGATGTGTGTTTTGGGGATTCGGTGCACGCCATTGCGAGTGCACCGGGGGTTGAGTGTAGGTCTGGGCGTGGTGAATAGAAAAGTGTGGTTCTGGTGGTGGATAATAGTGTTGCGGTGGGCCATATGGGGTATATTGGTGGTTTGGGTGGTGGGGTCTGGGTTGGTTGTAATAGAGTGGAGGGTTATTGGGCCTGGGCCAAGCACTAGCTTCAACTGTAGCCACTTCTTCTTTCTTCTTCTTTCCAAGCACACCACCAGTACCGCTTTGGATGGCCTGGGTGGTTGCTTTCAACGCCGAGTAACTCAAGATCTTGTTAGATTTCAATCCTTCCTCAATCATGGCTCCCATCTTTACCACTTCATTAAACTACTTTCCGACAGATGTCACTAGATGACCAAAATAGGCAGGTTCTAATGTTTGCAAGAAGTAATCTACCATCTCACTCTCCCTCATGGGAGGATCAACCCTTGCAGATTGTTCCCTCCAGCGGAAACCAAACTCTCTAAAACTTTCCCTAGGCTTCTTTTCCAGCTTCAACAATGATAGACGATTGGGGACTATCTCAAGGTTATATTGAAAATGGCCAATGAATGCCTGTGCCAAATCATCCCATGTATACCATCGGCCGGGGTCTTGCCTCATGTACCATTCTAGCGCTGACCCGCTCAGGCTTTGACCGAAATATGCTATCAACAATTCATCCTTTCCCCCAACACCTCTCATTTTGCTACAAAAGCCACGCAGATGGGCTACTGGGTCACTGTGCCCCTCATACAAATCAAACTTCGGCATTTTAAACCCCGCAGGCAGCTGAACATCAGGGAAAGGGCACAAATCTCTGTATGCGACGCTGACTTGGTTACCTAAACCATGCATGTTCCTGAAGGATTGCTCCAGGCTTTTGACTTTACGAATCACTTCCTCCTGTTCTGTATTCTTAACCGGTTTCTCAACCTCTCCAGGGATTTCAAAGTGGGGAGAAAAGGCATATGGCTCAGGTGCTTTGAAAGTGGGTTCGGGAGGGTAATATTGGGTGTCGTGAGCTTGGAATAGCGGGTCACTGGACGATCTATGTAGTGGGGCTGGGGGAGGTGCCACAAAGATGGGACCCATGGGTGGTGGGGGGTTCTGTTTGGGGGGTGGAGCTAGGGGAGCGTATGAAGTGGTACCATGACCCTGAGCATGATAGGGGAAAGCTGAAGATGCGTGGGGAGTGGTAGGCTCCTGAGCTTGAGCCAGGGGTGGGATGTAAGATGGATTAGCAGGATATAGTGGTGCCGGATGTCCCTGAGACCATGCCCGATGCATTTCTTTTAATTTCCCCATCTCTTCTTTCATAGCACCCACATCTGTTACCTCAACCTCATTCGACGGGTCTACGATGCTGATTTCCGAATCCTGCCCTGTCATTTTTACTTGATCTTTCAATCGGGTGTTGTATGGGTGAGTTGCCAGAATTGCCAATCAACTAACCACCTGCCTGAACTCACACATTTAGACAACCACTCTGTTAGCGATTAACAACCGCACGTTGGCATGAATGCACTTATACAGTTAATCATTTCTATTATGCGTTTGCTCGATTGCATGCGTCATCCCGGCACTTCGTTCCTTGTTTCTTTTTATCCTTCTTTCAAATTTCTTCACCTCATCCCTTTCTTGTGCTTTTCTTTCTCTTTTTGTTTTTCCCCGCTCTTTTCTTTCTTTCTCTCTTTCTTGGTTTTCCTTCTATTTTTCTCTTTTCCTTCTTTCTATTTTTCTTAAGATTATGGTCGAATCCTATGGAGATTGCCTACGTATCGTGACCCCGCACGAATCAGACCAAGCGTAGTTCGTGAAAACAAATGCACAAATAAAGGGTGGAAATAAAATTTTCAATTTTCATTACAAAAACAAACTATTAAAAACTCAACACTTTCGGAATGAAACTAAGGGACGCAAATTAAATACAGACTCTAAGACTGCGAACATACTTGACCCGGAAAGATAATAGACATACGAAAGACTGACTCAAAATGGTAGAAAATTACAGACACGGACTATGCATATTCTAGTGCTTCAAACTTAGGTGTCCGCGGGGCGTCGTTCGGCCTCGCCGCGGGCCTAGGATCCAAATACCTTTCAAGCTCCTCTAACTCATTCATGGTTTGCTTCACATAGATCATCACTGCTGAGACAAAGGTAGTATGGGTCTTGTCTTCACAAACCCGGCATCTCCTGAAAATGGCATGAGCAATGGCTCTAATCTTGTCTTTTGTTTGCTTCTTTTCTATGAGCAAGCATCTTATCTGATCGATGCACGTCTTTAAAGCTCGAAAGTCTTGCAGGTGTTGGTCTTGCAGCTGCTGCACTTCTACCTCCATTTGGGCCAACAAGTTGTAACAATGTCCACTTTCAATTTCAAAATCTCTAGCCTGCCTAACCATTTTACCCTCAAGGGCAACCACTTTTCTCTTTAAATTGGCAACATTTTCTCATGGTCCCTTTTCAACTGATTCAAGTATTGGCGACGCTCCTCTGTTCTTGTAGCCCACTGTGCTTTAAGTTCTTCCATGACATTCTCAGATTTTTCTAATTCATCCCGCCATTCCTTGACTTCGTTTTCCAATCTTTTTACCAATTGTTCATCGGATCGGCTCCTCGGTTGCTTATCGATGGTTATCTTCAACTGCCGGATTTGGGCCCTAAGTACTTCATTTTCTCGAGCCAGTCTATTCTTTTCACCTTGATCCGCGGCGACCTGTACACTGTTCTCAAATTTCAGACTCTCAACTTGCTGCTTTAGTTTACCAATCTCAACTCGATAGCCTTCTTCCTTTGATAACCAGTCCCACTGCTCTTAAGACGACTTGGCGAAATCTTCGAGATGAGGTATTTTAGCCGGTCTCCCATATGCCATGTCACCTCTGAACCAATCGTGATACCCTGGGGCAACTTCCCCTTTAACCCTATCAGACACACAAGTGTTCGCCATCAAATGTTGACACTCACTCCAAATTTGGCGAACTTCTTCCTCGGGGAATCGACCGTCAGGACTAATTTCGACCACTTGGGCACTCAGATCTTCATCTCTCGGTACTACTTGATATCTCCCGAGCTGCCTCAAAACCCGATATGGTGCATAGGGCTGGATGCTTTTGAGTCCCATCAACAAAAAATGTGGCCGGGCTGCGGGCATATATATGACTTCTTCGACAGGCAACCATCCAAGTACCCACTGTATCTGGCTGGCATTGAGGTTCCGAAATAATAATGCCCAGGCCGTGACTCCTTCAGGTAGACTAGCCCCTTTGATTATTGTGTAAAATTCACTTATGCAAGTTTTCTCAACCGAACCATAACTCAATAATTGAGAGCGAGAGCACAAATGCTCAGTCATCCACATTTGTGACAGCAGGTTACATCCCACGAAAAATTTGCCCCCAGCTTTGCACGCAGTGAGAGCTCGGAAGATGTCAGCCACGATCATAGGTGCTAAAGTGCTTTTCCCCCTGGTTTGCAAGGTACTGACGACTCCCGCTACTTTCAAATCAATATTACCCTCTTTCCTTGGGAATATTATGAGGCCCAAAAAGGCTATCATAAATGCCACCCGCCTGTGTTCCTCCCATTTTTGTCGGCTATTTCTACTGTATAGCTTAAAAGCTGGACTGTCGAACCCGCCCACATGGCCATATCTATCATACATGAAGCGGAAACTGCAGAAACCCTTTGCAAAATCCGGATGATAAACTGTTCGGGGTATTTTCAAAGAATCCAAGAACCGGTGTACGGTAATGGCCCTAGGAGAAATCAAGTATTTGAACCTCAATGGAGCTTGATCACTTCCAATATACCCCGCTATTTCTTCCAATGTCGGGGTGAGCTCAAAGTCTGAGAAATGAAATATATTGTGTGCCGAATCCCAATGGGCGACCAATGCCCTGATAATATCCCCCCGAGGTTGAATGTTTAATAAATCCGGAAGGTCTTTCAAATATTTTCTCACTTCGTCTTGCCCCTCTTTGCCTAAATCATTCCACCATAATTGCAGCTCAAAAGGGATTTTGGTCATTATTGAAAAGGGCTCATTTACCATCGTGTTCATCCTGCACATTTATTAAAGCGTTTAAGCAACGGAAAACTCTTGTTCGACTCAATAACAACAAAAAAAAAACTGTCTATATTTGCGACTCAAAATTGCCTATATATTTTCAAGCGAAGAACTTGACTTTCAAACATGGCCTTTCAGTGCTTTGGGAAAAAGATTTTAAGGCTATTTATGACAAGGCGTCTCTACTTAGCTTCTTTTTATTTCAAGATAAAAACGAATAAAATAATTTAAAAAAATGAAAACACATGACCAAAGGTGGTTATTTATGCAAGGTCAGCCTTCCGGCGTTCCGTTTGGGAACATTTGGCCAATTTGACAAAACGGCATCACCTGGTTTATTTATGACAAAAATTTGAATTTTGACATTTTTGGGTTATTTATGCAAAAGGGAGAGTTGGACCCGATGAGGGTTGCCTACGTATCTCACGCCCCGTGAGAATCAAACCATGCGTAGTTCGGGCAAATTAACCGAACTATTTTAAAACAATACTCTCTTTTTTCATGGACAAATAAAACAACCGACTCTTTTTAAACAAAACAACTTACGTTTTTCAAACAAAGACTCTTTTTGTCCTTTTTCTTTTCAACAACCGACTTTCCAAAAATAAAAGATTCTTTTTCTATTTTTCTTTGTTTTTTTTTTAGTAAAACAAAATAAAACATTGTTTTTATTATTTTCTCAGAATTTCGGCAGAGTTTCGCCAGTAATTGGTCATTGATTTTTATTTCTAAAATAATCCATTAACTCCCTAACTAATATTTCTTTTTTCTCTTTTCTCTCCTTTTTTTCCAATTTTCCAACATTCCCGAGATTCAGAAACCGGTCAATATGCAGGTTCGAAACAAATATATGTACAGAGCAAGTAGGATGCATCAGGATGGTCTTTTCATTTCAGGTTGCTAGTCCTAGACGGACCCAACCCCTGTGTTGAGTCCACTAAGTCAAATGCAACGTGATGCAAATAAGAGTTCCTACTAGGGATCCGGCATGAAGTCACATTATTCTATGTTCAAAACCTGGGTTGGTATTCTAGACTATGTACCCGAGCGGACAACTCAAGTCGAGGAGGGGGCAACTTACCGGGAACCAAAAGGCCATCCGGCTTCGTAACTTGTCCGGACTCTTTCTTATTTCAAGGTATGACGCTAACAGAATAGGGAGTCTCAACCAGTAAGCACATCCCCAGAGGTGAAGAGAGAAGGGTGTCGGCACAGTTTATATACAGTTCAGATAATATCAAAGCGGTAACATTTAGCACATTCAGCACAAAACATGTAGGAAAATCAAATATAATTAAATACAACACTTTATCTAAGCTCGAATTCTGAACCCTGAACCGGAGATTCTGGGTTTGCTCCCCAGCAGAGTCACCAGAGCTGTCACACCTCCTTTTTACACCTACCCCCGCGAGGACGCAGAGGAGTTTTTCCATTTAAAGGACAATCGGAGCGGGATTTAATTATTAATTATTCAGAGTCGCCACTTGAGAGATTAATGGTGTCCCAAGTCACCGGTTGAATCCCGAACCGAGGAAATTTATGACTCTGTTAATAGTCCGCGTACCAGAAATCCGAGTAAGGAATTCTGTTAACTCGGGAGAAGGTGTTAGGCATTCCCGGGTTCCGTGGTTTTAGCACGGTCGCTTAACTGTTGTATTTGATTTTATCTGATTTTAATACATGCTAACTTATGCGCCCTTTATTCGTAAACTGCTTTTATAGTTATTCATTTTAAAAGAATTGCGATGTTGTGAAAACGCATTTCGATCCACGTCGCAATCAATGCGCCCGTGGTTGTCAACACATTTCGACTTCGTCGAGATTTGGATTTGGGTCGCATCAATGCGCACCCGAGTTTAAGAAAGTAATTTAATTAAATCGTGCCTAAAAATGCTAACGTAGTATTATTTTGGGGAAAAGCCATGACGGTCGCTAAACGGCCATCCCAAATTCTAATTGTTTCAATAATTATTTATTGAGGGCCCCACATTTATTTATTTTTGTGCGGTGAGGCTCATCTCAATTTGTGAACCTCTTTTCTATCATTATTTATTTTTAAGAATTACGATGTCGTGAAAACGCATTTCGAACCCCGTCGCATTCAATGCGCCCGTGATTGTCAACACATTTCGACTTCATCGAGATTTGGATTTGGGTCGCATCAATGCGCACCCGAGTTTAGGAAGGTACTTTAATTGAAACCGAGCTTAAAGATTCTAACGTAATACCATTTTGGGGAAGACCGTGGAGTTCGCTAAACGGTCATTCCACATTTTAATCATTTTAACAACCACATTGAGGGCCCGTAATTAGTGATTTTATTTGGGCAAGGCTAGTAGAAATCCCCAAGCAACTATGATTTACTACTTATTTATGTGTCTCTAAAAGACTAATGAATTTAGAATTGAATTACATTGAAGTAAACTAAAAACCAAATTTAAATAAAAATGGGCCTGCCTCATGACGTTGGTACAGCCCAATTGGCCCAACGAATATGGGTACAATTCCACTGTCACGTTTGATATAACATCAACGAATCACTACAATGACAATGCATACCCTCATTTAGCTGATAGCCGTGAATTCCAAAATTACTAAATCGATTTGTCCTACCAATTACCTATCAAGACCTGCTGCTCTAATGAACTAAACCAATTATGAATGAATCTTGTTTCATGATTTTTAACTGGTTTCAATACCAATCACCCAACAATAACTATGGTTTGCCTACCAAACGATTTCAGAACCTTTAATCAAAAGTAGACCTTCTACTACACTATCACGACCAATGACAAAATTACTAGTAACTAGGCTGAATGTCACCAGACTTGCTCCTGAATTCACATGTCATTTACATAGATCCAATTGCTACTGATTACTATTGAATTCACACAGATTTTTAAATTAGACCACCTATGCTCAATGTTATTTCAAATGTCCAATTCAACAGTTCAACATTATGCAACCTTCAACATGTAATCAACCTTACTGAACAAGTTTAATTATACATATAACTGCCAGTTATATAACAGGAAACTACACTATTAATATCAGTTAAAATACAGACTGCTTTCAGTTGAGTAACAGACCCTTTGAACATTTCTTTTCAGCTTCAACGAGCATACATCAGTGAGGTTCAAAGAAATGTACCTGGAAATTGGAATGTAAATAGAGAAAAGGAAAGGAGTCAGCTACTTTGAACAGCAACAGCAACAAACTCGACAATATACACCATAGAAATACAGGCAGACTGCTTTGAAAACCAGAAATGCAGGCAGACTCCACAGATCAATTCAACACACACTTTAAATGCACTCCTAGCCCCCCCAGCCCAGCTGAAACCAAACACCTCTGTAATACTGCTAAACTCAAAACCCAACTGAAATCCAGAACTAATAATGACACTGTAAGATTGTTTTTGATTTCCTCATTTTTTTTTGATGTTTTGATTTTTGAATACTGGAACGGAACTACTAACTGGAATTGAAAGCAGGGAGGAGAGCCTTTTTGTGAGGATTTTCGTGCTTAGAGCTGAAGGAAGAAGAGGAACCCCCTTTCCCAAGGCATTTCATGCCCTTTTATAGGCAACCAAAAGAGAATAAATCAGATTCAGATTTTCTAATTAGTCCCTTCCCTATTTTCAGTTTAGTCCCTCTATTCTTGACTTGCTAAACAAGTAAGCACCCCTTTTGTGCTGAAATGTGCACTAAAATCCCATTCTAGAAGGCCCTAGGGTATTCCTCTACCCATACAATACCTATACTGCCCTTTCATATACCTTGATATTACTATTCCTATCAGAACTACCCTTTTCCATACCCAGACTACCCCTGAAAGCTCCTCAAAGTTACTGAACCTACCCTCATCCTTAACAGCTATAACCAATACCCTAATCCAATCTAAAACTAACTAAAAATGATTAACTAGCACTCAGAAATCAATTAGTCAAACTGACCAAACCCAATTGTTCAATTATATTAACTTAATCAAACTAAATGAAATCAAACTAAGCTTAAGCTAACATGAACAACATTAAATGAACTGAAACTAATTCTTAATCCATAAACTCATAATCATTCAAACAAATATCAACTCAGAACTGATCAACAATTGGCAGAATTATACTAATGCACAAAATAAATCGTAAATTTAACCGAAAACTTAATGAAACCTAAACGGTAATTAAAACTACAACCATGCGAGTAAAAAGAAACAGTAAAAATCACAGAAGCACGAGGAACTACGGCCAGTCAGAAACGTCTGAATCCTTTCAGATTTTTGATGCATAACATCCCCAACCATGTGTTCTTACAAGAGAACACATGGTTAAGGATACTACGGTTCGAAATCACAAAGATTTGGTTTAGGGTTTTGGCCAGAAATTCTCAGATCTAAGATTCGAGCCGTTTCACAGTGATTTGAAGGAAAATAACCATGGATTGGTGTTGAGGGAGGGCCGGGGGTTGTGTGGTGTGATTTTGGGCTGATTTGGATGAACCTTTGATTTGACCGGAAACTTCAATCGAAGATTCGACGAGCTCCGGCCTTATTCGAGGGGAACCAGTAGGTGCAATGGAAAGAGGAGAGTGAGGAGGATCTGTGGTGTTAATCTGGGGGTGAACGGCGTAGGTTGTGTTCACCGCCGGCGAGGGATTTAGGGGCGGCGCGGATTAGGGTTTAAGAGGAGGGGTGGGGTGAGGAAGATGAGGGTCTGGGGTGGGCTTTCAGACCTTTTTAAATTAGGAACCTCGTTAGTTATGGACCGTTGGATTGATGAGATCCAGCGGTCCTGATTCGGAGACCACGAAACGACGTCGTTTCGATTAGAAGGGGGAACAGACCGGGTTGGGGACTTGGGCTGGGGCTGATTTGCAATGGTTTAAGGCGTTTGGGCCTGGAAAATTCTTTTGATTTGGCCCAAATTTGGGTCTTTTATTAAGACCCAATTTCTATTCTTATTTCCTTTTTGTTTTCTTTTCTCACTTTTACAATTTTTATAATTTTTTCTAATTTTTAGGGAAATATAAAACTAACATGAAATCCTAGTTATTTCAAAACAAAGACTAATTAATTACTGAAATTGTTCAAAAGCTATTTCATGACAAATTCACAATAAAAATCATTAAAATGCAAAATTGAACTAATTTTTTGTGATTTTCATGTTTTGTTTTTTAAAACAATTAACCCTTAATTGATACTAAAACCTAAACGCAAAAAATGCATATTCTTGTTCTTTATAGAATTAACATGTGCAAATAGAATGCAACGATTATCAGAAAATGACATAAAAATACACAAAAATTGTAAAAAAAAATAAAGGAGAATTATTTTGTTTGGGATTTTGGGAATAATCATATTTAGGGCAAAAATCACGTGCTCACAACTAAACAGCAACAACCAACATCACCACAAACAGACTCAACCACGCGTGTATTAAACCCAAAACTTAACTCGTAGACTACTTTATTTTTGTTTTCTCTTTTTAAACTCTCCAACACTCTCTTAAGATTTTCAGAAAAATGTTCAACCCCTCTCCAGATTTTCAGAATGTCTTCCTCTCTCCCCTAGAAAAAATCCCCCACCCTTTTCTTTTATAGTTGTAAAAGAGAACCTATTATTATTACCCCTACTCCTTTTTACTTTCCAAGCCCCTTTTCCTTTATTTACATCACTATGTCTTGTTCCCCACTAACCCTTGTCTTTTCTTTATTTAATCAATCTTTTTAAACCTCCCCATTATGTCTTGTTCCCCACTTTTATTAAACAAATGTATTAGTTCCCACTACCCTATGTCTTGTTCCCCACTATGTATTAAATAATGTATTATTTTAATATATTAGCGCTTAGTGGACAGAACACTCAAATTAATCAATTACTAAACAAAATACCCCTGAAACTACTGAAATTACCATTCTACCCACTTCCCTTTGTATTTGTACCAAAACCATATCAGCTATAACCAATTCACTTAATCAACGATCCAATTAACAAACAAACTCTGAATAAACAAACTTGCCAAACAAACTCCTAATCGACAACATTCATGAATTAACAACAGAGTCAGATTCAAATCAACAAACTTAACAGGACAAATAAGTAGATTTAAATCATTAAACTCAACATCAGTTGAACTCAAACTAGTAGGAAAATCGTCAAAACGCACACACACATAATTTCAACGAATATGCAGTAGGAATATCATGCGAAAACTCTATCAAAAATGAAACCACATATTTAAATGAAACCAAAGAAAAAACAACAAAGATCCGTGAACGAGCTATGGCTGACCTTTATGCTAACGATCTGTCGTCGAACAACGATGAACTTCCGATGAAACACACCTTCGTTCACGACACCGTTTCGACGCTTGATTAACACAGCTGGTTGTTTCCGGCGAGTTGGGGTGTTGAAGACGTGACAGTGGAGCTGGCGTTTGGAGTTGTTTCACGGCTGTTGTTCGTCGTGGGTATGGGTGGTCGACTGGAGAGGGGGGTGGTTCGCTGGGTATTGAAGACGGGTCACTGGTCGACGAGCTGCTGGTCGACGACGACGAAGCTTGGAGATGGCAGTGGGGTTGTTTGAGGCGACGTGGTTGTTCATGGCTGGAGGTCGACGGACTGTGGTCGTTCATGGCTGGAGGTCAACGGACTGGTTGAGCTGGTCGACGGGACGTGAGGATGACGGGGAGGGAAGCCATAGACATGGTGGACGTGAGGAGGTTGTTGGTGGTTGTAAGCACGAGATTTTTGCCCTATATGAGAAAAAAATCAAAAAAAAATGATTTTTCTTGGTGTGCAATTTTATGATATTTTGTGATATTTTTGAATAATTTGTCTATGCATGTTTATTTGTTAAATTAATAAAAAATACAAAAATATGTCGCATTTTTTATTTAGGATTTAATCCTACAATTGTTAGTAATTAAGTTTGTTTGACAAAAAAAATAAAAATTACAAAAATAGGCATCTTTTGCATTTTTAGCATTTAATGTCCAAATATACAATTTTATGCTTAATTATTACTTAATTGTGCGTTAATTGTTATTGAGAGTTAATTTGCGCTTTTATAACTTAATTTAGTTCTTAATAATAATTCAAGAATTTTTTATAATTTAGTTTTAGAAAAATAAAAGAAGAAAAGAGAGCAAAAATACAAAGAAAAATCAGATTGTGCCACTTCTTCAATTGTAAGCCACAGGCCCAAAAAATTGTTCAACCTTCCCCATGACCCGGTCCATTTTAAACCGGGTCGACCCGGTCCATAACCCAAAGACCCAACACCCCTATTATTTTACATTTTTACAAAACAAACAAAAAGAAAACCCTAAAAAATGCTAAGTTATCCCCCCCTTTCTTTCTCTTCATCTTCCCCAAAGCTCCAAACCCCACCTCCCATGGCTGCCCTTTACCCTCCATTCTCACGTCCAAACGACCCCTCACGTATTCATCTTCTTCGTCGAGCTCAAGCTTGAGCTCAGGCTATCATGGCTTCCACCCTCCCCCCCTCGCCATCGCGTCCAGCCCGTCGACCAAACAACAACCATCGACCAGCTGCCCCTCTCCAGTCAAACGGCCCCGTCATCGTCACGTCCAAACCACCATGGCTGCCCTCCCTTGGCTAAAACCACACTGTCCTCGACCACTCTGCCAGACGACCCCTCTACGTCCAGCCATAAGACGACCCCCTTACCGCTGTGTCGTCTTTTTCTTCGACGTCTTCACGACGTTCGTCACCTCCGAACGACCCCCAGCCACGCCGGAAAAACCAAACGACCACCTCCCTCCCACAGCTCACTCGCCCGACGCACAGCAGTCCGTCGACCACACTACTGTGGTCCGCCATGGACGAGCATGCATTGATGCTGTGTCGACCAGCTGCTTCTCCTTCACGCTGCTTCGTCGAGCTTTAACCAATGTTGTTGTTGCTTCTTATTCATCTTCTTTTCCGCCATGAATGCTTCGTCAAAGTCCAGTTTGAATTCGTCGAGTTTAAAGGGAAGATGGGGTTTTCGCTATTCGTCAAGATCCGGAATGACGTGGTTGTTTGTTCGAGTTTTCCGTTTCCGTTCTTCTTCATCGTCGCTCCGATCCGGTTAGTAGGTTTGAGTTTTATTTTGCCCGTATTTTTGTTTTGATATTCTCGGATCTAAAATCGATAAATGTTCGATTCTTGTTTTGTTCATGTTTATCGATTGAATTAATTTTTTTTGTTTGTTCATGTGTTTTGTTGATTTAATTTTCAGATTCAAATGGGAATTTAATTAATTGTTTTTCATGTTAATTTTATTTATTTTTGTAAAAAGTAATTGTTAGTTTAATGTTTGTTAGATTCAAGTTGAAATTTAATTAATTATTTCTTCAGTTTGTTTCATGTGTTTTAAGTATTTTTCAGAAATTGTTAATGTTGTTAGATTCAAGTTTAATTTCATAATTGTTTCTTCTTCGGTTTTGTTTTTATTTTTCTAAAAGAATTTAGTTGTAATAGGGAAATATGTTAGTTTAATCATTTGAATCCGTCATGTTTGTTATTTAATATGGATTTAATGCATGTTTATTCTTTGTTTGAAGTTCATCCAGTAATTTAATTTGAGTTTGTTTTGGTTTTTGATTTGTTGATTTAGTTTGAATCATGTATTTGTGTTGTTAATATTGTTGTTTCCTTGCTCATCAATTTTTGGTCTAAGTTAACCAGGATTGGTTCCCAATATGGTTAATTTATGCACATTAATTTGATGTTGTTCAATTTGTGTTCATGTGATTTGTTGTTGAATTGGTTCAGAAATCGTGTTCATGTGATTTGTTGTTTGAATTTGTGTAGAAATTGGTCATATTGGCTGTATTTTGGTTGAGTTTGATTAATTGATTGGTTATAGTTGATGGGGGTAGTTTGGTAAATTGCAGTACGTTCAGGGGTAAAATGGTAATTGCAATAAGGTCGGAGGGGTAGTTTAGGAATTGTACATTTTGTAATTCTTTATGTTAAGCATGGGGGACAAAATGTAATGGGGTGTGGGTGATATAATTGTTTATGTTAGGCATGGAGGACAAGAGGTAATGGGTTGGGGTTTGATTTATTTATTTAATGTAGTGGCGGACAAAACATTAGGTAGTGGATTTAAAAGGGGATGAGTGTGAAGATAATGGGTTTGGTATGAGAAAGTGGTTGATTTATTAATTGATTAAAGGGTTTTGGGATGGGATATAAATAAAAGAACTTGATCAGATTTTTGGGGGACACAGAAGAGGACGGACAGATAGAGAGAGAAAAAAAAGGAGCTGAATATTTAAGAGAGAAAGAAAATTCCGAAAAATATTAAAACTTTCAAGAAAAAGAAAAGAAAAGAAAAAATACAAATAAAAAGGGAGCTGGAAATTAGAAGAGAGAGTAGTACACACCTGACAAATATTCTGATATACGGGTTTAGAAATTAAGGGTTAAACATTAATTAGCCTTTCAAATCTGAAAATTCCCTTGGTTTTCTGTCCGTTGTTTGTTGTCGGTGTTTCTGGATTTTATTTTGATTTTCAAATCTGTTCCTGGGCTGTTGTTGCTGTGATGTATTGTTATTACTGCTGTTGATTCTCATCTTCATCTTCTTTTGTTTCCAATACCAGGTATACGACCGTAATACTAGCTATTGCAAGCTAATATTGTGGAAGCATGAATACATATGAAGAATGAAATTTTGAAGTTTTAATTTCATTTTTTTTTTCTTTGTTCCTTTTGTTGATGGTATTTAAGCTATTTCATGTATTACTGAATAATAATTGGAATAAGAAAAAAATAACATATGTTAGTCTTTAATGAATCGGTTTGGCAAAACGGGTTAATTCACTAGTTATGAAGGTTTCAAGATTATCAACAGTAGGTTAATCATGAATAAGTAGCTAAATTTAGCTAAGGCATGAATTTAAATTAAATTTCGTAAATTAGGCATTAAGGCATGATTTGAGTTCAAGCAAGATTAGAAGAACGTTTAAGTCTAATAAACTTTCTAATAAGTTTTAGTAATTATGGTTAAATCTAGTTTCAAATGGTTGTGAATAATTAATCTCAATAATTTTTTTTTATAACAATGCTGAGTTGTATTTGATTCTTTTGGATATTAGTTGTCGAATTTTTATTTTATTTATAATTTCGAAATTTTGAGTAAAATTCCTTTTTCATCAATATTTGTATTAATCTAGCAATTAGCATGTCATGTTTTCTTAAAATAATAAAAAAAGCTAGTAATTAATTAGGATTTTTCTTTCTTTATTTTAGAGACTAATTTTAATAGAAAAATGTAGTCGCTTTAAGATTTGTCCATTTAAAATAAATGAGATGAGCCTCGCTTAATAAAATGTATAGATTGCGGGGCCCTCAATAAATGTACATTTAATTGCTTAGAATTCGGGAGGAGCCGTTTAGCAAATTTCTCGGCCCTACCCAAAATAATGATACGCTAGTCGCTTTAGGCGCGTATTTAATAATATTATCTTCTTAAACTCGGGTGCGTATTTCATGCAACCCAAATCCAAATCCCAAAACATTGAATAAAAATGTGTTCCGGATTGTGGGTGCATTTCATGTGACGCAGTCCAAAGACGTGTTTTAAGCGATGTTCACATTCTTGTAAAAACAATAATAATAAAGCGGTTAAAAGTTAAAATTTGCACATAAGTTCATATTCGTATAAAATCAGATAATCAAGCCAAATATAACAGTTGAGCGACCGTGCTAGAACCACGGAACTCGGGAATGCCTAACACCTTCTCCCGGGTTAACAGAATTCCTTATCCGGATTTCTGGTACGCAGACTGTAATATGGAGTCATTCTTTTCCTCGATTCGGGATTAAAATTGGTGACTTGGGACACCCTAAATCTCCCAAGTGGCGACTCTGAAATAAACAAACAAATCTCGTTTCGATTGTCCTTTAAATTGGAAAAAACTCCTTGTACCCTCGCGGGGGCGGAAAAAGGAGGTGTGACAGTGGTCAGCTGGAGGACGATAAAGAATGATATGAAGGTAGCCATGGGAGGGTAGTTCGAAGAAGAAGGAGAAAGGGGCAGCCATGGTCGTTTGGGACGAGGGGTGAAGCAGCAGCTGCCATGAAGGTGAGAGGGCAAGGTGGTGGTATGGAGAAGATGAAGGGAAAGGGGGCGGGTGGTTTAGGGTTCTCTTTTGGTTAGGAGATAAAAAATATAAAAGGGGGGTAGGGTTCATTCGGGTTATGGGGAGGACCGGGTCGGGTCGACCCGATGGGGGTTTGGTTCTTTGGGCCTGTGGTTTAAAATTGAAGAAAAGGCCAATCCGATTTTCTTCTTCTTTTATTTCCATTGCTTCTTTTTCTTCTTTTATTTTGCTTTAAATAAAACTAAAATTCTAAAAATCCTAAATTAGCCTATAAAACTAAATTAATTTATAAAATGCTAATTAACTCTTAATAAAAATTGACACACAATTAAATAGCAATTACGATAAAATCACACAATTTGGACATTAAATGCTAAAAATGCAACGTACATTATTTTTATGATATTTTTTGTTCTTGTAAAACAAACTTAATTGCTCCTAGTTGTAGAATTAAATCCTAAATGCAAATGCGACATATTTTTGTATTTTTTATTAATTTAACAAATAAACATGCACGGATAAATACAAATAATTATCCAAGAATGCCACGAAAATTCTCAAAATTGCACACAAAGGAAAATTGTTTTATTTTGAATTTTTGGGAGTAATTCTCACATAGGGCAAAAATCGCGTGCTCACAAATAGAAGGTTATGTTCATGTGGGAAATGGACCATCTACCACATGTCGTGCGCACATGCGTTGAAGTGCTTTCAACAAGTTGGATATGGGGCAACAAACTATATTGATAGGCAATACAGTGTTGTTGCATACGTAGACACGTATAATGGGAAGTTGCAGCCATTAGGTGCTGAGCATTATTGGCCGCCAGAACCTTTTAAGATGGTATGTAACAAGGACTATTTGCGCAAGCTGCAAGTGCAAAAGAGAACGTGTATACGGAACCAAATGGATGTTGGTGATACCGTTTATGTGCGTAAATGTGGCATATGCTCGCAAACAGGACACGACCGTCGTAAATGTCCTTTAGGTGGTGTGCGTGGTGATGGTAATCCGGCTCCTGGTGCAAGTTCGTCGAATGTACCCAATTATCAAGGATACCCCTAGTCTTTTATTTTGGTATTGTTTTTTGTAATACATGTTTTTACTTGTGTATGTTGCAATATATATCAAATAAAATTATGTTCAACAATTTGAAATGAGTGAAGAAAAAGCTGTTTAATTGTAGGAAATATAATATGTAAAACGTGGTTTGATAGTTTCATATGCGCAACACAAGCACTTAAACTTAACTTGAACTTCAATTAAAATAAAGCATTACTACAACACAAACAGAAACATAACAGGTCAACATAATAAAAATACATAAAATATGAAAAATACACTAAACACATACAAGCAAATGTTTAGTCCCGGTTGCCATTTATTCTCCGCTCCAACCACTTAAATCGTTCTTCGATTCGTTCTTTTTCTTCTTCTACCTCTTTCAGTTTCGCCTTCACCTCCGCAAGTTCCCGTTTATATTTTTCTTTTCGTTCCTTTTGTGCTTCACAATTCCATTGTGCTTTCCATTTTTCTTCTCCCACCTCCTTCAGTTTCGCCCTCATTTCTACAATAATTCTATCGCTTTCTCTTTGTGTTTCCCATTGGCATAAACACATATTATGAAGAAACTGCAGTTGTTCTCTGTAGCATTCCTGATAACATGGTTCATCAACCCATTCCTGAAAATCACAAATAGGTTCGCCGGAAACCTTGTATAACTGGTTCATACAGCACCAGTAGCGGCGTCCAACTTCACCATCGTCCCAACAATTTTGCATCGAGCATTCTTTTCCACAGTATGCACTTTGGTGCACGAAGAGGTTGAGCCATTTGATGAAATATTTGCTTTTAGTAAAAAAACCTTACTTTTAATGAAATATTTGCTTTTACTAATTTTTGAGCACACAAAATAACTATAATGATGTCGTTATTTATAGGCGAGACAAAATACATAAAGCGTAATTTAGTACTACGTTTTATGGAGTTGTCTTATCGTTCTGAAAAGGATGAAAACCATGTGAAAAAGCTGGGTTATCGAAGAAAAATTTAACACATAAAGCGTAGTATAGTACTACGTTTTATGGAGTTGTCTTGTCGTTCTAAAAAAGATGAAATCCATGTGAAAAAGCTGGTTTATTGCAGAAAAATTTAACACATAAAACGTAGTATAGTACTACGTTTTATGGAGTTGTCTTGTCGTTCTGAAAAAGATGAAAACCGTGTGAAAAAAGCTGGTTTTAGTTATCCTTTGTGCAGTGATGGTTTTAGTTCTATTGTTTGTTTTTCTGTCTACAGCTATCCTTTGTGCAGTGATGGTTTTAGTTCTAGTATAGTACTACGTTTTGCAATGTTTGTGTTTCTTGTGTACTGTTTAAGTAAAACTGCTGTTCAAATGCAATTAAAATATAAATGTTGTTAAACGATAATTGTTATCATTATATACATAATGCACTATTTACACAAACTAAAAACCTAAGTAAATCAGTGAGTCCCGCAGCCTGTGTGCTTCAATGCTGCTGCTGGCCTGAGTCGCATCCCCTGTCGCCCAGGTACACTATCTGGATCATCATCATCAAGCCGCCTCTTTATGTGAGGATGTGCAGCAGCATTGACACCACAACTGGCAGGATCGGAAGAATAGGTCGTCGGGTCGTCAGAAACCTACAAAACAAGTACTAAACTTAGCATGTGACAAAGTATATTTGTATTGTACGTGTTAAGTCAAAAAATATATTCCCACCGTGGTCTCGTCGGCCTCCTGAATATACGCATCAGTGGTGTCCTTATCAAAGCATGTAGTGGCCTCAAAGATGGGTTGGGACGATGCCTTCATAAGAAAGTTAAAAATTAATTAATGGCAGCTCATTAAGGAAAAAAAAACAAATTGAAATTTTAAAGTAATACAAACATACCTGCGCCTGTGATAGATCTGCATCAACCGCCGGGGATGAGGCATAACTCAACATGCGCCCACCATCCACGTCCTGGGTGGGCCGATCCTCATCTGCGGTAGATGGGCATGTAAAGTACTGGTCTACATCCCCGTCGAATGTACCCGTGATCGACAATGCTCCTAACGGGGTGACCTGCGATGCTGGCAGAGATAGCTGAAGGTTGTACGAAGGCATGCTGCTGGAAGGCTCATCTTGCCGAGGTATATAACTCGGCTGATCATCTCCAAGCGCCACAACTCCAAAGTCCTCATCATGTCCCTCAACAGGTGGGTCGACAGGTGCCTCAATGCCCCCTTGCTGGGGATCACCTCCTCGTCGTCCCCCTCGACCCCCGCGACCCCGTGGAGCACCCCTACCTCGTGGGGCACCCCTCTATTGTGCCCTATCCCTGCCTTGTGGGACACCCCTACCCTGATGGTAGTCCTCTGACGTCGCATACTGAGCCTCGTGGTCCAACCTCACGGCATCTCTCGCCTGAAACACTGTCCGACGAGCCAACTGTGCCACCCGCCGGCCATAGTCAACGACTGCAGGGATGTCGGTATGCTGTTGCATCTCCTGTCCCAACTGGTAGAGGTGATGATGCCCAATAGCCTATGAAATATTTAAAATATTAATTAAATAACGCAATATAACAATTATACGATATTAATAAGCCAAAAAACATACCAGTGCCTCGTGTCTCCCGGCGTATGGTCTGTAGCGCTCACAAAGTACATGAATGGGGCTTACCGATAATCAGTCGGGTGTGACGGCGGTACCATGATGCATACATATGAATAGTGGCCTCCTGGTTAAATGTAGGTGCTGGCGGAATACGGCCAGCTCGGTGCTCCTCCCAAATAAGGACCTGTTGCTCCAGCCATCCCATATATATATCGTCTAGCCTGGCACGGTCATCCCGCTGATAGTGTATAGCCACCCATCTAGGATCCCTAGGTATAGGTTGGGGACGGTGAAACTGGCGAAGCACACGCTCTGTGGCATGATACTCAACCATATCGAAGAAGATCATCGGCATGGAGGTGCTCCAAAGCATTCGATCGACTGAGCAATAAAAGGGCAGCTGAGCTACCAACTCGTCGTTGTATGGCGTCCAGATGAACTGCCAAATAATAACATAAAAGTGAGTATGTGCAACACAACTCAATTTAAACAAGTAAGTGTAGGTACATATCTACCTGTCCGTCCACCAGTATATCTAGCACATCCCTGATAAGGGGGAGATTATGATGAGCATCGGTCCCTCGGTAGTTTCCACGCTAGAGAATCCACCTAGAAGCTAGAGGGAGAAACAGATAAGCCTCACCAGGCGCAAGTGCTGGTAGAGGTGGCTGCAACGGCATGATCCACTGCCAAGCCCAAACCTAAGATAAAAGGTTGATGTAAAATTTATGAGTCATTTCGACCATATAGAATTCGGAGAAATGAACAGAGTATTCGAAAATGTTGTCACCTGTAGGAGGGGCAGAAAACCACATATGTCCACCGCTGGGCCCATGCTCGCCCGGCACATGCTCCTATACAGGTATGCGAGAACAGCAGCACCCCAACTGTACCGGGGTAAACCATCCAACTCCTGAAGATGATGGAGAAAGCGCATACTCACTTTACTCCCCGAAGTGTTCGAGAACAAGACACACCAGAAAAGCAGGAACAGCGCCAACTGCGTGTACCTCTTAATATGGAGATCCTACATCTCGCTGGTAATGTGTGGGTACAAAAACGCCATATGACCTCTGATGGTTGACAAAGCAACGCGACTATCCCCAACGTCACCCTGAGGTCTATAACCAGTAAAATGCATCATCATATCCAAAAATTGTGCACGCGTCATGGATCTAATGTACTGGGGCAGTGCTACGGCCCGTCCATATACGCGCAACCCATACAAAACCTGAACATCCTCCAGCGTGATGGTTGCCTCTCCAGTGGGCAAGTGAGAAGTGTGTGTCTCCGGTCGCCACTGCTCTACCAAGGCCGTGATGAGAGACCAATCAAGTTGCATCCATCCAAGCTCAAAAATCGTATAGAAGCCCGTAGCCTGTAAGCGCGCGACTACGCGGGCATGGAAAGGATGCTCCCCGATGAACTCCCATAAATCGTCAGGTCTCCTGGGGCGGAGAGGCTGCATCGATAGTTGTCCCTCCCATACAAATGAGGACCTATGGTCGCCCTGCATCCAGGCTCATTTTTTGAGGCCCGGTAGCACCGAGTTATCCTTAATTATTATGCGTGTCAATTTCAACATTTTTAGAATTGTGTCTGTTAGCTTAATAAATTAAATAATTAATTATGTTTACAATTGGACTGAATAATTATGTATGGGTTCCAGGCTCATTTTTTGAGGCCCGGTAGCACCGAGTTATCCTTAATTATTATGCGTGTCAATTTCAACATTTTTAGAATTGTGTCTGTTAGCTTAATAAATTAAATAATTAATTATGTTTACAATTGGACTGAATAATTATGTATGGGTTCCAGGCTCATTTTTTGAGGCCCGGTAGCACCGAGTTATCCTTAATTATTATGCGTGTCAATTTCAACATTTTTAGAATTGTGTCTGTTAGCTTAATAAATTAAATAATTAATTATGTTTACAATTGGACTGAATAATTATGTATGGGTTCCAGGCTCATTTTTTGAGGCCCGGTAGCACCGAGTTATCCTTAATTATTATGCGTGTCAATTTCAACATTTTTAGAATTGTGTCTGTTAGCTTAATAAATTAAATAATTAATTATGTTTACAATTGGACTGAATAATTATGTATGGGTTCCAGGCTCATTTTTTGAGGCCCGGTAGCACCGAGTTATCCTTAATTATTATGCGTGTCAATTTCAACATTTTTAGAATTGTGTCTGTTAGCTTAATAAATTAAATAATTAATTATGTTTACAATTGGACTGAATAATTATGTATGGGTTCCAGGCTCGATTTTTGAGGCTCGGTAGCACCGAGTTATCCTTAATTATTATGCGTGTCAATTTTAACATTTTTAGAATTGTGTGTACTAGATTAATAAATTAAATAATTAATTATGTTTACAATTGGACAGAATAATTATGTATTGGTTCCAGGCTCGATATTTGAGTTAATTTTACAACATATAGGAATTTGTTACTTTTGTAAGTTTATTGTTATAATTAAATAATTAATTTTATAAAGTGTAATTGGATAGAGTTTGCAGTTACTACATACTTAAACTACATAGACTCTACGTTAAAAGGCTCTACATTTTACTACGCTAAAAGGCTCTATATTTTACAACACTATCAGGCTCTATATTTTACTACAGTAAAAGGCTCTATATTTTACTACGCTAAAAGGCTATTTATTTTACTACGCTAAAAGGTCACTATTACATATAAAAACAACTAACATAAAATACAAATATGAACAACAAACAAAATAAATAATATTAATTTTTTATTAATACAAATAATTTATCAAATTTTAACAATTTTTTGTATCAAAGCTAATAAATCAATCCGGGTATAAATAAGATACAAATTTAGACACAAACATAACACAAATTAACATGGAAACACATTAAACAATACAAATATGCATGTACTATACGAGTTTCGACATAAACAAAATTAAAATACCTCGATTTAAGTTTTTTAAATTTGATTGAAATCGAATTTTTGCACCCAAAAGAAGGAATCCAAAGCTTGTCTTGTATGTGGGACCTACACTCCTTGCTCTTTAGGTGACAGGTGGGGCCCAAAAAAAAATTTTAGAAGTTTGACGCGGGGGGAGGGGAGACCAGCAGAATCGAAGGTTTTTGGTTTCCTTCGGTTTAGTGGTCCAAGGAAGAAGAAGGGGCTATATTTTATTGAAGTTATTCGCAGTATTATACTGCGTTTTAAGTAAAACGCAGTATTATACTGCGTTTTAAGTAAAACGCAGTATAATACTGCGAACAGCTTTAATAAAATATAGTTGGGCGCAGTATCTTAGTAAAACGCAGTATAGTACTGCGATTTACAAAAAAAAAAATTAAACAAAAACGCAGTACTATACTGCGAATTACTTTAACGGAAATTTTGCCGTTAAAGTAATTCGCAGTATAATACTGTGTTTTACTCATTTATGTAACTTTTTTTAAGTAGTACAAAAGTGTTTTTTGTCCAAAAAATGATTAAAAAGGTTTCGGACTCTTCAGAATCCTCCTTTGTTTCTGTCTCTATCTCTATTCCTCTTCCAGTCTTTCTACTATAAACTAGGAATTTAGTTTTTATATTGTATACGGTCAAAATCGAACTCGTCCTTTTTGTATGATTAATTGATACCGGGGCATGGCAGGCCAGGGTTCAACCCTATGTCAGACCGGACCGTGACACGAAGTTAGGTTGCCGAGCTCGAGACCCAGAGACCGATTAAGATCGAGACCGACTAAAACCAAGACAGACCAAGATTGGGATTGGCCAAGATTGAGACCGAATAAGATGGAGATCGAGGGAAGCTTACTCGGTTGAATAACAGAAAGACGAAATATCCGCAATCAGGCAAGGATCACGGCGCAAATCCCGGCACGTATCAAAAAGAGGCCGATTAATTAGCCAACTATAGGATTTCTTACTGTATTTAG